>NW_015090851.1:3280227-3346263 GCF_001431845.1 Calidris pugnax | reverse complement strand
GGGGCGGCCCCGCTCCCCGTGAAGAGGCGGCGCGGCAGGGGCAGCGGCCGCCGCCATGCAGCCGTTGCACCGGGCCCCGGCGTTGCTGCTGCTTCTTCTGGCCTCCGGTGAGTGAAGGGTGGTGGGGCCGGGGGTCGCCGCCATCCCTGTGGGTTGGGGCGGGCCGGCCGCCGGGACCCCCCGCGGCGGGGCTGGGCAGCGGATGGGGGTCTGTTCTCTCCTTGGGCACCGGGACCCCCGGTGGGCTGCGGGTCTGTCCCCTTCACCCCCCCAACCCCGGGTGGCCGGCGATGGGTCCAGTTCACTGGGACAGCGGGACCTGTGCGGGAGGCACATCCCCATCACCACGACCCCCGGGTACCGGGACCCGAGTCGGGTCCACCACCCCGGAGCTCTCCCTGGGTACCGGGCACCGCCCCCCGCCCGGGCATCGGAGCCCTCCGGAGTGGCCGGTCTCAGCTTTGGGACCCCCGGGGGGGCTGAGAAGGGACCCTCGGGCTCCTGGCATGGGGGGCTGGATGCACGTGGGTCTGACCCACGGGGATGGGGGGGCTCAGCCGGGGTCCCCTGCCCCAGCGACGGGGCTGGCAACGCAAGGACCCCGCACGCCGGCGATGGATGGAGGTCGCCCCGGACGGGGCACGGAGCTGGCTCGGCGGGGTGGACTCTGCTACACCGGGGCTGCCCCAAAAACGCCTTCTCTTGTATCGATGGCTTCGTCTGGCGTCGCGGTAATTTTGCTAACTACCGCGAAACTGGCACAAAGGAAGGGGGAAACCACAAATTGCTCTGCGTTTCCCCAAGAGCCTCCTCTTGAAATTTGGAGGAGAGGTAGGGTGCCAGGGAAAGGCAATTAAGTGCCGGAATAATTATACTCGGAATAGTTATGAAGGCTCGGCTTCTATTTTTAAATAGTCTGGGGAAATTTCCCAACAAAGGGATCCCCCCAAAGACCCGTGAGGCTGAGATTGTCCTCTCCCTCCCTACCCCCACCGCTTTTGTACAGAAATCTGGTTAGCGTGGAACAGGAGTTTTGAACGGGGACATTTAAAGAGTGGGGGAGTCTTTGTCTTGAGTCATTCTGGCAGGGAGGGAAGGGCTCATTTCCCAACCAGTCGCTGTCTTCCAGCACGACCGAGCTGTGATACGGTGACATCCAGCCCCCTGGCGCGTCTGTCTTATTACCCCCATCTCCCAAAAACCTTCATGGGGGAATGTGTCATCTGTGGAGCCGCTCTGTCCGTGAGCTGAGTGTACAGTGCCTCGCCCCTGTCGCCTGGGGCTCCCTAAAGGGAAGGGATAAAGCCTTTTAGGTTTACAAACAATAGTGAGCTTAAAGAGCAAAATGGATCAGAAAACCTGTTGGGTTTTTGTGCCAATTCTCTGTGGCACAGAAGCAATAAACCTTTCCAGAGCTGAGCAGGGAGCCAGTTTTGTGGCTTCCTCCAGGCAGGTTGTCCACATTAGGGGAAACCTCAGGCACAGCTGGCAGAGGTCCTTTAGCTGCATGTCAGCAGGAGACCCATGTCCCCAAATTCTGCCAGACCTCAGCCTCCTCCAGAGAGAAGGGCAAGGTGCATGGGGGGAGATGCCATGTTCCCGCTCTGCCAATCTGCTGGCAAGGGTTGGTTTCATCCCCATCTCTTGAAGGCTACATTTGCTCTGTGGAGGAAGGGGATGGACCTCGTGGTAGTTTTAAAATCAGGCGGCCGAAAGGACCACAGCTGATGCTGCTGTGCAGAGGGGAGGGTGCGTTTCCTATTCTGCTGAGGCTGCTGGAAACTTTCAAGTATTGCTGTCCAGCTGGTGGTGGTACGGAGGATTTGGGTCCTTGGCTTTCCCTGTGATCCTCTCTGCTGTCCTAGCAGGGAGAGGCATAGGGGTGGGAGGCGAGGGACAGCTCAGTTCCTAATCTAGTGAAACTGGTAATCCTGGCGGGCTGTGGCAGCTCTGGCAGGGCTGGAGTCAGTTGGCCAGGCATCTCTGGACACCTGGGCTCCTGCTGAGATGGGAGGTCAGAAGTTGAGATGCAGACTGCTGGGAATTTATAAATCAAGCCCTGTTTTGGCTAGCAGCTTTGCTCAGTGGTTTAGGATCTGTTCCAGTCTGGAATAGTTCAATGCACTCCAGCTTCGCTCCTCCAGTCCCACAGGACAGGTACAGTTAAAACCAGGGAAAGAGCTGGAGGGGCTGAGTGCGATTCCCCTGAGCTTCCCAGGATCAGGAGCCTCCACAGACCTGCGGGATGGGCTGAAACGGGACCTGCACCTCATCAGGTCCCATCAGACTGCTGGGCAGCACAGGGCTGCTGGCAGAGCGTGGAAACGCCTCTCCAGGCTCTAGGGTATCTGAGCCCCTTTGCTTTTGCAAGTAGGAAAATGATGTGGTTAAAAGCCGGGGGGAGGAGGGAGGGAATTGGTCTCTTCCCTCTCATTGTTTCCCCAGGTGCTTGTCTGCATGTGGGCTATTTAAATTTTTGGGTTTGTTTTTTTCTTTTTTTTTCCTTCTGCCTGCTTAGAAGATTCCTCGTTAGCATTGTGTGAACGAGCCCGCGATGAGGGAGTATAAATCAGAATGGACGAAAATTCCCTGTAGTCAGTTTTTCCTTGGCCTCTTCAGTGCCATAAGGAAATGTTCATTTAATTATAGGCATCAGGGGTAGAAATAACTACATTAAGCCCTCAGGGGGAAGCTGCCGGCGACGAGCTGCGGATCAGAGCGTACAAAAGTTTTTTTTTTTCTGCTTGCTCAGCGTGGGAAGGAGCTCCGGCATTTTGTGGGTACCTGGGGGAGCTGTGGTGGTGGTGGTGGCCGTGCTGCAGAGGGGCTGTGGGGAAGGTGCACCATGGCCCGCAGCTGGCGGTCGGGTGAACTTGCTTCCCCTTCTCGCTGGCTATTGAAACACGTAATCCCAAAAGAATGGAGAGAGGCTATTTGTCAGCCACGCGAGCGCAGCCCGCACAGAGGCAAAGCGAACACGTGCGTTGGTTTGTTCAGAGGGCCAGGGATGCTGGCAAGGAAGATGCGCCCTGCTGGGGCTCAGATCAGCCCCCACTGTCCCCATGCCTGGTTAAGCCCCATTTTGGCTACCAGGGTTTGGATGTATGGTCTTGGTTTGGGGGTAATTTTTTTTTACTGCTGGGAAGCCAGCTTTGCAGCCCTCCCTCCATATGACAACTGCAGCCACTCTCAGCTCTTCCTCTCCTGCCTGATGTGTTGTGAAGGTGGTCAGGACCTGTACGTGTGCCCTGGGACTGCCAAACCTTTGCACGAGCTGGTTTTTGGCATTGGATGCATGAGGCTGTTTGGAGAGTGGAGCCTCTTGGGGGTGAGATTGCTGCACAGCATGCCAGCGTGTGGCAGGGTGGTCGTCACCGCTCTGCCACAGGGGCTGGAGCAGAGCCTAATCCCACTTTGTTCTCAGTGCTGTGCCCAGTGTGTTTTAAAGACCTTTTGGCGTGTAAAAAGCTTCTGTTATATTTTGATGGGCAACCGTGTCTTGAGGGAAGTCCCTCCTGTATCTATGGTTGTGCTTGCTCTGCCCAGGCACGGGGGCTTTGAAGATGAAGCAGCCATGAGCCTTTTTTTTGGTGTGCTGGAGATGGGACCAAGCACCATGGGGTACATGGTCCAGGTCCCCAGGTCCAGGGACAGAACGAGAAGAGGAAGCCTGGGCCTGGCGAGGTGATTTTTAGCAGACAGGTGAAACGCTTTGGGCCTGAGAGAGGACAAAAGGATCTGTGAGCTGTGGTTTTTCTTTTAGATGAGTGGCTTTCATCCTGTGGTCTCTTAACCCCTGGGGGCTGCTTTGAGGAGACCTGTGAAGGGTAATGGAGGAAAGAAAATTCACTTGTGCTGTATGCAGCTGTCTACCCGATGCTGTTTCCCCAGGGGTTGCATCTCCCCCACCCTGAGTTGGGAACTGCCTCTGTGGATAGCGAGAAGCGTGGAGGAGAGCAGACGTTGCAGCAGCAGAGGAGGGAGGTGTGAAGGCTATGAGACGATCTGGGGAGGGAGCGAAGGCAAACAGTCTGGGAGACTGAAACCAGGGAAGATTGTGACTCCCAGCATGAACGGCTGAGCAAAGGGGGAAGGACAGGCAGGCTGCCCTGAGTTGCCGTGACCTGCTTGCGTGGAGTCTCTTCTGTGGAGATGAGTGGTGGTGCTTAGAGCAGATGTTACTAATTGTAAAGAATGTAGGCATGACTCTTCTCAGCGCTGGGCTGAGGATGCTCGGCATCTCTGCAGGTCAGGCTCCTGGTGCAGATGTGCTGACGAAGGGCACATCTGGAATTATCTGCAAAAGCAGGTGCATCTTTTGGCAGTGCCTTCCCATTTCCCACCTGTGTGTGTGTGCTGTGGATGTTCCCTGCTGAAATGCCAGGGGAGGAAATGTTGGCAGTCCTTTGTGATGTAGTGCCCGCTCAGTACGTGCAGACGTGCACACCCCGTGGCCCGGTGTTTGGGCTCTGATTATGGTAGCTGTAAAAATCTGTAAAATCTTAAGGATGCTGGCACAGCTACTGCGTGCTCTAGGATCTCCCTCTAAAGAGTTGTCCCATTGCAGGGGCTTTTTCAGTTGGGCCTTGGCTTCCTTCTTTCAGCAGGTACAGATTGGTGAGAGTATGTGCTCCTCTCAGACCCCACTGCTTTTCCTGGTGCTTTGTAAAATGTGCCGGGGCCACGGGGAGGTGGATGGTTTTAGAGGGACACTCGGTGAGAGACCTGGTTGCTGGCAGTACCAGGGGAGGATGGCAGTCTGATCTTGTTTTCTGAAGCCCTAGTTGGAAATGATCTTGGAGATTAGGGACCCGACTGGATTTGTAAGTGGTCTAGTGCAGCGTGGGAGAGCTGCGGTAAGGCTGTGTGGGAGCTGGGCTGGGAGAGGTCTCTTAGGTGGAGAGTCCCAGCATGGGGATGGTGCATAACTCTGAATTAGCACCAAAAGGTCTGATCTTCCCTATGGAAGATCTGGGGGTCGGAGACTCCAGGTGAGCGTGGGGGAATCAGCTTGGACATTCCTCAACTGAACAACATTTTCTTCTCCTCCTCCACTGTCTGTGCTTGGGATCCTTTTTTGTTATTTAAATTACTCTGTGTTTTGTTATGTTCTGGAAGCAGTTTGTGCCGTTTTCTGTTCTGCCCTGGGGCCTCTCTCCTCTCTGCCCTTGGGCCTTGCTCCCCGGCTTTTCCAGGCGTGGTGGTCTGGGGGAGGTCTGGGAACAGAATATCCCTGGCAGATGCTTCCCTCATCTGGTCATTGTGTTTCTGTCCTAACCGATTATCAGTAAATGACCCATTCCTGACCCAGCTCTCCTAGGAAATAACATTCTTGGATAACTCCTGGGTTTGGGGTGGGCTTGAAAGGAAGGTCAACGGTAGCAGGGCCAGATGGACATTGTTGCGGCTGCTGCGTTGGCAATACCGAGATGCTCTGACTCCCCTCCCCAGTACCCATTGTGTGACTGGTGTTGTAGAGGCTCTGCTGGTTGTTGGTGGTGAAAGGCAGGTGAGTCAGAGCGTGTGCTCCAGGCGAGTCCTCTTCCCTTCAGCCGGCTGATCCTGCCTCCCTGGGGGGGTGATGCAGTCACAGCACCCGGGAAGGAGAGGAAATGCCAGCCTTCAGCTGGGTAAAATGAAGGACACACCAGCGCTGCTATAGGTCAAGCCAATGTGATGACATCTTAAGGGGTGTTTGTGTGTTTCCTTGGAGAGAAAATTGAGGTTTGCTTGTTGTTAATTAGAAAGCAAGAACATTTTAAAGGCTGTTTTGATACAGTCACAGCCAGGTTCCATTTCATCTCCCCAAATCCCTCCTCTTGTTTCAGCTGGATACAGAAATGACTTATTTCCTTCACTAGGCCAACTGGGGGCTTTTAAACAGTTGTCTTCTCTTGTGGAGGGGTGGCTTGCCTTGTGGCAAAGGGATAAAGTGGTTCTTGGTTGGACAATGCAGAAAATACGTTGGGGTTCTTTTTGAATTGTTTAGAAATGTCAAACTGCTCTTACTCACAGCAGTTTGGGAGAGAGATGGCAGATGTTCTTTTCTCAGATATTTTTTTTTTTCTGCTCTTGAGCAAAACTCTCCCATCTGCCTTGTCCGGGGCTGTTATATCGAATCCTCTGCTGAGCTGAACAGAGCAACTTGGAACCGTTTTCTGAGGGTCCAGTGGGGTCAGCAACTAGCAAACTCATTTCATCTGTGTATCCTTCTGGCTAGCTCTTTTCCAGCGGCCTTGGAAAGGTAACACTGCAGTATTATCCCCCTGTTGTTGAAATCACCCCATGCTGCTCCTTGCAGAGGTGAAGCATCTTTTGCAAGGTCAGCGTTTCCTCCACGTGTCACCTTTGTGGGTGCTAGCAGTGGGAGAGCTCGCAGGCAGCTCTCTCTCCGCCTTTGTTCCCTCTCCCCCCTCCATCTACCTCTCCCACTTTCTCTCCTTTCTCAACCCTCCTCTGTCTGATCTGGGGAGGGTTTTCCTTCCCGTGCTTGCAGCCCTGCTGTTTCCCCGAAGGCTGGCTGCCCTCTTTAGCATGCAGAGCCTCATCTCCTCCAGGTTACGCAGAGGTGCTGCAAAAATAGAAATGAGAGACAAACGCCCCATTGAAGCAGCTGGCGAGCCCTGGCTCCGTTCCCTGCTCCCTCCCATCTACAGTCGCAGGGCTTTATTCATTTGTGTTTCTTTATTCCTATCACTTGATCTGCCTTTTAGAATACAAAATTGAGGGAATGATGGCTGATAGAAGTCGTCTGATCCCCGTTCCCCATCCTAGGAGGAAAACGGCTAGCCACCGATGTCTTGGGCATTAGATTTCCTCTCTTGGCTGTTCTCCCTTGCCTCCCAGCTCAGCTCCTGCTTTGATTCTTTCTTTGCCTCCGAATTGACAGCTGCATTGAGCTCCTTTGTGAGATGCTTGGAAGAGAGGGGGAAGGTGGCAAATCTTGGGTGTGCTGTTTGGCACCCCAAGCCTTTGGGGTTTTGCTGCTGGTGCAAAAGGTATGAAGCGGTGTCCGGATGCTGTCTGGGGAGGTACCAATTTGTACTGGTGCAAAGGTGCCATTAGCCCGGTGGCATTTGGGCTGGTGCTGGCACAGAGGGTTTTGCCCCAGGCTGGACTCAGCATCTCGTGCCTGTGAATCGGGCCCCAAGGTATTGTCGTCCTCCAGATCCATCCCAGGAGAAAACTGGCTTGTTCAGGCTGTGTCTATTAATGACTCACTCTTAGGGATGAGGTGGTATAGTTTTATCTTGGGCTGAGGAGAGCAGAGCTTCCCAGTAAACATGATAATGCAGCTTAGGGGGTTTTAACTGGGTAAACACTTCAGAGTTAAATGAGGGTAAACAAACTCCCAGGGTCTGAGCTTCCCGCGTGGATGGGATTAGGTTCACCTGCCATGAGATGCCTGTTGTAGAGATGGTGGGACTGACTAAGCTTTGGAGGCAGCCCAAATGGGCTGTAGCTGATGGAGGCTGAGGGGCTTGAACCAGCCTTTAGAGCTGGCACCGAGTTACATTTGAGGCTTTGCCTAACTGTCTGGGAGACCTGGGATGTGCATTCTGGCATGGCTGGAAAGCCAGAGTGGCACGTCAGCCACATCTCTGCTAAGGGGAGTCGGGGTAAACTGAGGCATTGGGGTGGATAAAGAGCAGCAGTAGTCAGGATCCAGCAGTCCCAACTGCATCAGGTTTTCCATGCGGTCTTGGACCTGCTGTGGTCCTTCTGCTCCCCTTTTCTTGGTAACTTTGAGAATAACATTCCCTTTCTGCCCCTCACTGCTCTCTGTCATGTTCGCTTATGCTATAAGCTCCTCAAGACAAGTTCCTGTCCCCTCGGGGTTGCACGGGGCTCCACAGCTCTCTCTGTCAGTGATGCAGGTGTCTTCCCGAGCCTGGGGAAGCCCAACCCGGGCACCATCGCGTTGGAGACTGGTGAGCACCACTGAGTTGGCACAGGGGCTGGCCGGGCCAGGTCTCTGTGGATCTGTGCTCCCGCACAAGAGGTGTGCAGCCTTCCCTGTCCATGCACAGCTTGCAGGGAGCCGGCCCATCCCCAGGGATGCCCAGAGGCGCTTTGGTTGGCTCCGTGATGCTGCAGTAGCTTCCATCCCCTTCAATACTCTGCCTCCATTGCTGTTCCCTTTTTGTTGCTGCGCTGGCCTCAGCCGGTCTTGTCTTGGATCAATAGAACAAAATAAACGAGATTGAGAAGTGCTGAAGCCTGGCCCAAGTGTATATGGGAAAGAGTAACCAATATTGGATTTTGCTCAGTTCAGAGAATAGCGGAGGAAGGTGGAGAGGGTTAGAGCAGGCAGAAGGCTTGAGAAATGCATTTCTAGCTTCTAACGTTCCCAGGACAGGTTTGGTAATCAGCGTGGCAAGTGGGCAGCGATTCCCAAACTTTTTGTGCTAACAAGCCAATGTTTTCAGTGAAAAAAACAGGGCCAACCCATCTACCTTTGCCCCATAGCTTGTCTTGGCACTTGCTCTGATCTGAATTTGTCCTTCTGGGATGTGGAGTCGTAGGACATTTTGTAGAAAGGAGCCTCGGGAGGTTACCTGGTCTGTGCCCTTGCCTGAAGGCAGTTCAGCTCTGCTTAAATCATTTCAGGCCACGTGTATCCAGATCTGCGTGCAGCATCCAGGTGATGTCTCAGCAGTGCTTTGTAAAATCTCTCTATTTCTAATACTTCAGAACTGTGCAAGCATTTTCACATCTGCATTCCAGTGATATCTCAGAGCTGTTTCTAATACAGGCGTTTCTCCTCTTAAGACATTTCTAATGGATGGTTTCCTATCTCGTCTCAGAAATATTTGGTGCTGGTTCTCATAGTGGTGACTTATCACTTTGTACTATTTCTTTTTATAATATTTTTGTTATTTCCATTCTCAAGATCACCTGATTGTACCTACAGTCTTGATGTGCAGTGAGAATATCTCCTTGCTTTATGTCCTTGGCTAATTTCATTATTATGTTCCTAATTTTTGTTCCAAGGTCACTTAGGAAAATGCTAAAGAGGAGCAGATCCAAGGACAGACCTTGAGGAATTCCACTGATAACCTCCCTCCAGCACAAGCTTCTGTCATTTTTCATATAGCCAATGCCTTACAGTTGCCTTACAGTTTTCCTGCTACTGGGTGTCTTCTCTTGCTTCTCTTGTAATTCTGCATGAGACACTGTATCAGATATTTTACTGAAGTCCAGATGGATTAGATCTGCTGCATCTCTCTTGTCTAGAAAATCAGTTATCAAAGAAAAATACCAAATTAGTCTTCATTTCAGCTTATTCAATTAGTTCAGTTCAGTGACTAGTTCATTAAGAATTGAGAAACTGAGTATGAGCTGAGAAAGCGGGAAAACTTGTCCTTTTTTCTTCTAATCTGTGAATAAAAATCAGCTGTGAGAGATGAGATCTTCTCATTTTAATGTGCTGAAGAACAGAGAGCAAGGAAGCAATTGGTTCAGTTCACCCAAATTAGATACTTCGCTTGCTTAACAAAACTGTTTTAAATGTAAAACATGTTTTGGTAATTTCATTTTTTCCTTATGTCTCCATATTTATCATGGTATTTATCGGTTGAATAAAGCCAAGTTCCAGGTGCTGTTTTCTTGCATTTTGATTGAGGTTCAATATGCATGTGAATGTACCTTGACACAAATCACAATTAAAGTCTCATCTAGGAATCAAGAAGTGTCAGTCAAACCTTCTAATATATAAAATGGAAATAACAAGGCTATAATTGTTGAAAGAAAAGTGTAAAATGCAACCTGCCTCCCTGCTTAGCATTAAGTAGATGTTTGCTCTGTGTACATTTTAATTCTTACCTGTGACAGCCCTTCCTTATGAAAAAAAAAAAAAGTGAATGAAAAATGAAGTTAAAATCAATGACTTAAAAATAGATTTCCAGCCTGCTGATTTAAAATACAGTTAACATTGGTGATGTAAATAATTTTGGTTTACATCAGTTCCCCTACATGTAATATAACTGCAGATAGGGTGAAATCATGCTTGGGTGTGACAGCTGGATAGGAAACTTTCATTGACTTCATGTGTCCAAAATTTCATGGATTAAGTATAAGACATTCCACCTCGTCTCCACGATGGGTGATTAACAAGGGACCCCATCCTTTCAAAGAAGCACAAGACCTCAGAGAGGGTGAGCCATTGCTGCCCCATTGAAGAAAGATGCCCCAGACTAGATGGCTGCTTGGCATGGGCTCCCGGATTCACATCTTCCTGGACGTGAATGCTGCTTTGTGTGATTGAGGATGTTTCCCAAAATGGCCTGATTTTCCTCCTCAGACAGGAGCACAGCCCATCTGCGGACAGGTTACCCCAAAGGCAGGTGTGGGTTGGGTGGCAGGAGCAGGCTGCAAGGAGAAGACAAGCCCGGTGGGTGTCCATCCTATATCTGATATGCATTTACTGTCATTATACAGGGACCTTGTGCCTCTGCCTTGCCTCTTCGGAGGAGCCAACTGCCGATGGCCTCACGTCCACTTCCCTGCTGGAGTTTGCCATGATGTCCCACCTGGAGGCCATGAATTCCCATGAGCAAACCAGCCCAGAGGCTGCGGAGCCTGATCTTGCCCCTGGCTCTCTGCATGCTGCCCCGGGATCAGGCTTTGCCAGTGAGGAGAATGAGGAGTCCAAGATCTTACAGCCCCCACAGTACTTCTGGGAAGATGGAGGAGAGCTCAATGACTCCAGCCTGGACTTGGGACCGGCAACAGGTAGGTTATTTTTACCCCGTTCTTTCTCCCCACTCTGCAGGGACTCTGGGGAGGCGGAAGGATGCAGGAATCTGTTTTCCTGCTTTGACACAACTCTTGCTAAGAGGGCCTGAGATTAAACGTCAGCTCTATTTTCTCACCTCAGTGCCTGATGTGTCCCCAGTGAACCCTGAGCAAGCACAGGCTTTAGAAACCGAGTTACAGCTGGGCCTTTATTCCTGAGCTGCTATGACCTGGGAAAAGTATTGCCTCCACCTAGTTTCTCATTGCCTTGTGCCCTTCTTTTGCTCTTTCCTTCCCCCTTTTATGCTCTTCTCTCTCTCCCTTCTCCCTGCAGCTGTCAGTTAAGTACAGCCTAAAGGTCTCAGGACCCTGGCTCGGAAATCAAGGCCATCTTGGGGTTTGAGTCAGAGCTGGGTTCCCTGGGCTAAATCCTCATTCTTGACCCTGTGATTCACTGGGGATTTGGCCCAAGGGAAGACAGCAGGTTTTCTCCCTTGGGCAGCTGCCCTGCTGCCTACCCTGTCCTGCCTGCTCCCTGGGGGGTCATGGCTAAAATGAGTTTTGTTAACATTTGAGCTCGCTTTCCTCTGTGGAGTGTTTTTTTGGCACCATTGAGTCTCTTCAGTGGTCTTCCCCAGAGCCCCTCATTGGCTTTGAGATGCTCTCAGGGAGAGGGATGGGAGGAAGGAGGAGGAGGAGAGTTGCAGGGTTTCCAGTAGCTTAGGAGATTATTTCACATGCTCCTGCTCTTAAGTGTCATGTGGGGCATGTATTAAGTGTTACCGAGGGGCCAGCCTTCAGCCTTATCCCTCCTCCCTTATCCGGTATCGCTGCCTCCCTCTCAGCAGGTCTGACTGAGGTCTGCAATTAGAAAGCACAAGTCTTGTTTTATCTTCACTCCTATTTCTGTGACCTTAAAAAAGACCTGTGCTCGTGCAGGGCTGAGGGCTGCCGCGGTGCTGCGGCTCAGGCTGCCCACTGGGGCACGGCACACGCTGCGTGGGGCAAGGGCCATCCCAGCTTAGGTCTCCAAAGCCCTTTGCTCACTACCATTGCTGCTGAGCTCATCTGGCCGTGCTTTTGCTGCCCTGTGGCTCGGGTGGCCGCGGGGCACTTGCCGTGGGGAAGCTGGGCAGATGCCACCCCTGCAGCGATGCCGGGGGCGGATGGTGCGTGTTCCCACCAGCACATCCCTGGGACATGGCTCTGGCTTCACTGCTCTGAGGCGCTGGCAGCGCGCTCAGCGGCGCTTTTATTTGTGTGCCAGCAGGCACCTGCATGTACTCACAGATCTGGACGTGACTTGGAGAACAGCGTGTGCTTGTGCATTGAGAGGGAGATGCACGGGGTACCGAACCCAGCCTCGCTTCTTGCACGTGCCTCGCCCCATTCGTATGCAGAACACGCTCCTCTCTCCTTCCGTTCTTGCCTGCAGTGCTTTCCTCCCTGAGCAGATGTGCTCTTTCAGCTGTCCTTTACCCGCACCCTGCCCTATCCACTGCCCAGCTAACCACTTCAGGGCTTCCAAGCACTGTTTCTTCCCCTGGCCATTGCTGTGTCCAGAGCTCGTGTCTCGGTGGTATTTCAGAACCTTGGTTAATAGAACAGTTTGAATTATTCAAGAGCTGGGAGCGCATTTCTACTTAAAATTTAATTAGAAACCTGCTGTGTGTCATTTTACAATAAAGGATATTGTAATAGCATCCCTAAATTGGGCAGCCTTCTCCTGTCATGCAGAGCCTGTGCACGAGAGATGCACACAACCAATGGTTCTTACATGCTGCATGTGTGACAGATGCCATGTGATACCTTGTGGAACTGTGTGCTGACATCTGTTAGGTTATTTTCAACGTATAAATCCATTAAACAGTTTCAAACAGCTGCTGTTTAAGAAAGAAAGAAAAAAAAAGTTAACAGTATGAGTTTTCCTTGCGTGAGATTTCTGTCTGAATGACAGTGAAGTGTAGCCCGATATAGTTGGTAGCTCTGTCCCAGGCACAGATTTGAGATCCTGTATCAATTAAAGCACAAAATGGGATTGTTATACTCCTGGAGAGAGAAAATTCCATGCTATGAAAGGAGACCTGTGCTGGTTCCTTTCTGTATTTGGTGTAAAGATACTGGGCCTGGACTTGGTGGTCTTGCTGCAGACAGGCCAGATCTGCTGAGATTTCAAAGCTGTATTAGTTGCATCTGTTGTTTTTTATTTTATTTTATGCCCTTCTGAAGTCTATGTGGGGACACTCCTCTGCCTTTGTGTGACTTTGTGGCTGCAAGAGATAAAAAAGTAATAACAATCTGCAGCTGCTGCTCTTTTCTTTTTTAAGTGCACTCGAACATCCTTTAAAAATATTTCTGGAAAACATGTGGCATCTAGGGCCACCTGTTAGTCCATTAGAAAGTGAGAACAAACTCCCACTGGCAGAGCACAGCTCAGCCTGGGGCTCTGATTCTCCTGAATAATATGCTTTTGCTGATTTATGCTATGGAACAGTAAATCTACATTGACATCAGTGAGCACCAGCCTGTGGAAGGACCCTGAGATTTGTGTCATTCTGTCGAGTGTGCTCAGGAGTTCACCCTTGCATGTGTGCTAACCCATGCACAGCTGCTACCCAGTGGAGCTGCATCTGGAAGAGATGGATTAGGTCTGCTGGGATTGTGGATGCTGTATCCTTACGGAAAGAAACGGTGTGGGACTCATACTTCAGCCAAGAGGCAAGTCAGTGGAGCTGTGAACCTGTTACTTCTGCATCCCACTGCCTTCAGGCTTCCAGGGAACTCAGAAGCTTCTTAGGTTGTAGTTTGGGTTTGAATGCTTTGTTTCATCTTTGGTATCAAGTTGGCCTGAGCCACAGATCAACCCTGAAGATAGGGTGGACCTGCAGGGACTCGCATCTAGCCTTTCTTGTCCTTCTTTACCTTCTTACCACCTTCCCCATTTTGTTTTGCCTGAAGGCTTCCAGTCCCCCATCTTTCCTACTGTCATTTCTACTGGATTTCTTGGGCAGCAGATGCAACATCTCTCCTGGAGTGCTCCCTGGTTTGCATCTCTGTTCTCCTTTGGCAGAGTCAGAACGCAGTGCCCCATGTGAAGCCTCCCAGTGAAGGCTCTAGGTTGAGGTAGCCTAATCATTTGTTGGGAAGTACAGGCTTCAGGAATGGATTCAAGACTTGTGAATGTCTGGTGAAAGAAGGCACTTAGTCCCTCTCCTCCCTTGCCCAACAACTGCACCTCCAAGGACTGGGGTCCATTGTCACATCTTCCAGTATGATGGTGGGCTGGCATGAAGCTCGCTTTCGTTACAGCCAGGGTCTGCTCTTTTAGCTCCAAGGTTGTGCCGTTGAAGACCAAGGCATGGCTGTGCTGGGAGCTATCAACTCTAGTCTTATAGGTTGGTGATTCAGTAGGATGACATGTGGTGCTTTGAGTGGGGGGGGGGAAGGCGGAATTGTAATCTTTTAATTATTCATAGTAATTAGCAGAAGGGATTCCCAGGAGAGCTGGGATGAAGGATAGCAGGACACACAAGTTAGAAGGACTGTAGTTAAAGAAAAATATTTTCTGACCAGTTAATGGGATAAAATATCTTCCATCCTCAACTCTTCTCGGATAGTGAGATTCACTTCCTCTCGTGATGAATTACTTGCCTCTGGCAGAGAGATCCCAGTCTCTCTCAACCTTACTGAAATCTGCTGCTTCTTCATCCAGACTGACAGCAAATCTGCAGTTCTTAATACCATCTTCAACCTAAGCATTAATGAAATGAAGCACCTGGTAAAGACTGTCTGCATAAGAAGCTTAGCGCTGAGCAGCCCCTGCCTGAGCTCAGCTCCCGCGATGCCTCTTGTTTACACCCTGGTTTAGTGCCCAGTGACACGTTAGGTGATCTATCTTGGGACAAGCCATCTCGACCGAGACATTACTGGCAAAGGCTGACCTATGACAAAGAGGGTTTCTCTGTGCATAGTGTTATTCCGGTGCAGCTATCCCAGACTGACGCCGTGTTTGGGTGAGGGTGGCTTATTTTAGCCTCATTGCAGCTCATGCAATGAGCAGGAAAAAGGCATGGGACTATTTGGGGACAGCTGTAGCACTTGGTGTCCAGGCTCTACTTGAATTAAATCCCAAGCGTAATGAGCCCTAACCACATTGCTGCCCTGGGTCTGTCTTTTAACTACGATCTCTTTCATGTGTATGGACCGGTCTTGGAGTTAGAGATAGTAACTTCTCTGAGCTCTTCTGGAAGATTAGGATATTAGCCCCAACTGGCTCAATTCCAGCACCAGTAATTGCATTTTGCATCTCTGAACCCCCCCTGCAGTTTCAATCAGATGGAGCATGCCTTTTTGCAGTAAGCCTCACTGCTCTATACTGCAGAATGGTGAGTAGATACCACCTCGGACCTGGCTGCATTTTAAGCAGCGAGCAGAGCGCACTCTGTACCTCCCAAAGTTGGCAGGTGGTTTCATATGAATGGTGCTGGGTGTGGTGGTGTGGTGGGAGCCCAGGAATGTTCTTGTCTTTATTACAGTGCCTTCTAGTTATCAGTAATTCAATCACTGGTTAGCATGATCTTCCAGTTTAATCCAATAAAGACCTTATGGTCTGGTTATGTGTACTAAAAACAATGAGGGTCACCCTTTTTTCTGAGCTGCCACAGTCGCTTTACACAGCTCATAGTGGCAAATACAGGGTAGGGAACCTTGTGGTAACTGAGACCAGCTCTTCTGAATGAAGGCAAAGCAGAGATATAATGAATTAAATGCCTGGCTGGGAAGTCGTGCTTCGGCACAGTGCCAGGTCTTGGCCCATCTGATATCAGGGAAGTTTCGGTCTTGATTTTGAAGGAAGCAGGACATAGCCAAAGTGGCAGCTCTTGCAGAGGTTTGGAGCTCACCTCTCCCAGGGCAAATCATCTTCCTGGACGAAGGAAATGAGTCTGTGCAACCCAGACCTAGGACTGCTGGGAGATGCAAAGGGCAGGACTTGGAGTTCCAGGAGGGCTGTGCAAGATGGCCTCTTTAGAATAATAGCACCTGAGGGTTTTTGCGAGAGAGCCTGGAAGGGAAAAGCTGTGAGGGGGATGCAAAGACAGCTACATACTGCAATGTGAGTGATAGTACCACTGATGGAAAGCATTAAGGGGTGTAGCTAAGGATGCAGTGGCAAAGAGGTGGGGTGAAGGTGTGGAATTTCATATTGGTGAACCAGACTCCCAAGGGGATGGTGTGACTGAGAAGCTCTGGGAGAGTACATGATGTGGAGCTGTGGCTGCTGCTACACTCGTCTGGTTCATCCCTGCTAGTCTGTTTGGCCAGAGGTGCTGGGACAGTTTTGTAGCTACAGCGGGCATTTCTCCTGAGCTGTCCCCTCTGTGATCAGGCTGGCTGCATTGTGGCTTGGCTGCTGGCCTGTGGCTGGAAGGGGTATTGTGGCACATGCCACCTCTGTCTGTGGCCACAAGTTCATCTTGTCCTCCAGCCTACTGCTGATCTTAATGGGAGACTTACAGAGCAGACCCTGGCAAGGAAGGAGCTGATGGTGTGTGCAGTTACTGCCTTCTCTCTTCTCAGGTGCCTTTCTCTTTGGCAGTGCTCTGCTTCCTCGCTGAAATTAGATGAGCTGATAAACGAGCTTGACGAATCTGGCATTGTAGCCAGCTCCATAATACTTGTCTCCTTTAACAAAAGACCGTGCACCTCTTCTGCAATGGGAGCTCAGGTCACCTGAGCCTGTCTGGCCTCTGTGTTCCATGGTTGCAGTTTCTCTCCACAAAATCTGGTGGGAGTGGGAGTAGATAGCACTGGCATAGGTAGATGGGAAGGTCTGTGGGTGCACTTCCATATGCCCAGGGCGCAGGTACCAGGTGTAGAATGTCGCTAAAGGTAGAGGACAACCAGGTGGGCTGGCCAGTGGGTCGTAGGGTTTAGAAGACCACTTGCTGAAGGGGAACTGCTAGCTGAAAATGGGAGATACCCTTTGAGTTCCCTTAGGGCTGGGTGGAAGGGGAATCAAGGGAAACACTGAGAAGATTCTTTGAATGGGGAAGCTCTTAGCTCTGCATTGCACAGATGAGTGATGGAAACCAGCTTGTCTGGAAGGAGTCTTGGGAAGAGCATGCTGGGACCATCTTAGTGGCTGGGAGCATACCAAGGAGATGGACAAGGAACAAAAATTCCTTCAACTCGTAGAAGAGGGATGTAAATTAAAAGAAAATAGGACTACCTTAAAGAGACCTGGTCTTGAGAAGTGGACAGACTCCCTTTGTAGTGAGATGGTAGGAAGTGATTCCAGACAGGAACTAAGTGTCTAGCTGGAAAGTCTGGAAGGAAGTAGTGACTCGCCATCCCTGAATCTCTGAACTTGGAAAGTGATTGAACCCCTTTGGGAACTGGGTTGTTTGGAGAGCTCCTTGTTTGAAGGAGCACAAACCAGCACAACTCTTACCAAAACACCTTGAGTTTCACTGTTCTCCATGTGAATCTGAATAACAGTCCTTCCAAGATCTGAGGGGACTTGAGGTTATAATCAGTGGGGTCTTGTGAACCAGACAGGAAGAATGATGCTCCCAGCAGGATAGTGGAGAGACTAGTGGCAAGTGGGGATGTTAACCCAGTTAGCAGTGAGTGTGAGGATTCCGGTGTCTGCTTCTGCCTTGTTGATTTGTTGGCCCAGAGAAACAGCTCAGGTTTCAGTCTTTGGCTGCCTTGTAAGACAGAAGCCTGCTGGGAGAGAGTGGGATGGGTTCTCCCTGAGCTTCCATCACCCGGGAGAGATGGCAGAGGCGGCAGCCCCTCCGGCATCCTTAGATCTTGTTGGTGGAAAGGCGACATGGCTGCATCATGCAAGGCTTTTCCCCATGGGAGCTAGTTAATCTGTGACAGAGCACCTGAAGGAAAGGTTGAATGTGTGACTTCAAAGGAGAGCTGGCAGGCTAGGAGCATTTCTAGCTCCCATGGGGCGAACCTCATGCTGGCTTTTTGGTTGTTCTGCTGTGCCCATCTGCTCTCCTCCAGGTGGGAAAAGGGGCAGGGAAGAGAGGAGGTGCGGAGGAGTTGAGAAAAGCTGAGAGTGTCTTTAGGCAAAGAGATGGCAGATTGGATTGCTGATCCTTGAAAATAACACCTCATCTGACAGGGCCTTGTTTTAAGGGGCAGACCCCTAACTTTTCACCCACAGCATGTTGAGGCAGGCAGAGTTCCTTTAGGTTAGTGGTTTTGGTGCAGACCTTGAGCATCCCTGCAGCAGAGCCCTGGGAGATGCACTAAACCTTCACCATCTGTCTGAAGAGGGTCCCAACCTAATGTCCTCAATCCTGTGGTCTGTGGCTGTTCCTGCCATTAACCAACATTGGTCCAGCAGGGCAGTGACTGTGTCTGCAGACGCTGGGATGTGTAGCTGTTGGCAAGGGCCTTTGGGAAGATCCGTGCCAGGCAGCGGAGGGGAGATGGTTTTTGTGCTGCCACTGGTTGTTCTTACCAGCCTCCTTGGCCTCTGAGGGAGCATCAGCAAGTAGGCTGTTGGGTAGCAGTGATCTTCTCATCCTCAGGGTCTTTGGGTCGAGTCTCAGTCAGGATGGGTGCTCTCTCTTGAGACACAGCTGCTAAGCAGACCTTGTTTCTGCCTGTGCTGTCAGTAGATCTCAGGGGCCTGTTTCCAGCTGGAACTGGGAGACGGTTACCACATGACGACCCCAAAGGTCAGCAGCTGGATCACGCTCATTTTTAGGCAGCTTCTGGAGGGACCGGCTGACAGCATGAGGGGACTGATCTGTGGGTTAGGGAAGCCACTTGCTGGCTGAATAGGAGCATCTTGGCACCTCCTGCTCAGGTTGGAGGGAGCAGCGTGGGCAGTCCTGGTTGCCAGGGAATATCCAAGGCAATGGATGTGTTTGCTGACATGGCCCTCCCTGCCTGGGAGCTCGTACCCGCTCTGACAGCAGTAAGCGATGGATTGGAGTCAGGGATGCATGGAAATTCCTTGTGCAGATCTCCTCTGTAAGGCATCCAGACAGCTGCTGCCCACTGTGCTCAGCGGAGCATCCTGGCAGGCAGGAGAGGAGATGGGGGGCCTTGGGAATTTCAGACAGTCACTCACTTAATAACCATAGATGGGGTCAGATGCTTGTTTCTGGCTGTGGAGGGATCCTTGTCCTTCCCTTTCTCGGTCAGAATATGTGCTGTTCTCATCTTGGGGAGAAAGGGAATTAATTGGGATGCAAACTCCTGAAACAGAGCTGCTTGGGTACAGGCAGTTTCTCAAGAAAGATGAAGGTTGACTTCTGCCTGCTGCTCTGAGCTTAATGTGTCTGATCTCACAGATACTTTTATTATCCTGGGATCCCAGCTTCTTGGTGGGCTTCCAGAAGAAGTCACCGCCTGCTCTGAACTTCTATCTGTGAGGTGCCTCTTTCTCCTTCAGCATCTCCATTTGCTTAGTAACATCCCACGCATTCATGGTCAGAGCCACAGAACAACCAGGGGTTGAAGTTGGAGGGAGGGGAGTTAGATTTGGCCCCTGTCTCTGGCTTCTGTTTCCCTGCAGCAAAACTGTTCCTTTATGACATGGAAAAATCATCATGCAGATATTTGTGGGATGACTTTTCTGCTGTGAAAGTGCTGTATGAACTGAAGTGCAGTTTCATTTCAAAGATGCCCAGGTAGATTCAGTTTTTGTTATTACTTGGGTGTGCCAGGGAGTAGGATTTGCTTTGCTGTGCTGTTATTTCTCTTCCCTAGTATTTCCCATTTAGCTTGGGGCTGCTTGCTGCTACCACCCCGTATCTTTCTGGTTCCCATGTGAAATGAATCCCAGCTTGATTCCTAACACTCATAACCTCACCTTGGAGAAACCAGGTATCAAAGCTGTTATTTGCAGGTCTCCTGGCTAGCAGAACTGTGAGAACTCCTTCAGGACAGAAAAGAGTGGGGAGAGGGAACATGTGAATTACCCCTAGGGAAGGTGGGTTTGCTGAGATGGAACAGGGAGCTGGGGAAGTGCAGGAGGTTGCACTGCACTTGTCAGATGGGATTGTTCTCCCCACTGGCAGGCTGCTGCCTGCTCTTAGAGGGTCTCTGCCATTTGACCCCATCTGTGGCTACACACATATAATGGGGTCTCTTCCTTTCAGGGTTCACAGAACTCACAGAGTTACTCGAGATGTGATGTCACATGAAGTCTCTTTGATATCTTTTTAGATTACAGCTTTCCAGCTGCATCTCAGAAGGCCCTGCTGAAAGGGAATGGGACACAGGTGAAAGACAACTGGGAAACAGCCACTGTCCAGCCACCGGCAGAATTTGTTGACCCTGACTTGCATACGCCTTTCTCCAGCACATTGGAGGAAGAGGAGGGGCTGCTCCCTATAGACCACTCAAGAGGAGGAATGGAAAGCCTACAGACCTTGGGGCCAGAGGTTACATCTTCTGAACCAGTGAGCCAAGAGGACTCCTTCTCTCTTCTGTTTTCCACAGTTTCTGCCAGGCCAGGTGTTGTGACTGAGGCAGCCACAGGAGGGCAAGAAGAAGATTCTGTTCCTCCAGGTTTAGACCTCGGGAGTAGCATGGGACCAGGTCTTCTGCCTGTGTCCTCTATTTTTTCTACTACTACGGCTGTGAGGTCTCCCAGTATTTCAGAAGAGCCCTTTGAGGTGACAGCTGAGGACACGTGGGCTGTTGAGGGAGCAGATTCGGAGCTAACTGTGGCTACCACAAGAGCAGAGCTTTCAGAGACCACAGTGGAGACTGGTGGGGAAGAGCATTCAGCCAGAGAGGAGTTCTTGGAGACCACAGTGGGGTGGGAGATGCTGGAGCCCACAGTGCTAAGTGAAATGGAGCAGACTGTGGAAATGCCTGTGGGGACACCCTCTCCTGGAGGTAGCTCCCCAGGTATCCAGACTCTTTCTGGCAGTGAGCAGCACCCCACTTCTTCTACATCTCAGTGGGACAGGTTTGATGAGCCTGCGATGGATCCCATTTGGAATGACACCGAGTCAGCCACTGAGACTGTGTCAGCAGAGAGAAGCTTGTCACCACAGGCTGGGGATGCCCACTTGGCCATGCTGCCAACGGAGATGCCCTGGGACTCAGCACAGGTAGCACTGGGAGCTGGGAGTGGGTGGAAGGTTGAACTGGAGATATCTGGGTACTTCTGTTTGGGGCAGGAGTGTTTAACCCCTTAACCTTATCCATGTCCCTAAGTCTGACTGGTGGAAGTATCTTCTTCTGTTCACCTGGCCAAAACTGAATTTCGGGAGATATTTTTCACAGCACTTCTTGAGGGTATCATCCTTGGTGAAAGACCTGCCCCCTCTCATCTTCCCCAGCAAGCTGCTGTTCAAAATCCTGCTTCTAATAAACACTTGCCCTCTGGGGCAGGCACAGCAGCAAAAGCTCCTTGTTTCCTCAGCCTGCATTATTGGAAGTGTCAGGACAAAAATGGCCCTGAGGATTTCTGGAAGGGGAGTGAGAAGGAAATGCTATTTTTGCTGCTGCCTGCAGGGACCAGATGCGGAGCAGGTGGAGCAGGGCACAGCAATCTGTGAGGATATTGGTCTAGGAGAGCCTGTGGGAGAGGAGGTGTGAGGTGAACTGCAGTTCCTGAATCCAGCAAACTGGCAGCTGGTGAAGGGAAGACAGGTAGCAGGAGCTGGCTGGTGAGAAAGTACTGGAGAAAGCTTTTAATTTTGCTTTCTGCCCCACATTACTCAGGAGCCTGAGCAAGTGACTTAGTCCTTCTGTGTGTCCAGCCCTGCCTGCAAAGTACTGCCCTGTCTCACCAGTTTAAGGCCCACAGAGGCTCCTGACTAGGTTTTGTTTTGTGTTGTGTGAAGCTCTGATCACATACAGGGTAAGGCTGCAAGCTAGAGAGCTTTCCTCTGACTACCCAAGCAGTCCTGGAGTCTGCCTACAGGTGGGAGGTAAACTGGACTGTGGCAAGCTGGTACAGTAACCTTGTCCCTGCCCCATGTGCTAGCACTGAAATGGTGAATTTTCCTTAGTGCAGAGAGTTAGAGGACAGTTATGTCCTTTGAGAAGTGCTTCTCGGGGGTATGGCACAGCCCCTTGCTCCTCTCCCTTGTGTACCCCATGCTTTCAGCAGGAAGAGCTGCATTCACTGCCTGAACCCGGCTGTCTTTGTCTTGTCTTTCCAGGTGATCTGCAAAGACTGGAGCAACCTTGCAGGGAAAAACTACATCATCTTGAATATGTCGGATAACATTGACTGTGTAAGTCAGTCGAAAGAGTTTTGATGGCATGGGGGGAATAGTGCTTAGAGGTGTGGAGGCAGGCACGGCTCTTGCTGTGTGCTTTCACTACAAAACATTCTAAAAGCACTAAATCTCAACGTCCCTACAGAGGCTGTGGAGAGAAGGGGAGGAGGACAGAAATATTCCTGTTCCCCAAGTGGGAAAAGAGTGGGTGGAGAGAGAGGATTTTGCTCAGTCTAGCACGTCAGTCCCATTTTGGATTTTGACTAACTCCTGGCTGCTAGTCTGTGCCAGTCAGTACCTGGATTGTCATGAGACATGAGAGCTTTTAATATTGCACCTCTTACTGGTAGGAAACATGGCAGGATTGAAGTGTGATTCTCCTTCCCTCTTTTCCTTTTCCTTCCCCTCCTTCCAGGATAAACTAATGTTCCTCAGAGGAATAGGGACTCCCCATTTGCAGTGTGAATGGTTCCGTGTCAAGCAGCTGTCACTAAATGGTTCTTAAGTGCCTCTTCTCCCCACCCTGCTATCTTGTGTGTTATCTGGGTCCGTTAAGCAGCCACACTCTGCTAATCCAATGCCTGTCCATCCATCCCCATAAAGCTGCAGTTAATTCATGAGCCCAGAGCCCCTTGTGGTCCCTGGGAAAAGGGCTTTTTTGCCTCTGCTGGGCCTTTTATCAGTCACTTTAAAACCAGTTGTGAAAGGCTTGGGGTCAAGGTGCCTTTCATAATTCTAAGAAATGATTACGAGCCTGACAGCCTGAGACAGAAATGTTTCATTGGGGAACCCTGTTCTGGCCTCGCGTGTCTGCACTCCTGCTTGCTGTGGCTCCTGTTGTGGGCAGAATCGGCTGGTTTTGTTACTGCAGGGTGGCTCAATGGCACTGAGCTATTCCCACTACTGGTGAGTTGATGGTGGGGAGGGGTTGGGTGGATTTTCTTTGTTTTGTGTTTGGTTTTTTTAAGGTAAATGTTTTGCAGATAGGGACAACAGGAGACTTCCTATACACAATAAAGCATGCTGACTGCTTTAACGGTATATGAAGTCAGTTTCTTTCCTCCTGATTTAGGCAAACCAGTTTACTCTTTGGAGGGTTTTAAATATCTCTGCTACAGTTCACAATTGCAACTCAGAAAATCAGACGTTGAAAACCAGAGTCCTGCTGCCCTTTTTCCTCTCTGTTCTTGTCCCCATTGCTCTTTCTCTCATCTCTATGGAGTTTAAATGCTGGTTAATGTTGTAATACATAGTGGCTTCCTTCCTGTGGTCACTTTCACTTGTGTTGTTTAAACCACTGGAAGGGTGAGAATTGAAAAGCCAATGTGCAGATGTCTCTTGACCAAATTGTGTCTTTACTGTCGAGTCCTCAGTTCTGCCTTGCTGAAAGAAGACAGTGCCCTGGGAGAGGCGGGACTGAACTGTTTTTCTACTTGATTTCATGTTTCAAAACATATTTCCCAAGGAGTGATTTGTGCTGTCCTCCCCCTTATTCAAAGGGACACTTGTCAACTTACATATTTAACATGAACATTGCTTTGTTCCCTGCCTCCCATTACCACTTTGCATGGCTGAAGCTGGAATGAAGCTCTTCTCCTTTCCACTGATGTCGATGCAGTTTGTTTCCTACCTGTGGCCATTAGCTCAGTTTGAGCAACCCACCTTCCTGCCTGTCCCTTTTGTTTTCTGGTCTCTGTATCCAAGCCCTGTGGTGTTTGGATTTCCAGGGCTGTGAGGGAGAACCTGCATTGCAAGTGCTGTAGTTTAAATTGGTGTGAAAGGGGATTCCTCACGTGTTTCCTGTGTTTTGGTGCCCTGATCTGGTGTGGTACCAAGTCCCGTTGAAAAGCTGAGGACCATGGAGGATGCTTAGCCCCTTCCAGAGGGTTGCACCTTGGACTTTAATGTTCTTCATAGCACCAGGCTTTTACCTGCTGCAGGGCTGATGTCTGTATTGCTGGGTTCAGCTGGCAGCCTGTTTATGTTACTAATGGGCTCTGGCCAAGGCGGTCCCTTCAGTTTCTGGGGGCACATCTCCCACTCAGTATACCTGGGAATTTTGCCTGGGGACTGCGGGATCTGGCCTGGAGGTGACCTCCACCTTGGCGCACGTGTGTTCAGGCTCCTTCACAGCTCCCTTTTCCTCACCATAGAGATATTATCAGTGCTGTGCAACCTCTGCTTTCCCCATCACACCTCTGCCCTCTCCCTTTTAGGCTTAGCTGCTCTCCCTTCTTTGCATCCCCCAGAGCAGAGCCGTGAGCGGAGCCGCAGCTGAGCAGCAGCATGGTGCTGCATCCTCGTGCTGCATCCTCACGCTGCTCCTCCTGCCTCCCCCTGCCAAAATCCGAAGAGGAGGCACTGTCAGGCCCTGGTGATTCAGGCCCTAGTCATCGGTGTCTTTTCCAATTAGGCCGTTTTCGGCACAGGCCTGTGCCTGCCCTGAGCGCTTCGAATTGCCATGGCAACAAACGCTCTCCATTTTATTAATCATCTGTGTGGCCTTCAGGTTGGCATGGCAACTGGAGATAAGAATAGAAACACAGGAGTGAGAAAGCAGCGGAGGAGCCCGCGGAGGGATGGCTGGAGCATGTCAGGCTGAGCAGCACCCGCTGACCCAGCGCTGGCTGCGGGGAAGAGCCTGGCTGCTTCCTTCCTCTCTTACGTGATAATGTCGCTTCAAGGTCCCTCTGTACTGGGCTCAGCATGGTATGGGGGGCGTATGGCAGCCTCAGGAGCCCAGGAGGAGGGTTGGTGTGTCAGGAGATGTATGTGGGTCCAGCCTGGGGCACTGGGGATGTGTGGGGAGCATTGCACCAGGTTTAGCATTGCTGGCTCTTGGGCTCACCTGGTTCAGGGGCCTCGGCTGTGCAGTCATGGCCAGCCCTGCAGTGCTACGTCTGCCCTGTTCCCACCATCCACTCACCAAGGTCCCTTTCCTGTGGCAGGAGGAGTTTCGGCTGGAGAGGGGTCCCCAGCTGTTGGCACTGGTGGAGGATGCCTTCTCTAGGCAGGCGGATGGACTGCAGGACCGCTGGCTGATCTCTCTGAGCAAACCCAATGAGAACGACAAGCACTTGCTAATGACACTGGCAGGGGAACAGGGTAAGTGCTGGGAGAAGGAGCCTTCCTGTGATGTGGGGGTGTATTTAAGGAGCTTTCAACCATGTTGGAAGGAGCTGTTGCTTACCAGTCCATTTCAATCCCACCAGTTCCCAGTGTTAACTGGACCTAAGGGATGGAGGGGGACTGAGGACAGAAGACCCTTTTTCTGTGCATCTACCTTCTGGCTTGTCCCTCACCGCTTGCACGAAGCTCCATCTTCTGTGCTTTGCCTCCTGCTTTGCTCCATCCCTGGATTGCCTTCACTTG
Source organism: Calidris pugnax (assembly GCF_001431845.1). Taxonomy (NCBI): domain Eukaryota; kingdom Metazoa; phylum Chordata; class Aves; order Charadriiformes; family Scolopacidae; genus Calidris; species Calidris pugnax. The sequence continues at coordinate 3,320,938 of NW_015090851.1, read as the reverse complement.
AGCATCCGTCAGCTTTATCCTGATGCTTATATACTCTCCTCCATGGGCAGGCCACTGCAACACCAGGACACGACGGCCTGCTCTTAGTATACTTCTTAACTCTTGCCTGAACTGGGCCAGTCCTGATGGTGCCTCCCCTGCATCCCCAAAGAAACAAAAGCTGACAGTGAAAGAGGGGCTGGGCTGGAACATTTTAGCATCTCTTTAATCCCCTTTTGTTAGGGGATGCTTTTCCTGTACTGCTGCTGCCACCTGCTTAGTGATGGAGGCCTCTAGTATTGACATATGCCTTATATATAAAAAAAAAAACCCACAACAAAACAGTATTCTAAAATGCCCCACAGTGAGAGGAAAAAAGAGCTAACATTTAAGTGGCATTTGCTGTATCAATGCCTTAAATCATTGCATCTCTTCCAAGCCCTTGGGCTGGAGAGTGTGCCAGTGAAAAGGCTTTGGTGAACATTTGGTCTTCTAAACTAAAACCTTCCTGCCATCATGAGAGGGGACATCCCCCTTCCTGGAGAAGAAAACAGGTCTGAACTCCAGGGACACAGCCAGGCTTGGCCATATCCCTCAGTTTAGAAACCTCAGAAACCAAAGTATTTTCTTCTCTGAGTAATAAAGCTTTTGTTCCGTTCCTCCTCTTACTGCTGTGCAAGTGAAGGGTGAAATGAGCCTCAGCCTCTCAATCCTCCCTGACTGTTCCTGCTCTCCTGGCTGGGAGAGCATCCTGGGAGCTGTTAGAGAAGGAGGGTCTGAGGAAGGGGTGGCTCAGTGTGGGCTGGTGGCTCCCTGGCTGAAGCCGTCTCCTGCTGGGAGTGGAGCTGTTACAGCACATCTCTTGTAGCCTCTGCCATTGTGCTGGGCACAGCACCTTGCCAGGGTGTCCTGCAGAGCAAAACACACCCACTAAGGGTTGTGATAGGTGGGAACATGAAAAATGTGCATTCCCCTGCTCCATTCTGTTGGGGATTTCACAGTGATGAGTGTATCTATCTGAGCTAACCTGAGCTGAGAGCAGCACTGATCTCTCCCTCTCCTTCTTTACAGGCGTCATCCCTACAAAAGATGTTCTCATGGCACTGGGGGATGTTAAGAGGAGCTTAGCCGAGGTAAGAGCCTGTCTGCCTGCATCCATTTGTTAAGACTAGCTATACAATTAAAATAAGCACCTTGAAAACTGGAAACACATCTCAGTCTAAGTGAGTGTTGAACCCACAGCAGGCAAACAGATGAGTCAGACACTTGGCAAACTCCCCTTCTCCCCTCTGGTAGTTGCCAGGCCATCAAACGTCTGCTCCCATTAAGGGAGTAACTGTGGGTTATTCCCTCCCTGCTTTTCTGGCTTGGTTGTGAAGCTGCTTTTTGCACGTTTGTTTTGTTGGGATACTTGATCTCACCCCTTCTGCACTGTTGCACAGCGATCCCGGTGCTGCAGAGCCCCGCAGTTTGGCCTGCTCACCCTACAGCTGATTTACATACACTGGCGGCTCTCAGTAGCTCAAGCTTTGCTGAAGGACTTGGAAGAGGTTCCTGGACTAGATGGGGCATGTTCACACACCTTCTCCCTGCAATCCCAGGTTCTGCATTTCACTCCTTTAGACAGCCACCTACTCAAGGGTAGGCAGAGGACCAGAGGCGATGGATGCCAGGCTCCATTACCAGCTGCTTCTAGCCCTCATGTATTCCCCTCTAACCCTGGGCAGCTTGGACCAGGATAGAAATGAGAACAAATTAGTCCTGCGATCTTTGACTTTGCCCCTTAGGCCTATGGGGTGTCTGGGAACTGAGGGCCTGACTCTGCTTGGGTTTTTTACGCTATTGGGTAATTCCACTGACTTTAGCAGCAGAGTTGGGCCGCTGCCTTGCTGGTTGGCTGCTCTCAGGTTTTTTCTGGACATAACAAACTGGTGCAGTTAGACAAAGCAAGTTAAGTGCTCGGTGCTGTATTGATTGGCTTTCACCAGAGAGAGTGCAAAAAGCCAACCCTCTAGAAATTGTATGACTGAAGTAGCAGCGAGAACTGTCCAGAAAGGAGAGTTCATGTTGGTGCAAGGCTTGACTTCTTTGTGCAACTGTGACCCTACATTAACGTGCATTCTACCAGAGCAGTGCCTCACCACCTGCCTCCAGCTCTATCAATAATGAAACACTGCTCGTTACACTGACCTTGTGCTAGCACAAGCTTGGAAGGAGAGAGGGAGAATATTCTCTTAAACATAATACTTACTATCAAATTGATACATAACCTGCTTGAAATCTGCCCAGAATCACTGGGACTGATGTTAGGCTTTGTTTGCTGACAATCACAAGGGGCCTGTTTCTAAGGCAGCTTTTTGCATCAGCAGGCGACTGTTCTCTTTCAGGACCTTAGAAAGACCACTATACCCTCTTAGGACCAGAGCTTTAATGGAACCATATTTAGTACGGTTTCATTCTCACACAGTCACACAGTCACCAAAGCCTCACCAAGGCTCCCATCAATGGTCCATAGTTTGTTTTGGGTATCTGAATCCTGTGCAGTTTCTCCCATGAAAGCTTCCTTGTCTTGCACATAGGTGTGATCCTTCTGCAAGTGAACAAGGTAAGATTGTGCCTGCTGCCATTTGCTGGTGTGTCAGCTTTCATGGAAGATGGTGTTAAATTTAGTCATATGCCTTCTAATCAGACAGTGTACATCCTGAGTCCCCAACCCTGGCTTTTAGTTCCTCTGCCCACAGTGATGGTCCTGCATTTGAACCCTGGAAAGTCTGAACAGAATGCTGCCTGTCTGCAAGCCAGGGAATTTAGTGAACCCCTTCCTTCCTTCCTTCCTTCCAGATTGGCATCCAGAACTACTCAACCACGACAAGCTGCCAGTCGCATCCCAACCAGACGCGTAGTGATTATGGGAAGCTCTTTGTGGTACTGGTGATCATCGGCTCCATCTGTGCCATCATCATTGTATTGGGGCTCATATACAACTGCTGGCAGAGACGCCTGCCCAAGATGAAGAACATGGTGAGTGAGCACTGGACAGGTAGGGAAGGTGGCTGGACTCTTGCCCCTCGCAATGAGGGGATTGGAAAACTAAGAGGGAGATTTGTTTTCCCCTGCTCACTTACTGGACATAGCTGGATACACTGCTGGGAGCCCATTCTGGCATAAGAGAGATGTAAACCTGTCTCTTGCTGTGCTTGTTTCCACTGCGAGGGCTGGGCTAGGAGTAGATTTATCTTTCCCCACTGACCTTGCAAAGTCCTCAGTGACACTTGTAGCCTGGTCTGATTGTGCTTCTCAGCAGCATTAAGACCTGTCCTCCTTTGTCTCCATTTGTGTTCCTCTGGTCCTTTGCAGTCACACGGCGAGGAGCTGCGCTTTGTTGAGAATGGCTGCCATGACAACCCTACCTTGGATGTGGCCAGCGACAGCCAGTCAGAAATGCAGGAGAAGAAGCCAAGTGTGAACGGTGGAAACACCATCAACGGCCCCGACAGCTGGGATGTCCTGATCAATAAGCAGGCGAGCGAGGATGTGGATGTGTTTGAGGAAGACACGCATCTTTAGAAAAAGAAGGGAGGGAACTACCCCCTTAAATGCACTTGTCTCTCTCCTGTCCTGACTGATGGACCACAGGATCAGGTGGCTTCTCAGGAACTTCTTAAAGGCTTGGGAAAGGTCAAGTCTTTGGGCAAGTTTTCCCAATAGAAGTCCTGAGCCTGCATCTGAAGCTTGGAGCCAGGAGGATCACTGAACAGAGGGAAGTGGGAGGGGTGGGTGTGTAGGTCTCTGTGTGTGTATTCCTATCAGTAGCACCAATGCTTTCATCACCTGTAAATGCACTTACTGTAGCTCTCTGGTAGTGGCTGAGAGTGGCTGGGCTTGAGAAGCAAGGCTACCTGCCACCACGAGTCCAGCTTTGGGGAGTGAATTCACTTTGGGAGTCCAGCTGGAGCTACGGCAGCCGGGTCCTGACCTTGAGATCATGTTCAGTCCCTGTAGGTGCAGGAAAACCTGTGCATTCTGGATGGAGGGGAGCCAAGACTCAGTTGATGTTCTGGGCAGAGTTTGCATTCCACATGTGAAAAGAGGTTTTCTAGTGCTCTAGCTATTCAGCTGCTAGTTAGATGAGCTGATGTTTACAGCTGGGGAAGACATCACGCTGTGATCTTATTTTCTTCCTTGAACCACAAACTTCTTCAGCCCCACTCCCTTTTTCAGCTCCACAGCTCCAAGCTGAGTTCGCAAAGTTTGAGCACTTTACCCTTGCTTGACTGGTTGCAGAGAATTCGGTGCCATGGTGCAGCATCGTAGCTGGAAATTTGCTTTAGTTGGAGAGTTGCTCAAAAAGGACATTTACCTGTCTCTTTCGCGTAACAGCCTGTGAAATCAGCAGCAAAGTATCCCTTGTTTAAGTCTCAGTTTTAGACTGGTAGGCCTTCTCCGCTCCTGTTCTATTTTCCCAGGGTAGTTTGGTTTCAGTTGGTCTTTTTGAAGTAAATATAAAGACTATGTGAGCCTTTTTAAACAGGGAGAAAAGTAAAAACTTGGAAACAGATAATTTCCTGGTCCTTTTGTTTCCTTTTCAGGATCCTGCCCTGAGGGGGGGAATTGTTTAATGTCCCATAGGTATAAATTGGGGTAACATCTTTAAAGTCACTGCATTTAAGCAAGTGTAAGAGCCCGTTCAGATGAGATGAGAATCAGATCTAAGAGCTCCCCGAAGAACATTTCTCAGGCATGCCTCAGGCAACTTCGAGGCTTCAGCTCCCTGAAGAGGTGTGATAAAAGGCACTGGAATATTCATAATTGTTCTCTGAGCCCTGCCTAAACCCAGACTCAGAACTACTGTCAAGCCTGAAATCCCAGAATGTTTGTTTCTTCTGTCATGGAGGGATTGAGGGACTTGCTTTGGTCAGAGGCAACAGTGTTCTCTCTGTTACCATGATCTGCATGCTTGCTTACTGCGAGATGCAGCTTCGTATTTGGTCTTTAAGGGAACCTTTGTACAGAAAAATCCCCAGATAAGCAGCCTGATGCTGAGCTTGTAAATCTATCCCTGTATGTATAGATACTTTTAGCATGTTCACCCCTGATGCGAGTGCCTAAAGTCGAGGTACAAGAGTCTGTTGTTTCATTTTGCATAGCGCTTTGCATACAACCTGAATCACAGATCACCTCGATGCAGGACCACGTCGATATCAGTCTGTTAGGGATTCAAGAAAGCTGATAGCCTTTGGTTTCCTATCCAGATTCCAATTTTCAGTGTTTTTATTCTGCCTCCAGGCCTTTCCCCGTGTTGTGTAGGGGATGGTGACCATCAGCTCCTTTTGTATCTCGTTGGTAGGGCTGCAGAGATGCTCAGAGGAGTTCCTTCTCCTGGCCCAGCAGTTGATAATGGTGGCCCTTCTCTGACCACCCCTCTCTGATGGCTCCTGCCGAGTTTGATGGGTCTGTGCAGTGAAACTGCACAAGTTCAGTGGCTGTGCTGATGGCACTTTGGGGCTCACAGGATTAAATGCAAGTTGTTACGGCAAGTAAATTTAAAGCATGGAGTTAAAATTTGAGTTTGTATAGCACTTAGCGTAATGGGGCCTGGCCTGGCTGTGGCCTTTAGGCAGTTTCACCATGTAAATGTTTCTAAATCCACTAATCCTCATTAAATACATTTTTCATGCCCAGTGGCTATTAAAAAGATAATGCCACCAATCAGATGTGAATCGGTTCACCCACAAAACGCTCCCTTACTGCACTTCATTGCCAGGAGCTGCTTTGCTGCCCTGTGTTCTCTCCACTTTACTAATTCAGAGAAACAACAAAGTGCTGATAAAGCACTGCTTCTGGCTGGGCTTAGCACCTCCCGATCTAGTGTGAAGTCTTCAAACTTTAAAGAAACCAAGGGGGCTATGCAGGTTTATTAATAAGCTAGCAAGTTATCCTTATTTGGTCTTCTGGCTTCTTATGGCCTGAAGGTTTTTCCAGAGACTCTCTTCTGCGTCTGGAGCATCCAGGCAATCTTCAGAGTCTCTAAGGGTGGCTGTCATGAGGCTGAGAACAATTTTCTGCTGTCTCTGACAGGGTGCACCTGGATGTATGATCTCAGTTTAGCTCCAGAAACCTACTGGTTGATAGCATTTCACTTTAGTCTGGTGATACTTTTTATACCTTTACCATTTGTTTTTTCTCTGTATAATTTTTTTGCACTAGGCTGATCTTGTTAAGTCGATTGCACTGTTGTCCCTCTCCCACCAGCCTTGCAGAGACAGCTCATCTTGGGGGACCTGCGGGCTGGGGAGCGCTGTAGAGAGGCTGTTGATAGCCCACTTACCCTGTTGGGTTTCCAGCTCTGCACAGGGAGGATTTAAAGAGGAAGAGAAACTTTGTCTTAGCATTTGTAACAGGAAGCTTTTCTATCACCTTAATGTAGTTAAACTTCTTTTTAACAAAAACTGTCAAAGCTGGACTTCTCAGAGCGGTGTGCCAGGCGACAAAGCAGGTACAGGAGACAAAGCAATTCCTAGAAAAACTGTTCTCCACCTACTCGGAGTTCACTCTAATCCCATCTGCCAAACGTTTGATCGCACTGACACCTGGTGGCTGCTGGGAGTTGGAGACAAAAACTTTAAAAAAAGGACTTTTTCCCCCCCTGTGAGCTCTGGGTATCTGTTTGCTGTGACTTGCCGAGGACAGTCACCTGCTTTAGTCATGGGGGACTGCGGGACTCGCCTGTGAGCAGAGGGGCTCACACCGGGCACATAATGGTTGGTTTGTGTGAGGACATCCCTGTCTGCAAAGCAATGAGACGGGACGTTCCCTGGAGTCATTGGTCTGGAGGTCCTGGGTAGCAATACAGGTCTCAGCCCCATCTTCCCCTTTTCTCCTCTCCTTGCCCCCTCTCCTCCCAGGGAGCACAGCCAGAAAGCAGAGGTTCTTGAAACGGAGGTGGTTCTTCAGAGAGAGCATCAAGTGCTGGTGTGAGAAGCTCTGCAACCCTGGGAGTACCGGCGATGGCATTGGCTGGATGCACGGCCGAGATCAGAGTGGCTCTCCATCTCTGTGGGACGGTGGCCAAGCTGCAGATTACTCTCAGGTGTTGCCCAGATGTCTAGCACAGCACCTAGAATGTGGAGTCCAACATGTGCTAGGGCTTTGCATCCTGCAGACCACCTCGTGGTGTGTAGGGTGTAAAGACACAATGGCCCAGTAACTGTGCTGTGGAGTATGTAATGCGGGTTGAGAATACAGTTTGAGATACCACCTTAAGGATCCCTCTGGGGAAAGGATGCGGTGTGAAATGGAGGTACATCATCCTATGGATTATTGCAGTATGACCTTGGAGCATCGCAGCGGGATCCCACTGCAGGCACTGCCCTCAGCAGCTCGTCTGTTCCCGTCCACCTTGGCAGCCACGCAGGAGGACCTCCCTCCTTCACAGAGGGTTTGGGGCAGCTCGAACAGTCAGAGACAACAAGCACCTTCATCCGTGCTGGCTCACAAGAGCCTCATGGGCTCATCTCAGCTGACAGCCGCGCTCCCAGCCCTTCTTCTCAATGCCCTCGTTCCTGCTGGACCTGTGCTGTCTGCGAGCCCTGGCCCCTGCTGGGGACTGCTGCCGGAGAACGCTTAGAAACGCTCACGTCTGGCCCTGGAAGTGACAGGGTTGTGGTTTTGTTTTCTTTGCAATAAAACGCACCTCCTGGGTGTCTGAACACTGACCCGAGCGTAGTCCTTTGCCTGAATTCACGTCTGCCACATCTCTTATGTGGTGGTTAACCCTCTGCTGGGATGGGGGGTGTCAGCCTCGTGTCCCACCCCTCAACTGGGGGAGCCCACCCCAATTCTCCCATGGCAGGCTGCTGTAGATGCCCCGAGCTGTGCCAGTTGCCGGGCTGTGGGGTCCCAACTCCCCCCCGGGGGTGATGGTTCTGATCCCATGGGGTGCCCCCCATACAATCCTCCCCGGACCTCTCTTCCCTGCCAGGGTGGCTTAGCATAAGGCTCTGTTCCCGAGCAGAGCCCCTGCGTGCCTGCACCCCCCCGTGTCCTGCGTGTCCCAGAGCAGGTGCCCCCCATCCCACACCTGCTCTAGAGCTGGACTCCACGCAACTGGGGGAGCTCAGAGCCCTGCCACGTGTTCCAGACACCCCTTCCCACACCGTTCTGGACCAGGCTTCCCCCAGGTGCGTTGCAGAGCAGCCCCCCGTGCTCATTCCCGAACAGAACCCCCTTTCCCGGAGCAGCGGCACCCCCAGTTACACCCGTGCCCCGCCCCGCTCCCATCCCGGGCGGCGGTTGCTCCTCCAGTCCGCAGGGGGGCGCTGCGCGGCGCCGCGCCAGGCGGGGCCGCTCCGCCCCGCCGCCGTGTTTACATCCGCCGCCCGCTTCCGTCCCGCCGCTGCCCCTCCGGCCTCTTCCACCGGCCCGGCCCGGTCCCTTGCGGCTCCCCTCCGCTCTCCGCGTCAATGCGGCGCCGCCGCCCTGCGGCCTGCCCCGGCCATGGACACCAGCGACCTGTTCATCAGCTGCAAGAAGGGGGACGTGAGCCGCGTGCGGTGAGTGGGGCCGGGCCGGGTGAGGCGCCAGGCCCGGGGCGGGGAGGGGGGGCGGTTCCCGGCGTCCCCCCGCATGAGCCGCTGCCTTTAAGCGCTTTAATCGCTCCTGGGAAGCGGGGACGGGCCTGGCCGGTGGGAGCCCGACGTCCCCGTGCCGCGGTACGATCTTGCGGCCGCCCCGGGGGCCCGGAGGCCCTGCCCGGCCTTCCCCTGGGCGCCGGACCGGCGGGCTCCAGCAGCCCTGGGTCTCTCAGGGCAGCCGCGGGGCGGGAGATACCTGGGGTGCGAAGGGGAGAGTTTGCTTCTTTATCAATACAGGCGCCTTGTTTTTCCCCCAAGGAAGTGGGTGTACACCGAACCTTTGCTAGTGCTCTTAGGTTTGCTGTAAGGTTTGCCCATTTTCTTAAAGTTCAGGCAAATTCTTAAAATGTGAATATCAGGCAGCTGTTGTGTACTTCATTGGCATGAATACTGCCTATGGCAGATGTTCTTGCAAAAGTTTCTTCTCATCAGCTGCTCTTTCTCCAGCATTGGAAGTTGTATTTACCTTGGTAGGAAGCTAGATCTCTGGGCAGTAATAATCATGAATATATTTTGACACGATATGCTGCAGACCGTGGTAGTATCAGTGAGAAATACCGGGCTGCTTGTATTGAAGCAGTGTGGCTTAGCTGCAATGGTTTCAGGTCAGGAGTCAGATGGGCTTGTTGTCTGCAGGGTGAATGGATGTTGTAACACGAAGGACCCACATTTCCAACAGACTCTTCTGCTGCATCTCATGGTTTGAGATTAAGTATGCTCTTAGCCTTTGATCCTCCTTGATTCTTCCAGCTACCGACATGTGAATCTTCCCAGATAATCAGAAATAGCCTCTCTGTTTAATGAAGGATGAACAGGCAGACATATGAGGTCTGGGGAACATTGGTGGTCGTTGTTTATTCCTATTTGATAAATTTCTTGCGAGCAGCAGATTGCAGCTTTACTGTAGAAAGGGGGACCCTGCAGGTGGCCTTGCAGTGGCTTAAGATGACCAGCATTGAAGTGATAGTGGAGAAATGGTCAGTGTGGTAATACTGTCAACGCAGAGGGGACAAGTTGACCACATGGGCTGAGTGGAAAGGACCTGAGTTGCTTGGGATTTTAAATGTGGTCAGAGGAAGCTGAAGTTTGAGACAGGAAAGATGGAGTGAAAGGAGAGGCTGATGGGAAAAACAACTTGAGAATCTTTGTGAAGGCTCGGGGGGACTTTTATATACAGTTAGGTGAGATGGTTGTTCCAGCTGGGGACAAGCTATAGCAAGAGCCAGGCTGTGTAGGAGATTTATGTGCAAGACAAAGGCCGGCTTCTGGAGGTGCCAAAGAGGGAGCATTGGCAGCATTTGGTGTAGCCTAATTGTGCAGGACACGGAAATGGCAGGAATTAAGAGTAGTCTGGAGTGACACTGATGTTTTCACTTGTGGCAAGAAAAGCCACAAGCAGGATGGGAGTCCAGCCTTGGCCTCGTAAACATGGCTACTTATTTTTAAGCGTCCAGGCTGTGAGTGTTGTAGGAGAAAGCTGAAGTTACTGCTGAAGTGCTTAGGCTTCTTTTGTGATTTCTGCCCTGTAAGGGGTCAGCAGGAATTGAGTTTGATTCCTCTCTTTCCCCATGTGCACCACTTCAGAATGAAGAGACCTGTCAAGCCGTGCTGCAGAATGCAGCTCCTTGGGTGGAGAATTTGACTGATGCTCCTTCAGCCAGGGCTGACAGCTCCCCAAGTTGAATGCAAGATCTTGTCATACCTGTGGAAGTTACTGTATAAACTCAAAGTTACATCTTTTGAAAGAGGAGAATATGACTGAGTGAGCAGCTGCATGAAGTTATAACTTTGCTCTCCCTTTTCTTCCAGATACCTTCTTGAACAGCGAGATGTGGAAATTAATGTCCGTGATAAATGGGACAGTACACCTCTGTGAGTCCTGCAGCCTAGAGCGCTGGCTGGGCAGGAGGGGAGGCCTTTTAAAGCTCTTTCTCACTCTCTGCATCAGCAGCAAGGAGCGCTGTTACAAAACATCTGGTTCTGCTTTTTTGGAGATCTGGCTACATATTTCCGCTTCTCTTCTCTGCGAGTGCTGTGCTAAATGTGTCTTTGTCTCTTCATCTGACTGATGCTTGCTCTAGTAGTGAGAAGGGTGATTAATTTTGTGACCAAATTATCTGGATTAAGCAGTCTGTTCTTGGCCCGATTAGGCTTTTTTTCACACCAAAGTCTATGGCATTCTGGCGTGTCTTTTTGGGGGGAGGCTTGGCTTGATGAAATTCAAAGTGACTGTGGGATCACTGTCTGGCAAGGCTGTGAACGTGCAGCAGGTAGTGAGGAATCCCTGTGCTGGTGCTGAGGAGGGTGGTGTGAGCTTTTTACCTCCTCACGTACACAAACACCATAACCCCAAATGTCCCTCGCTTCCTTCTTCTTCCTCCAGCTTTATATGCTGAGCATGGCACCATATGGTGTGGAATATCCCTTTGGTCAGCTGTCCCAGACATGTTTTTGTGTGCCCTGAGCCTACTCATGAGTGGAGTGATGTGAGAAGCAGAAAAGGCCTTGTCCCTGTGTAAGCGTTGCTCAGCAAGAGCTAAAATATCCCTGTACTAATTGATGCTGTTCTCAGCCCAAATCTAAACCATAGCCCCGTATTAGCTACTGCAAAGAAAATTAACGCTATCCTTGCCAACACCAGCAAACCATTCCAAAGTGCATTCAGACATCTGCAATATATTTAGAGTATGAAATAACTTCCCCAAGTAAAGGTAAACTAACATTTGCCCGCTGCAATGCAGGTTACAGGATTCCCCTAGTTTGTAGGACAATTTGAGATCCTTGTGAAAGAATCCTGAAAGGCTTAGATCGTGAAAGAGAAAATGAAACTCATTTTAAGTAGAGCTTTGAGGGGTGGATTTGCTGTATATCCAGTGTGGGTGCTGTTCCCTCGTTATCATCGTGTGCAGCAGTCAGCCTGACAACAGAAGGAGCAAGGAGTGTTTTTTGAGAATTCAGTGGAATTGCTGAGTGCCCGTGAAACGAACTCCACGAAAATGAGGGTGGATTTGGCAGCTGGTGGTACAAACAAAGGTGCTGAACCCTGACTGGGACCTTGAGATCTCCTTGCAGGACAGCGGTGCCTAAGAGTGCTGGGAACAGATCCTGCTTACTCTATTGCAGGGCTCAATTCTGTGCTATTCGGTAGCAATTCCTTGCTCCTATGAGGACTTATCTTCTAAGCTTATCAGGACTGGCTCCGTGCTGAGGTCTGCATGCTGTAGTGTGCCCAGACATTGAATTTTGCTTCCTACTGTGTCTCTAATTTTCTTTCTCTTGTTATTGTCAGGTATTACGCTTGCCTCTGTGGACACGAGGAGCTTGTACGCTATCTTCTAGCCAACGGTGAGCAAAAGTGTCCCGGTTCTGGGTACAGTATCTTTCTCCATCCTGGTCCCTAGGGATTGTATATCCTCCTAGCTGTCCCTTGGGGCATCTCCTTCTGTTACAATCGGCCATCTGATCAGTGATCTCAGGCTGCAGTGTGAGCCCTGAACGCGCTTTCCTGGTCCCTTTTGCAGACCATTTGCTGCTTGAATTTGCTGCAGGGAAGCTTTCCTTGCTGACTCAAGGCAGCATGACTTTCTGAAACCACAGCTGATGTTTTGCAAGGGTGCGTTGCTGTTGGGAGTGTGCTGATGTAAGGATTGTACTTCATCTGAAGAACTCTCTGTAAAACTTTAGTGTAGTCTTTTGATAGCCTTGCTTTGGAAACAGGACTCAAAGGTGAAATGCAAGGGCTTTACTGACCTCAGACAAAGCAAGACAAATTTTCCAGGCCAAGTGGCTGCCAGTTTAGTTCCCAGGACCCAAATTCCTTAGGTAGTGGTGATGTTCCATGTTCTGGCAGAGGAATAGGAGTGCAGGGTAAGATCTCAAAAGGCTTGTCTCTTCCACAACATTCAGAGCATCTTAATCAACCACTTGTGTAATTCTAAAATAGCAAAATGCAAGTGCCCTCCAAATGTCTAGCAGGGTGTGACCTAAAGAGGCATCTCTTGCCTTGTGCAAGACAGAAGTGTTTTTTTGGAGGAGCTGTTAGAAGTCCCATAAGTGATCATACTCTGTGTGCAGTGAGATTCTCTTCCCAGAACACTGCTGGAGCCCTGCTGAGAGGCTTATTACCAGGGTAGGCTTAAATGAGTCATGACTTCTTCAGAAAGGGATTTTGCTGTGGGAGAAGAGCTTTAGGTTATACACATGTAAGGGGAGCTTAGTTTTTGTAAATATGCTCAGTAGCATAGGGGATCACAGTGAAACAGGACATCAGCCAAAATTCAAAGTCTGTTGGTGACTATTCAGGGACACTTGAGAAAGATGTAACTCTGCCTGCTGGCGTGTACCTGTGGTCATTTTGCAGGCGCGAAATGTGAGGCAAACACTTTTGATGGGGAACGTTGTTTGTACGGAGCCTTGAGCGACGCCATCCGACGGCTGCTGAAGGAGTACAAGCAGATCACGGCGAAGTGCATGAAGAGAGACTACTATGATGTCTTCCTGCAGCGGTAAGCAGATGAGGCAGCTCCATGTGCAGCTCATTCTGTCATCCTTCCTTAGCTGTTAACCTGGATATTCAAGCTCTCTGTTAAGGGCAGACTTGAAAGGCAACTGATTGGTACTGTCTAGTTCCTGGACTTAGAGAGTTTCTAAGGGATGTTCCGTTGTGCCCTAAGGGAGGACTTGCAGGTATGTCTGCATTTAAAATATAGCCTCCAGTGACTTAATTACAGACTCCAGGGCCAACAGAAAACTGGTCTTTCTAATGCAGAAGCATTAGACTGTCATCCTTGACTGTCAAACCAAAATCAGATCACTGGAACTGCATCAGAGATTTAGGATAATGTCAACTGAAATTAAGTTCCAAGCCTGAAGAGCTATAGCCTGTGAGCCGAGGTTTCCAGCAGTGAAAATAGGTGTCTTGTTTCTGAGAGAGAGCACCTTAAGAAACCTCAAAGTGACTTACAGGGACAGTGCTCAGCTCTTTCTTTTTGTTCATTAAAATGTGTTAATTTTATGATGTTTCTGGTAGTTGCCTGTCTCATCTTGTAGTCTCAGCCTAGAGCTTGAGAAGAAGCCCAATGTGCTCTAGGAGTACAAGAACAGTGTAAATCTTCTTGCTCTTTTTTCTACCCTGTTAGTTCTGTTGTTATGGCACAGAGTTGGTTGTTTGTTTTTTTTCTTCCCATTGGACTAACTTAAAAAAAATAACAAGCAAACCAACAAGGTTTGAGCATCTGTTTCTTCAAAATTGGAGAGCAAATAAGTCCTAGAAAGATCTGACAATCTTCCCATTACTACAGAGTCGTAATTTCTGATGCTGCAGGGAAAGAGAGGAGGAAAGAAACTCATTTATCTGAGTAAAATCAGATTCTGCCTTTCAGGGAAGTAGAATTTTGTAGGTTGATTTATCACTCCCCTGGTGAGTTTTTGGCTCAGGTGATGGAGGGTTGAGCACGTGTGAAAACTGAAATGTGCCGGTTTTCCCTTCTCATTCCAAACAGAACTTGTGTTAAAATTGAAACAAAGGACAAGAGTTGGGGGCAAAAAATAACCACCTAACTGCTTCTATTGCATTTTTTGGGCAAGACACTAGTAGGAAGGATGTTCTAGTAGCAGGAAATTGAGATCAGCATTCAAGACCCTGCTCTGACACCATCTCCTTGTGTGACCCTCACACCTTTCTGTGCACCAGTCCTGGGCTCTAGAAGGAGTGTGTTGCCTGATGTCTGCCTGATTTGACCTCTTGGGGATGTTTGTGAGGATATGTATATGCAAGGGGTGACAGGCATTAGGAAATACTGGTGATGGTTGCCATAAACTCTAGAAGTAGCAATTTTGCCTTTTAAAGCATGAGTGCATGGGCACACAACAGTAAACAAGGCTTCATCACTGATGTGGTAATTGCCTGCATTTCATGCCTGTAACATCCTTCCTTCTTCTGAGGATGGTGACATAAAGTCCTCTCCTATTTGCTCCATGGTTCAAGTGTGCACACTGACACTGCCCAGAGAGCAGGAAGGTTGCACCTCACTTCGTAGTGGGCTAATTCTTTTTGAAGGTTCATGATTCTGTAGACTTTTTGTCAGCTGACAGTTTAAAAGCAGGATTAACCTTTAGAGAAGCGTTTGGAGGGCAACAAGTTCTCTTTAAAATCTGTTCCCTGTGTTCAGGGGCTCACCTGAGGCAGGAAGGTTTCATTTTCCAGCATCCCTCTTGTGCTAACAAAACCTCTTTGAATTGTTGGAGGGAGTGAGAGATCTCAGTCTAGAATGTGATGTACCAGCCCCCGTGCTGGTCTTCGGGCTGAACAGGGACAGACTGCAATGTCCAGAGGCATTTGTTCATTTAGACCTAACTGTACCTTGTCCCCTACTAGCTTTACCCTATTCTTTCCTTTCTCATTCTGCAATGAATTTCCCCTCTCTTTGTTCCTCACAGGTTGCTGGAGCAGGGTTACCAAAGTGACATCGTTTTCATTGTCCATGGCAAATCCTTCTGTGCCCACCGCTGCATTCTCGGCGCTCGCAGCGCCTACTTTGCAGAAATGTTTGAGACCAAATGGAAGGGGAAGAACATGATAGTGTTGAAGCATCCACTGGTGAGCAAGGCTGAGCTTCCAGCGCTTTCCTTTCTTTTTTCCTACTCACCCAGTTGAAACAGGAGGACGACTGGAGGGTTAACTTCTACAGTGAATAGCTCCTGTAGCTCAGAATGACCCTAGTCAAGGAGGGGCTTGTGGAGGCACTTTATGCAGTAAAACAGTGTCTTACTGGGATAACAAAAGGCTGTAGACTGCATACTTCCCCTTTGTTCCCTCTGTCATGGGCTCAAACGTATCTTAATTAATTGCAGTAGCAGGTAGCTGTTACCATCTGCCAGCTGCGCCACGACTCCTCTGTGGCATGAGTTTAGTCTGTCTAATTCTTGGTGGACAGGTGGTCTGTAGTGAAGACATCACCTCCATAATTGGCACTAATTGAGTCCCTTTTGTTGCCTTTGCAGCAAGAACTAAATAGGCCATAAGTGCATTCCATCCGTTAATCACCAATACTCAGGCATATGTTTCTATAGCTTGATTGTGGCTGTGCAGAACCTCTTGTGACAAACATACTTCCAGTTTCTCAGGACATTGCTTAAGTCTCTCCTCTCTCTTTGTACGAGAACACATCTTTCCTCTCAAATTAAGAAGAGTTGGAAATATTTGTGACCGGTGAAAGACTGGATTTTACAGAGCCTGTGTTACAACTATCTTTGGATAGTTATATGGGCTCTCTGTTATTCAGGTCTTGTCGTCCCAGGGCACATGGATTACCATCAGTTGTTCCATTTAAAGAGCTCTGTGAGGCAGGTGAGGTGGCAGCATTAGTTACAGGAGGAGCAAGGAGATTGGGAGCACTGTCTGAGTTGCTTTTTAAGTAGTGTTTCTTTGATTTGTTCAGGATCATGTTTGTCTCCAGGAAAGTTTCAAGCTCGTTACTAAGTTCCTGGGAATTTTAAAGGTAACTTTCTTATGTTTTATTTTAGATTAATCCAGCAGCCTTTGGTGCTCTCCTGCAGTACCTATACACAGGTAAGTGACTTACTGTCTGGTTTATGTACGTGTGGCTGGTGGGCAGCTGTCTGTCTCTGCTGTAGCACTGTTTTCAGTGGCACACGCTTACAGACAGACGTGTTTGGGTGCACCAGTTGCCAACACATCCTCTCTGCTGGCAGAAGGGGAGAATGTGAGCAATCCCCAGCTTTTCCAAGTTGTTTGTACCTTTTGCCAGTTGTTGTCTTGCCAATAACTATTCAGTCAATTAAAAAAAAAATAATAGCTTAGGTTGATAGGTTCAACGGATGTGGAGAATGTATTTTTAACTTAAGGAAGGTAAATCTGTCATCTGAGATAACAGTCCCATAACATGGTGAAAAGCCAGGTTCCCACATAAGACATTTTCAGTTTGGCAGACCTGAGCAACGTGTGCCAAATGTTTTTACTACTTTATAATATTTTTTCTGAACAGAAGTTGATCCTAAGCCTTCTATGAAAATGCCAAATGTTATATTGTAGGCACACTAAGTGCTGAACTATTTCAGGCCAGGAGATGGTGCTAGAAAATAACTTTATCTTCAAGGCGCTCCTTCCCCAGCCCACTGTTCTCAGAAGTGTTCCTTGCCACGTTTTCAGTGATGGTAAAAGACTCTGAGATGAGAGCTTCTGGGCCTAAAGTCTTTTTTTACCCAAAGCCAGGTAGCCAATGGTGGCAGTCATGTATGCTGCTGTTGTGCTGCTATTTTTTCTTTTCTGAGGAATTAGATATATTTTGTATAACCTTGTTCAGTCTTTGCCCTCTTGATTGAAGCTATCAGGATAGACACTGGCAGGTGGGAATGTAAATTAGATGCCAAACTGAGATTCATCGAAGCGGTGGGGTACCAAGTCTTAGCTTCTTGGACTGAGTGCTGCATGCTGAAAAGGGAGGCAATGTGTCTGATTACTGAATTTCTGTGCCGTCAAGTCTTCAGTTCTTCATTTTTGCTGTTTTTACACCTAAGTGGTTTGGGTTGAAAGAGCTGGCTGCACTTCTCTTTGGCAGGTCGTCTTGATATCGACGTCGAATATGTAAGTGATTGCAAGAGGTTGGCCAAGCAGTGTCGGCTGCAGGACCTCATAGATGATTTGGAGACCAAATGTAAAAAAGTCTATGAATTTGGTAAGCATTTTATTTGCTGTTGTCTCTGCTGTGCCTGTGTGCCCTTTCAGGGAGAAAGGAAAGTGTGATGGTGGATGTTTCATGGTGCCCTCGGGGCTTCCAGAAAATGATTGTTTTATGGGATTCCCATGTTTGCATGATAGTTTTCAGTCATGGGCTCTCTGTAGGGCAGCTGTAGTGGTTTCTGACACATGCTTGTTTATCATTTATATTGAATGTTTTCATTATAGTAGGCAGTAGGACTTTGCTGTGGTTGCCACACATTCAGTGGAGCACTGTGGGGTACGTTGGGAAGTGCCTTTCAGCAGAGAACTTGTTTAAATCCCCGGGGAGGTAAAATATGTACAATTAAAAGTCCTGTTCTGCATTTATCTGACCCCTAACCAAAGTAAAACGTTTGATAATTGGCTCAAAATGGATGCAGAGAGAGATATAACACTTTTCTAAAAGCAGAGAAGTATTTCTGAAAGCATGTGTGCATTTATAACACTTGCATGTGCCAAACCTTGAATGACGCAATCCTCTATTTAAGGGCTTTTTGTTATCCAAAGAGCTTGTAATCATGACATCAGCTTATTGTATGGAAACCAACAGTTGGAGTTTATCATTCATTCCCTTAGTTCAAGCTAAGGGACATGTGAAGAACAATCAAAACAGCACAAGGAGGACAAATCAGTGTTAGTCATGAAGTAAAAAAATTACCTTGTAACAAAACCTTCAGGCTGAAAACATCTGATTCTCATTTCGTGCTCCGAGTTAACTCCTTTACTTCAGTCAAGTTAGTATTGGTTTGAGAAGAGAATCTAGTCTGTAGCTTTTAAGTCAATAACATCTTCTTCCTTTACCTAAGAGGTAGGGGTGTAGCTATTCCACTGTGCCCTTTTGAATTATGAGTTCTGATTATTCAGCTTCCTGAAGTTGCGGGGCTTTACAGATAGAGACAATACTTCTGGCTTAAGAAACTCCTTATCTTGCAAATCACATGGAAGATACTACCACGTGTATGTCTCCTCTTTGGAATGTGCAGTTGTTTTCTGGTGGTGGGGTACAAGGTCACCGTGGTACAGCTGTGCCCATGTAGACCAGGGTGCCAGTCCATATGGAAGCTGTATCGTAATTCTTACCTCAGCCATGTAAACACAAATGTAAACGTGCATCTGAAGAGATTAGAAATACAGTTCTTAGTTTCTTGCTACAAACAGTGTAACATAACAGTTTGTGTATTAAGTGGTGGAAAAAGGGAGTGGTGGTGAATAACATGAATAGAAAATAAAAGCTATTCAGTCAGGTAACAAAATTATCTTGTGGCATGCATCTCAGAGTCACCCAGTGAGATGCTGGAGATCTCTTTTTTTCCCCTGTTTTTTTCCTTTTTATCTTTCTTCTCTCAGGCTCTAGCTGAGACCCTGGAGTGACCATTCTGCCTTAATACATCAAGTTAAATTCTCATAGTAGATTGTGGGAGGAAAATAAACTTGATAGCTTGCTGGCTGTCTGAAGCCATTGCATATTAAGTCACTGGCAACTTAACGATCCTGAAGTCCACTGGTTAAATTTGTCAGCTGCAAAAAAGCTGACATCTTGGTGGGGTTTAAAAGTGGAAAATGGTGAAGTAACGTTTCAGGTTGGTTGGGAATTTCAGATACAAGCTCCACTTAGAAATGTAATATAAAGTTACTGGGTGGCACTGGCGAATAATTCAATTTCTGTGTTCTTTGGGAGGGAACAGTTCTTCATTTGTGAGGTCTGACAGAAGACATAATGAATGGGTGGTGTAAAGCTCTGATGGAAGTACTAGGATTGATTTTATTTATGACAGGTGGGATTCAAGTTAATAGATTGATCTATTAGACGTTTGTTTCAGATCTCATGAAGAAGCCGTGAAAATTTGTTTCTCCAGGTAATGATATATATATAAGAATTACAGAAGTTGAAAATTGGGAAAGAACTTAGATCACATCATGCCTGGCGCTTGGCAAAGCATTACTGTTCCCTCTAGGGCAGTAGGGATCTCTGCTTGTTCAAAGTGCTGTCTGTGGAATAGACAGCTGATTCAGGTCTGCAGAGCAGGATCATGTCTTGCATCTGTATTATAAAGTTGAAATGTGCCTAATAAAACAACATGAACTCAAGCTTGTGCAACTCCAGTGGGTAATTGCAGTCTCTATAGTCTCATTATCTAGAGTAAAGGAGCATTTCAAAAGCACTTAGTATCTTGGCATGCACAGACAGTAGTTTGGGATTTAGAAAACCCTGGAGAGGATGACCCACTGCCTTCTGCTGCACCTGAGACAGACTTCATTGTGAATGCTTGCTTATTTTCCCTCTTGCGTATGTTGTGGCCATAACAAGAAAAAAAAACTGTTTTGGTGTTTGGAAGAGCTCAGACAGGGTTTGTCCAGATTAAGCCGTAATCCTTTCTTTAGAAGTGGAGGTATTTGAAAATAAATGTTCTGCAGTTATTTCTGCAAGTTTTAGGGCAAAAAGGTTGAGAGCAAGGTTTGTGATGCTTGCCTTCATAGTGGAGGCACTGGACGTACATCATCTGTGGTTATAGCTAGTGGCATTGGGAGGAGGATGTATAAAGCAGGTATCTGAGTGTGGCATTGTTTTGGAAAGGTTTGGGAATTTGGTGGGGTTTTTTGTGGCTTTTATTTTTTGTGGTGGATTAGCTCAATTGAAACAAAAGATTACAAAGAAGTATTCAGCAATGGAAACAAAGGCAGCTGATGAATTGGTGGGTGACGTTCAGTGTTACACAGCTGGGCTAGAGTGGGAAGAAAGACAAAATCCTCCATTCTCAACTGTAGTTGGGTTATTCCCTCCAGCTCCTTGCATTGTTTTTGTTGCTCTTTTCAGAAAATGCTTCTTTCCTACTTCTTGCAAGAAGGTGATGGTCACTGCTTGCTTGCAGCCAACAGCTTATTCCTGCCCTGTCACTTTGATTTCTGTTGTTTCTGTTAGGAGGGAGTTGCTTGTGATACCAAGTGCTGTGTGCTCTTGGATTTGAGAGACGCAGTATCTGAAATGTCTCGTGGTAGATGTGCTTCTCAGACAAATCACTATTCTTTCGCGTCACTATGAAAATGCATAGATGCTTTGTAGATCCCAAGAGAAGAACTCTTTCTCTTGACTACTGCTTAATACTTGCTGGGTCCATTAGCGCTTACAGAGCCTGATTGATTTGGCAACTGTTACAATAGGCACTACACAAATATAAATGATTCTCTCTGCTGTAAAGAATTTCTAATTGCACAGGGAGAAATTTCCTTCTCACACACTGGTCTGTAAGTGGACAGGGCTCTTTGAGAAAATGCACTCAGTCTTGTTTGTTTTGGTGCCAGGTCTCCTCTTGACTTATTTACCCTGGAATTCATCTATCTAAAGGTAGTGTTTAATGCTAATATGAGCAGCCTGTCTCCTTACTGGTGTAGCAATGGTGGCACCTGACTGTCTTGTACTGGTAAATTATCCTTCCATTTCCAGTATCCTTCTGGGATATTCAGCCTGTTTGAGGTACAGTGGTGGTATATCTGAAGGGTGCAGCCGTAACGTGGAGGAGGGGGTGGAGAACTTGTTTTGTGGCACATTGTGGTCTTGTTTCGCCCACGGCCCAATGGAGTCATCTGATGGAGCTCATGTAATGCTGTGCAAAATATCAGGAAAAATGAGGTCTCAAGGTGGCGTGATTCACCTGTGAGGGGTTTCAATGCAGTGAATCATGCCTGTCAGAAATGCTTCTGAATGCTTCAGCACGGGCCGCTTAACTCTTTTGTCCTTGAGAGTTAACTCTGCGTCTCTCTGGCTCTCAACAGCATCTCAAGCCTTCCTTATCACAACTTTGCATTTTTCCAGTGGTGCTCCATCTTTCTTTGCATGCTTCCCTGTGTGCCAGGGACTCTTGAAGGTCTTACGTGCTCCAGTCCTCACCCCAAAGCATGCTGAGCTGAAAACAAACCTGGGGTAGTGAATTGCAGGAGGGAGGTGGCCAGAAAGAAGTGCCCTGTGCAATGGCAGCGGTATTGTAACACAATAGCTGGGTGTACTTTGGACTGCTGCTTGTTTGAAGTTAAGGGGATTGGCTTTGATGAGCTCCACAGCAGCTGTGGTCGTAGCAAGACCACAGTATTATGATCATGTGTTTTGCTTCTCCTTGATTAGGCTGGTAGGGTAAGGCAGGAAGACATACTAGCTATGAAAAAGGCAAATGAAGTTGCCATCTCTGTATGCTTTATCTGATTTTTTTGGTGGTGATAACAATGTTTATTGAATGTTTGCAAACAACACAGGCATGATCAGGAGTCCAGGTCTTTTGGGGGGTCTTTGTGCTTTGGGGATCTACAAATAGAGTAGAGAACAGGCTCGGGTGTACAGAACTTATTACCTAAACAAGAATAAATCCCTTTGTTCCCTGGAATGCAGTTAGAATGACACAGCTGAAATGGGAGAGTACATGGCCGAGCAGAAAGGCATGGAAGCAGCTTTGTTTTACCTAAATACTCCTTGGTGTAGGCTTCACCTTAGGTGACACTGTCAGTGGGAGGGGTGGTTGGCTGGGGGAGGCGTTGTATGAGTGGCTCCTACAGGGGACAGAGGCAGCCTGATCAAGGGTCTTCAACTATAATTGACGATGAAGGTTGCAGCGAGAAACCCTTGAAATATGCTGTGGCAGCTTTGTGTTTGCCACTGTTGATATTCCAGCACAAAGAATTAAGTAGAAGTTTGAGGAGAGACAACAATATGTGCATCCCCTTCCAGCCCTGCTCACCAGTTGTACTGAGGGGTGCTGTGTGCATGTTTATGTCCAGGAATCATATGGGTTTGCAGTAAAAAGCTAAACAGCAATAATACTGATGTTTCCTGGAGTGTCTTTCTTTTCTCTAAATAGGAGAGAATGTTTGTAGAGGAACTTAGGCATCTTTGCTCTTTTTTTTTTGTTGTTTTTTGCTTCTTCCAGTCTCTTCCAAGCCAGGGACCTGTGTGAAAGTGCTGACGATTGAGCCCACAGGTAACTGCCAGCTGCAGGAAGATCTGGCTCTTCTAGCAGACTGCGCCCTGCCAGCCGAACTGCGGGTAGGGAGCATTTCTACTACTTCTGGTCTCTGTGGGGCTGTGATGTGTGTTCCACGTGTGTTCAGTCGCATTATCTCCATTTGAGTGTAGTGCTCGCTTGTTTGCTGGGGCTCCAAATGCTGAAAGCCTTTTATTGCTTGGAAATGCGGTAAAATTGTTTAATGAGGCTGTCAGTGCTGGTTCTTTTCCTTGGATTTTTCCCCCAGTGGCTATCTTGGTAAACAAAACCCTTGCCATGCGGTTGGTGGGGATTTCCCCATTGACTATAATGGGACAAGAATTGGCCCCCAGCTCATTTTCCTTCTGCCTGCCATCCTTCTTGAGTATCAGAAATGCTTTATCAGCAGGAATTGGTAACTGAAGGGACATACAGGTGGAAGATGGCTTGCTGGGCTTGCTTGCTAGGAACTGACACCCTGCAGTGGAGAGGTGCTTTCAAACCCTGAAAATATTTCCAGCAGAAATGTGGATCACTCTGAAGCAAATGTAACTTGACTGGCAATAGATTTGCTTTTCATAACTACATCTTGTTGACCCTTAAAAATAGCCCACAGACCACAGGTGGGTGATCACTATGTTAAAATATCATCAATATTATTAGTTAGGCTCAGATATGTGAATCTTCTCGTTGCAGAAGAACAGGATAAATATTCATGGTCTTCATTCTCCCTTCATTCTCCCTGCATCTGTTATTTTCTACGATATCAGCAGATTCACTTTGCTCTTATGTCTGTCCTTTTTTTTTTCCCCCTCTCTCTCATACCAAGCGCTGAATTTAATAACATGAACTCATTTTTGGAGGCTGCTGTGCCCAGAGATTGTATGACTGACTGATGTAGCAAGGTTTATTGCCTTTTTTCTTTTTGTCCCCTGGCACAGAGAGCTTGTGTGTGTGCACAGAGTGTGACTGACCTGCTGGATAAGGTTTCTTACCTGGAAAAACCAGCGTGTTTTGTGCTGGTGTTTAGCACATATTTCTCTGAGTACTGAGCGCTTTATAGAGGGAGTTTTTCTCCATGAAGTTTCCATCTACCAATGTGGAAATCTTTGCTACATCACTTGCCTCCCCTAAATAATTATGTCTTTATTTGTACATTTCTGTACAAATGTACACATTTCTGTACATTTCTGCTTTTCTGTACATTTTCAGGCTTTAAAGGGAGGTAATGCTATAAGTAGGCCTCAGACTTACCTCCCCAAAAATTAAAAAAAAAGGATTATGGACTTCAAAACAGTGTAATTTACGTAAATCTTAAGTTACTTCACAAATAAAAAGAATACTTTCTGTTTGATTGCTTGTTCCCAGACCTTGATGTCTTCCTGTCAGTTTGAGCTTTTCTTCTCAAAGATTAGAAACACTTCCCTTTTAATTCTTTCCTGCAGAATAGGAGCTGGAAGGAAAATATGAAACTTGGAATAATAAAATCATCTGACAGCACTATGAATGACTCTTTGAGCAATGATTTTCTTGCTGTGTCCATAGACCAGAAGGAAGGCAGTTACAGCAGCATTAGACTTGTTATGGCTGTAACAGTGAAGAGGGCTCACACCTGTTCACTGGAGAATTTGTATGGATGCACAAGTGTGGGTGCTTTGTTTAAGCCTAATAAATTCTAAAAGATTCTTGTTTTTCTCTCTCTCTCTTTTTTTTTTTCTTTTGTTAACTTACAAAGACTATGTGGACAAAGTTCTTCATCCTGTTGCCATTTATGTCTCATTCTAATGTTTGCAAATAGTTCAGTTTTGCAAACAAGGGAACTTTGTTCTGGGACAAGGGATTCACACATCTTCATTCTTACACGGCTTGATGCTGTACAGGGAATAGTATCCAAACTATGTAACCTGAGATGTCAGGGACAACTGAATAGTCATGTGCAAACATCCGTGTTCTCGAGAAAAACGTACATTTTTTCCGGCCTGTGCATTGCAAAATAGATATTCAGCTTCTGGATAAAAGCCAACATTTCTTGATGGCATTTCAGGTAACGATCAGAATTTTGCAAGAGATGTTCCGGGCTGCTACATGGCATGTAATGCCTTATTACGTGAAATTGGGATGTAAACAACTTTTTGTTTTACTATAAACAAATAATTTGCATTTTGGTATTTGAATGGTGCAGAAAACTCTATGCATCCCAATTTCATAGTTCAGTAATATACTATATGACTAAAACAATAATTACTATTTGATATCCAATCACAGTTTGTTATTAGTTTTTATAGTAAGACCTATCAATTCTTTGTACTCTTTAACATGTTTATAGTGTTGATACCTTGTTTCTCATTCCTGTTTATACTTGAAAGCCTTTTCTCTTTCAGTGTTTGTTTTTAGAGGTGTGGTTGTTGTCTCTATTTTGTTTTAAACTAATAACAACCGCGATTGTTCTGACCACAGCAGCTGCTTCTTTGGTTTGTTGCAATTTAGCAGTGACAGATTTAAGTAAAATACCATCAAAAGCCAGGCAGCTGTCAAAACCATGTGGCTTTCCACTGTCTGCCCAGCTCTTCATCTTCTGTCTGCCAGGTGACCTCTGAGTTAGAGACTCCGGGGCTTCCAGTATATGAGACTGTAGGCACAGTTTTTCATTACCTTTTAACTGAAATCTTATTTTCCAAACCAAGATGAAATCAGACTTAAAAGGATCAGAGTTTGCCATGAAATGATTACTGTTCTCTCCATCTGTATTGACATTTGGTGTGGCTGCAAAAAATGTGACCATGTGTCACTTTTGGGGTAAAGCTAAATCTTGTAACGTGTAGCAAGAACAGTTGGAAACAAGTAGATGGGTTCCATGGTGTCTGTCTCCAGGCCTGTGTTGTGTGGTTGTCCATGGCAGTTATTCCTGTGCTTTGCTTTGCCCATTTGGCACAGGCAGATTAACTGAGCTATTTACAAGATACTTCCAATTGGGTTTTGTGGTTTTTTTGGTTTTTTTTTTTATCCAATCCACTTGCATCTGGTTATGTGCTGGTAATCTTCTCTTGGATCACTCACCCCTGTATTTTGTGTTGTAATTTATTTACAATTTTCTTGCTGAGATAATCTGGCCAAGGTACAAATTGCTGCCAGTGATTTGTTTTGTATGTTTTTGCCTCTGGCAACATTTCTATTTAAGCACTAATAGCAAATTCGTAGCAGCAGTCCTCCACATGTGATGGCTGGAAGATCCTGTGAATGTTGAAAGCAGTCGTATGCTATAGAGGAGTTGAGAATATTTCTGTATTGTGAATGAGTTACTGTGAAGGTGTTTGCATCTTGTAGGCGACTGTTCTGTGCTTCCTGGACAACATACTTAACTTTGGCAGCTGTGCTTTGCCTGGACAGGGCAGGATGCTCCAAGAGGTTGCTTAAATTGGGGAGGGTGGGAGGAATAAGCCTGTTGTTTTTGCAGGGAGACCCTGAAAGGGAGATATAATTCCTCAAGCGTGACGAGGGAGGAGAGTGGAAGTAGTAAAGACTTAAAAGGGAAAATTCTGCAAATCCACTTCATGCTGAATAGGAGAGACAAAGACATGAACCTGCTTTTGTAGTAGGAATTGGAAATGACCTTGTGAACCTGAGCACCAGAGCGGGGATCAGGCAAGGCTAAAGGCAGGAAATTGAGCCTGGAGGAGTTTGTAATTCAGGAGACAAACTGTGAGACGAATAAAACTCCCATGTCCATTCCAGAGGGATGGATTCCTTTTAAAGATTTACC
Source organism: Calidris pugnax (assembly GCF_001431845.1). Lineage (NCBI taxonomy): Eukaryota > Metazoa > Chordata > Aves > Charadriiformes > Scolopacidae > Calidris > Calidris pugnax. Next base: position 3,294,859 of record NW_015090851.1, on the reverse strand, counting down.
TTTGGACAATGAAAGGGAAGAAAAGAAGGGATGCACATAGGAGATGTGGGGTTTATGTCTCAGTTAAAATGCTTGTGCTACAAAGAATGGCATCTTATCAAAGCCTGTTTCTAGGTTTGTTTTACCTGTGATGTGCCTGCAAAGTGCCTTAAAAGTCACGTCAGAATTTCTAGGAGAGGACATAGAAGCTGTGTGTGTAGGGTGGGGGTAGCAGCAAGGCAAACAGAGCGGGCAGTTGGATCGTGACTACTAGCAGTTGTAACGAGGTGCCACAGAGCGTGTGGCTGCAGATCCCAGACCAGTCTGTTCATTGTCTTGTAACACGAGAGACAGATAACAGCAAGAGAGCAGCCTGGGGAATCTACAACTGGGACTATCCGATCTCATCTTCAGTGCTGGAGGTGTCCTTTGTGTTACAGATGTATGAAAAGCAGGTAACAGATCAGGTTGGGTGTTCCTTGAATTACTGCATCTCTTCTGGGAGAACTCCCAGATGGAGAAGGACTCCCAGGGGAGAGGTGCTGTGGAGAGGCAGCGTTCCTGTGACAGCCACACGCACAGTGTGAATGTCACTGGCCTTACTCGCCTGTGAACAGGGACCAGAAGCTGCCAAATGTTGCTGTGGACAGACAAAGAGCCCGGCAAACGGGGCCAGATTGCCATGTTCAGTGGTGGTGTGAGCTTTTGCCAGCTTGGTGCCTTGCCACATCCTAGAACCTGCTTTGTGGGAGAAGCCCCACTGCATGGGAAGGGAGCTTGGCTGAGAGCACCAGCCCGATACACTGCCAGTTGTGTCTTTGTTCAGTTTGGGAGGGAAGAGTCATCTGGCTCCTCAGTAAAGCTGAAAGTTAGTTGCTTTCAGTTAGGAAGGAGGCAGGCGTGTTGGAAATGGTGCTTAGGTATTCTGCGCGTGGGAGACCGATCTTCATAGTCTTCCCCAGTGCAAACTTGGGATGTAACTTTCTTGGATGAGAGACAGCGGTAATGAACTGCTCAGCACAGGCAGCTCAGGGGCAAGTGTTCAGAAAGCAAGAACCAGGGGAAACTTTGGGTTCCAAAGATTAATTGTCTTGGTTACATGATGTTAACATAAACTTTTTTTTTTATAATTGAGTTACCCTGTGTAACTCAATAGGATTAGGTGAAAGTGAAAATATCTGGAAGTGTCACTTTAAAATAACATAAGGCAAACAGATTTGTGTGTGTGTGTGCTCATGCTGTCTTTGTTGGCATGGGGGACTGGGAGGAGGTGTGTTGGTGTTAAAATAATTCGCTGGAGTATTAATATTCCAACAACACTATCTTTGGCTGCAAATCAAATGAAAAATTTAAAATGTGCTTTAGAAATGTTGGATTATTCAAGTGAGGCAGTAGTTGTAGCCAAACTGCTTCAAACTGGTGTGTACATCTATGTAATGTACACGTTACTACATCCACCTGTACATCTACACAGTAAAGGGATGGTCCTAAGCTCTAGTGTGCTTGTGATACCCACTACATGAAGTAAACTTCACCTCTGCTTTGTTATCTGCCTTGTTAGGTGGCACAGAAAAGTTTTCCAGCGGTGTATAGAGGCTCAGGGAGTTTCCATGGAGAAGGGAGGCAGATTGTAACTTGTACAAGGAATATCTCATATCAGGAGTGTAAGGACTTCAATTCCTCACATTGAAAACTTTGTTCAGAGCATCGCTGGCGATCTGTCTTGTGTTGAGGGAACAGATGGAGGGTTGCTACTGGGAAGACCGAGAATTCCAAACTTGGAACTCTGAGTGTGTTTAATTCATGAATATTAACAATAGGGTTTTCTGGTTTCTCTCCCTAGGTTGGTTTTGGGGAGTTGCCATTTGACAGCACCGACAACTTTAACAGTTGTCCTGATGTGTGTTTCCGGGTGGCAGATTACAACTTTTTGTGTCACAAGGTATGTGCTTGTGCTATTACTTCATTCTCCTTCCTCTTTGCCATGAGTTTAGTTCACCTGTCTCCCCAGCTCATCCAGTGCTGGACACACTCTGCAGAAGCAGCATTTCCTCATCAGCTGGAAAACCAAAAGTCTTGTTGCAGCTGGAAACTATATTTAAAGCATATAACAAAAAAGCAAACCCCACCTCTCTTGCAGAGGTGAGGAGACAGATTTACGGATTTAACTCAGCATTCACAGCTGCAAAATATCCTACTGCTGGCTTGTGAGTTCAGTGTCTGGAGAGGGGAATGTTTGAGCTGCAAGTAAACAGCAGTAAGAATGGATTTTGAGATCCAACCTCAACTCAAATTCCTGTCCTTATACCATGCTACTTTTCATTCTCTTAAGTTTATGAATTATTTTTTTGGCTCTGAGGGTAGGCATGAATAGACATACAATATGGAAAGATTGTTGGAGGTGCAGACTCAGAATATGGGGAGAATCAGAGTTACGGAGTCTGAACTTCCGAAATATCTTTAAGGTGCTGTGACAGCTGGTTGGTAGTGCTGTTTGGTTTGGTGCAGTAAGAAAGATACTAGTGTTTTGGTCTGTCTTCCTTCTCCAGGCATTTTTCTGTGGTCGCAGTGATTATTTCAAAGCCCTTCTTGAAGACCATTTCAGTGAGAGTGAGGAGCTGCAGACACAGCCTAGCATCCCTGTGGTGACTCTCCACAACATCTCAGAAGACATCTTCATCCGAGTCCTCTACTACATCTACAGTGATGATACAGAGGTGAGGCTAGCCATGGAGCCTTTCCTCCTGTGCTGGTTAATTCTGGAGGTGTTCACAGCAGTGTTTTCTTACAGCATCTGGAGGTGGGGGGGGGTGTGTGGTTTCTTAAATCCCGCTGCCCTACTCTGCTACATCACTTCTGTCTCAGGAGCCCACGCGCTGGGACTTGCTGTTAGCCAGGCAGGGATCTAGTTTATGTGCATGACATTCGGGAAGAAAATCCCTAGTCTTTCATCCCATAACAAAAATTCAGAAATGAGGTTGCACGTTGTATGTTGGCGTGATAAATGCAGGGTGTTGCAGATTTCCCTCCTGGGCTCCGTGGAAGGATAAGGTGAGCAGCTGCCAGTAGATGGCAGATTGAACGCATTTGGAGATGTGGAAAGGTTGAGAGATTTGGCTTATTTACTCTTGGCACCGTAACCCGCTTTTCCATTTGTAGCAAGTCATTATTTCCACTGTTATTTATTGCTGGGATGGGGAAAGGTTCCACTGAGAGACCAACGCCTTGCTGTGCTCAGTATTGCAAGCGGTAACAAAACGGCCCGAATCCACCTAGTTTTCAGCCCAGTGGAAGGTGCAGCAAATCTCAGCGTTTAAGCAGATTCCAGCTTTGGTTCTGTGCAAATGCTTTCAGCAGGTCTAGCTACGGGGTGCCAGCACACGGTCTGTGTTAGGGCAGTGATCAGAGACGCTGCCGCACCTGCCCACGTCACTTCTCCCCAGCAGTATTTGTGCTCTGGGTTGGGTGCCACATGCAGAGAGCGCACGCAGCTGTGACCTTCTTTCTGCTGATGCATTCACCTCCGGGTAGCAGCAGGGAATGTGGTAGGAGAAATGGCAGCGAGGGCAGGATTGCCATTGGTATGCCGGAGAGCAGATGCTTCACTTGCCTGAACTCTTCCCTCAGCCACGCGCTGAAAGGGCAGGCAGAGAGGGGAAGGAGCACGTTGGGGTTGTGAAGACCCTCCTGCATTGCAATGTGAGTGTGTTCCCTTGCACCTCTCCAGTCTGCTGGTCCTCCAAGCAGCCATCCCTTTCCCAGGGGTGTCTCAGCTGCCCTGTCAGGACTTGGAGCAGGAGGACAGTGTGTAGGAGTTGAAAGGGTCTCACTCATATGTTTTCTATGCAGGATGGTACCATCACAGAAACTAGCATGGATTTCAAACTGAGCAGCCAAGATATGAGCTTCTGCAGAGAGTTAATCTGTCATGAAAAACTGCTAGGAAAAATGCTCAGGAAAACAGGAATATAACAAGTTTCACATGTACGTGGAGTGTTCTCCCTGCCCCAGGTTTCTCCAGTCAAGTGTCAGCATCCCCAATTCCACTTCTGTTTTTCCATAAGATTTATATCTCTCTGCCACGTAATAGTGACAGTGCTTGCAGTTGGAGGGAAGAGTGTGTGCAGAGGACAGAAAGGGTTCCAGACAGAGGAGTTGCTGACCAGGGCTTTTTTGTAGGCTCAAGGGGAGCTTTTGGAGGAACATTTGCCAGGTTTATCCTTGATCAAGCCTTTGGAAGCTGCTGCCATCAATAGTATTGACTCAGATGCCTCGAACTCGTGAAGTTCTTGGAGCTTATGAAAGGACAAAGCAGCACTTGATTAATAACCCCAAGAGCTTTGTTACACCACTGTGGCACTATAGCGTTCATGGCGTGCCTCTAATACATCTCACATCCTTCTGCACAGCTGTTGCAGGGTGTTAGACAGCTGAGACATTTGCTGTGAGTAGTCTCTCCAGATGCCGGTGCGCGCAGCTGTAGGGGAAGAGATAATCAGCCTTTTGCAGTTGTCAGAGTGAGCAACCACATGTGTGATGTGGACAGCAGTGGTTTTGCTGCTGAGCAGTTACCAGGGTACTGGACCACGCTGCACCGGAGTTAACACTGGTCTAGATTGAGGAATGGTGGCTTGGTCTCTAGATGCAAGTGATCTTGCCTCCTTCACAGCCAGGGTAAGCTGCATCCTGCAGATTCGCTGTTAAAATGGATGTGGGTAACTGTGCTCTTTGCACTTCACATTAGCAGGAACAGAACTGTGCAGAGAGAGGCTCCAGTTCCAGGTTACTGACGCAGATGGCTTACTAAAATAGGATTTGCCCAGCCAGGGAGAAGAGACTTGAGTGAAGCTGGAGGTGGTGTCTCCAACGTTATCTACAACATTTTGTCTCCTCAGATCACTTGCGAGGAACAAAAGTACCCAAGAGGGAAATGGGAGGGTGGTTCTCTAGCTCAAGAGCCTGAAAATGTTAAAGGTCGTTCACAACAGTGGAAGCTTGACCATCTGGTGCATGAATTCAGTTCAGTTTGAATCCCTGATAAAGCTCCAGTAGCGTTTGATGTGCGGAGTCTGTTCCTTACCTAGTGAGGCCTCACCTACAGTTTATTTGGGATGCAATTTGGTGTACTTTGATGTATCCCTGTGCCAGAGTGGTTGTGCTGGCTGAGTTCATAGAGCCAGTTTGAGGAGGAAACTTAAGAGATTTTTGCATATTTTTCACAAAACGCAAGTCCAGCAGTATAAAATGGGAAGAAGAGTCCTAGTGGGGACAAGGTGCTCTGTCCTGCCATTTGTCTCTTTGAAGGGCTTCCAGTACTTTTGGTAAAAGCTCCCTCCTTCCTCTGCCACACTCAACATTTCTTAGCAGCCAGGTTTCAGTGTTTCAGCATTGCTTTGTGCTTAGCTGGAGGGGTTAGCTGCAGCATGGCAAACTCCTTGCCTTGTGCTGAACAAGCTGCTTCTGCAGCATTTTAAGCTCTTCTGTGGTAACTGGGTGGAAGACCTAGCCCTGAAAGCTTGAGCTCCTGTCTCTCCATAGTACTGCTAACACTTGTCAGGTAATGGGCCAAACGGCGCTTTAGGGACACAAGAGAAGAGGGCAGTTTGTGAAGTGGGTAGGACTGGACAGTAATTCTCCTCTTTCCATTGCCAGCTGTCCCCGGAAAATGCCTACGACGTGCTGTGCGTGGCAGACATGTACCTGCTGCCTGGGCTCAAGCGCCTTTGCGGCAGGACCTTGGCTCAGATCCTGGATGAGGACAACATTGTCAGCATCTGGAGGATCGCAAAGCTGTTCCAGCTGACCCGGCTGGAGGACCAGTGCACGGAGTACATGGCAAAGATCATCGAGAAGGTAGTGGAAACACCCCCCACTGCGCTTACGTGTGCCCACAAATCTAACTGCACAATGAACAATAGATACAACAGATTTCATGGTTGTCCTTTAGTCTGTAATAAATGGTTGCCCCCTATGGTTAAATGTGCTCCCTGAAAATGAGCAGCAGTCAAGCAGCAAAGCACAAGGTGAGTTAGGACAGAGGAGTGTGGTAGTACCTGATGTCGCTGCAGAAAGCCAGGTACTGATGTCTCTGTAGCTCATCCCTGTGGACAATGGGGTTAAAAACATGCCCAAAAAAGTTCAAGTGCAATGGGCAGGTGACTTTCACCAAGCTTTCAGCCACTGTGGTCCACAGCAACAGCGGTGTTTCTCCAGCTGCAGCCTGGAGAACCCCATGGAGTGTGCAGTGGAGCTCTGTGCAGGAAATACTTTTGGTGTTTGCTGGAGGGAGTTCTTCCTGGCATCATGCTATAGAAAAGAGTAATCAGTGTGATTGCTAATCTTCTCCAGGATGACAAATTTAACAGTAGGGATTTCCACAGGGGAAAGTTGGCTGCTGAACAGCCAGAAGTAATGAATCTAGCACTGAAGTTTTCTTTATGGGGCTCCATTTAAGTGTAATCCTGGGTGATTATAGCTTGAAGTTTCAGGACTTGTGGAGGAAGTTGCCATATGGAAGGATAGACTAGAATCTATGGGGTCTTCTTATCCTGAGACAGATCTTTATAAACGACTTGTAGAGTTCACGGAGGAATGTAATATTTTCACCTGCAGCTTGAAAGGTGTGAAATTCTTTTTGGCATGTGAAAATAGCAAAGGAAATGATTATGGGGCTGGTGTTCTGTTCAGTGTGTAGCTTGGGGATGATAGACACGTCAGTATGTGCCCAGATTCTAGCTTCTGAAAAGGGAATTTGGTTTGAAAGCTGAATGAATATGCCAAGTAGAAACCAGGCAAGGTAGGGCTTTGCATTCCCCTTCGCTAGCCTGAGTGGGAATTCTCAGGCCCAGCATTGGCCATGTGCCTTCCTAAGGGTGTCGGCAGAAACGGAGCCACCCCAGCTGTTCAAACATCAGCAGCTGCCAGCATCTTTGTGGAGATGCTCTGATGATGGCAAGAGGGAGAGATTTTGGCAGTCTGTGTAGCACAGAGCGGGGCTTAGCAACCTGCTGCGCCCAGGCACAGTTTGGTAGCCGAGACAGACGGAAGCTGCCTCTCGCCCCTCAGCACAGCACATGTTCCTGGGGAGCTTGATGCAAAATCATTCATGAGTGACCTCATTCCGTCAGGTTGGGCGCAGAAGGGAGCAGCTGCCTGGCTGTGATCTGCTGGTCGGCTCTTGGTGGTAGGGCTGAGAGCCATGGTGGGAATAGAGTCATCTGTGGCTCTTGGTTCTGAACTGGGCACAAGCACCCGCTGTCTTGCCTGTTGCGAGACATTTCCCAAAAGTGTCTGGCAGTGTCTCCTGGTTCCTGCTGGGAAGCCTTTCTGGAGAGAATATTGTGTGCATTGATGTGCCCCAATACCAGAACTATGGATGGTTAGTGGGTATTAGTGGTTAGTGCTCTGGTGCAGATTGCTTATGGTTGTGACCATTTATTGTTGGAGTATTGCTGCTTCCTTAGGATGAATGTTAGGAGGCATCTCCAAGTGGTCTCTGGGAGACATGGGAAGAACAGGTCCCCATGTGCCCTTAGCATTCCCTTTTCTTCTGGGTGTTCCCTCAACAGTGTCTGAGCCCATTATCCCAACCCTTTGCATCCCTTTACCTGTCTTCTTGTCTTCTTTTGTCTACACTGTCCAGCTGGTGGAGTTGGAGGAGTTTGTGGCTGCCGTGAAGGAGAATGCGGAGGCTGTGGAGGAACGGCAGGAGACTGACTCCATTCCTCTGGTTGATGACATCCGCTTCCACATCACCAGCAACGTGCAGACTTACAGTGCCATCGAGGAAGCCAACCAGAAACTTGAAGCTCTGGAAAACCTCCTGGCCAGTATAGGGCTTGAGTGCTGATGTGTGCAAACCCTGCCTGTCACACGCAGCCGGCGTAGCCCTCGCTGGGCTGGCTCAGAACACCAGAACATCTGAGTCTCTGAATGTCTCTCTTCCCCTTCTTAGTTCTCCTTCCCATCCACTTTCAGGCATGATTTCTTTTTAATTTATTTATGTCTGGACATTTGCGTGTCTGGTTTGTGTTTGGTTTTATTTTAGTTTTTTTGTTTCTCCTTTCAGAAGTAGCTCCCAAAGCTCAGCCCAAATCAGTAGCTGCTCCTTTGTACTACGTAGCGTGGACAGGAGACTGCCAGCTGTTGGGAGTGGTGGGGGGGCTGCTCTGGGGGCTCGGTACTGCCTGATGTTAGGACCCATCCTGTTCTCCTGCCCAACAACACGCTTCTGAAACTCTTTCATGGCAGGATATTTGTTGAGTTGGCACCATCAGAGGAAGAAAACTGGATTAAACTCTCCAAATTAGTATAGTAGAAGGGAGGTGGCCTTTCTTTCATTGTCAGCATTGTAAGATTGGCCCTAAAGGGGACACAGGGGTACTTGGCTATGTGGAAGGCACTGTTTCACCTGCTACTCTAGTTCTTAGATGGGGAAAAAGCAGTCATTTCCAGGTCTTCCCTAGCTTTTTGTTGCTTTGAAATGCTCAGAATTTAAAAGCTTTGCTTTCTGAACAAACATCTTTGGGAATACAGTAGAGACCAGAGTCCTTAGAAAGCAGTAGATTTCAATACATAAAAAAGGGAGAGCATCCCTTTTCTTCCTAATGGGGGAAGGAAACGCCTTCTTGGAAATAGCACTTTTCCCTTTCTTTTGGTCCATTGTGGTAGAGCAAAACTGGCTTGCTGGTGGGTCAGGGAAGAGGGGTCACCGGAAATCATTTTTGGAAGGAAAAGGGGCATTTGGGGTCTCTTGCAGGGCAGCTGTCCCACTCATTGACCTTCTGGCTTTGCTCAGCCTTGAGCCTCGTAGCTTCATTGTTCTCCAGGAAATTCACTGTTTGTACTAATGAATGTTTTTGAATCTGTGTTCTGCAGTAGGTCTCGTTATCTCGTGTCATCTCCCTAAACTCGTAATGAGGGTAATAATGTTCTTTCTCCTTGGCACCAGTCGGCAGGCGATACCCCTGCATAAAGCTTGCCTGGCCAAACAGAATGGCATGTTCTGAGAGGCTTGGGTCTCCAGGGTGAAGGCAAGGCATACTTTGCTGTGCTGAGAGCTGGGAGGGAGAAGAGGCATTGTATGAAGCACAGAGGGAATCTTGCACAGGCAGTGGCTGCCGTTGCTAATCTGTATCGTCATTTTGGTCACTTTGTGAGGTGAGAGCTTGAAATAATCCCTGTCGGGGGTGCTTTTAGTGTTTGAAGTGGGAACTGGGCACGGATCCCCTTCAGCCTCAAGGTGGTGTTTTCTGTAATTGTAGTGGTGCTTCATGTGGATAAGGAAAGGATTTGGAGATCCAGTGTTTAGCAGGGACTTGCTACAGGTGTGGATGTACTGGGACGATGGGTTTCTCTGCTAATCTCACCAAATAAGAAACTGATGCTCCCACACCCTGTGTGAACTGCAGCCTCGCTGCCCCTGCTCCGAGTGTCTGCCCGTTTCTGGCATGTGTTGTTTGTGTGTCCGTGGGCAGGCTTTGGGCACCACTTGCACTGGGCAGGCTGGGTTTGGGTGCAGTGAGAAGGGAGCACTGGGATTTGGCTGCTGTGCTCGAGAGGAGCTGGACTTTGGCAAAATCATGTCAGGATTGAGTTGCACTTAACAGAAGCTGGGGACAGAGCTGGGGGGTGCATTGACTTAACTGCACACCAGATGCTTGTGCACTTTGTCATCTGTTTTAACTGTGGTTTTTTTTGCAGAACAAGTCTCTTTGGGGCAGAGGATGGTGGCTGCAGGGCTATTCAAGCAGGGAAGGCTTCAATTCTTCTGTCTTTAGATGCTTGTGAGGAAGTGCAAGGAGTTGTTGGTAGTTTGTTTTCTGCAGCCGTGTTAGGGTGAGGGAAGAGGATGCATCCCTGCAGGGGTGTGTTGCTGTGTGGAGGCAGGGAGGGAGGAGCAGGAGTGTGCCTCTGTTTGGGGTGGTGACATGGAGAGGAGCTGTGTATTTGTTGTATGATTTGTGGAATGTACCTCCATGTCCATCTCTAAGCTTGGTGTGGCTTTGGCAGGACCACCAAAGAGCCCAGCACAACTTGAACTCATAAAGGCATCTCAGTGGACTTGAGGAGGGGAAGAGCTATTGAGAAGTCTTTAATATGGAGTCCCATATATTTTGGAGAAAGAAGGGTGAAAGCAGAACTGCCTGTTTTCTTGCTCAGTGGAGTGTCAGGTTCATGAAAGCCTGCTACAGAGACAACAGACAGCTTAACCCAGCTGTTCCCCTGCCTTTCTCTTCCCTATATGGCTGAAGATGATACTGAACATGTAAGCAGGATGTTTACTTTATCTCATCCCCTCTGCTCCTCCTGCATAAATTCCGCATCTGACATCTCAGCAGTCAGCTTTCCACAGCAGTGGCTGTGACAGCCCCGCACAAGGCATGCAGGGAGCCACCAGAGAACAGAACGTGGCCTTTGCCTTCTCCTTGTGCTGGGCGAGATGCAGGGATGGGATTACCGAGGAATGTGCTCATGCTTTTCCCTGCAGATGCCTCAGCTGCTAAAGCAAAACGGACACTGGGAGTGGGCAAGGCGGGAGGGAGGCAGAGGAGGGGCAGCGGTGCCGGGCAGCGTTTTCCATACGGCTGCTCCTGCATAATTCCATCCCTGCATCCTTAAGTGTGGAGCAAGTGTGGCTGGGGTTGTGCACGTGGGAGGAAAGGTCCGTGTGGCCTTTGCTCTGCTTCCCTGGTAGCCCAGTTCCTGAGCAATCGCCGCATCTGCCCACGTGCACTGAGTGGTCGCATCTGTGAGCCCTGTCACATTGTCCAATTACTCGGGGTCCTTTAACCACCACCCCCCACCCCCCACCCCCCCCTCATCCCTTTTGGCAAAATAGGGCTATCAAAAAGCATGCATAAGCAGATGGCCAGCATGCAGGGAAACGCTCTCACTAAGATGAGCCAGGACAAAACTTAGGTTTGAATTCGCTTTATTCTTGCTGCAAATAATTTTATCACAAAATTAAAAAAACCTTTGATTTTTCTTCTGTTGCTAGTGTCCTATTTGTGTTCTGTTGCCTCTGTCCTTTTTATTTACTACTATCCACTTGTTGAATTAAGAAGATTGTAAAATTTATCAGAGCAACAATATATTTAAGAAGAAACGTGTAAGCATGTGTGCAGCAATAAAATAGTATATTTCACTATATGTGTTCCTGCTGTGGTCTCTTTTGTTACCAGCTGACGACATCAGCGTGGCTTTATTTCAGAAAGGACTCCGTGGGCTCCTTCAGCTTGTTTCTCACACCCAGGTCAAGTGCTGGCTCTGCACCTCCTGGCTTCCAGGCAGTGAGGAGAGCATGGATTTGCTCTCCCTGCTTTGTGACCCGCTCGTACGCTCCTGCTACACCACGGGTGTAAAGCACCGGCTTGTTTTTACTGGCTCCTTCCTCCCAGGGTTATTCTGTTTCGTTAGCAGCCCTGTGGCGTGGGCTTGGTCAGGGGTGGTGGAGGGTGATGCTTCTTGGAAAGTTGCTCTGGGCAACCCTCAGTAAGTTGTCCCTCCCTCTCTTCTTGTCACCCTGTGCCTCTGTCATTGCTCACTGTCCGTTGAACCTGAAGATGGAGATTTCTCAGCCTCTGTGCTTTAACTATTCTGACTTGTTTGGTGCACCCTCTGAAGAGTGTTGTTTTCTCCAAAAACTCGAGTCTGCTGAAGTGTCTGGGCAGTCCTCCTCCTCCTCTTTGAGGACACAGACACTTATTTTCTCTTCTGCTGTCTTGTTTGGGTGGCTGCAGTAGTTTTGGTGGCAATAACTGAGCTGCCTGTGTGCAGCCCCTGTTGACTACAGAGTGTGAGGAGGATCTGAGGCTGTCCCCGTGGCTCTGTGTAGGAACATGCAATTGACGGCAGGGGGGAATACTAATAGCATCTGAATGACTAATGCTATTGAAGGGAGGGACTGGGCTTTGGAAAAGTTCAAGCACTAATCGGGCTTTTGGGACTCAACAAACAGTGCTTAGAAGGAGCATCTCTGTGCTGTGAGAGCCGGAGCAGAAGATGAACCTCTTGAAGAGGCTCGAGCTGTTCCTGTTGGTACAGTCATGGTCAGGCTGTGGAGGTGGCACCTTCCCACGTACCAGCTCGCAGCTGGTGTGCGTTGACAGACTCGTCTGCTCAGGGTGACGCTGAGTTTCTCTCTCCCTGGCTGTGGGCAGCCTGGCAAAGCCCCTCTCAGCCTGGGAGCTGGGTTGTGTCTGTCTGTGCTCCGCTCCCAGGGATGGATGGACCTGGCTGGGGCTGGCGATGGGAAAGGAAGGCTTGGTTCCCTTCTCTGCACGCAGAGGGTGGGTGTCCTGGCAGAGCAGGTTTTTGTTTTACCTTCTAAGCTAAAACAGATTTGACACAACAAATTTGTTAAGGTAAGAGAGTCCACGCCAGCAAGCCCTTTGTCAGAGTCTGGGCCTGTTTTGAATAAAGGAGCTGGCTCCACCGGGGTTGCTGCCTGCCTCGAAGGAGTGCAGATGGAGAAAGGCAGAGAACTCCTTTCCTAGGGTTGCAAATGGTTTCTAGGGCTTTAGGTTGGAAAATGGGAGGTGGGTTATTGGCAATAACCAAGGCAAGGATTGCTGAGAGGGACCCTATTAATTAGGGGACAGCAGCCACGTTTGGGTACAGCTATGGACTTGCAGATCATTAAGGCCACAAGCCAAGCCACAAGCTTCAAGGTACAGGCAGTCAGCATCTGGGGAAGGGGGCAAGCGTCACATGCCTTTCATTTTTCCTAGTTGTGGTTAACTCTGTAAGCCTGCAAGTTCAGGGCAAGGTTTGAAGGGCATTTCAAGAGACTAAAGAAAGCCTTGGAAGAGGATTAGTACCCAGGCAAAGAGCTAGTTCTGGTCCCAAGGGTCTGGCTACTTGATTCCCAAAATAAGCTCTGAGAAACGAGTGAGAGCTTTCCTCTCCCTCCTCCTGTTGCCATCAGAGCAAGCTCGAGGGGAAAGGGAGCAGGACTGGAAGGTGGGATGTGGTCCCTGCTGGCTGCAGCTCTGCTGGGGGTCTGCTTTGTGCCCTGCTCTGTTTGCTGGCGTGGCAGAACATGAGGCCGTTGCTTTGGCACGCTGTGTTAGGAAAGAGGGAGGTGAAGAGAGCTCTTGGCATGGCCAGATACATCGGTTCATGGGCTCAGGGTGTGGTAGGGTTGGTCTTTTTAAAGAAATCCAAAATAGCTTGATGTAGCTTTCCCATGGAGGACACTGAGCTGATTTGTGTTGCACTGGGGTGGCGTTAAAACCCCAGTAAGAAAAAATGCCTCCCTCTTTATTCTTTTATCATATCACTTTTTTACACGCCAAGGGCATCCCAGAACCATTCGTACAAGGCTGCGACAGTGATGGACTGTGGAAGCAAGGCTGTGCAGGGACCTGCTCTGGAGGGAAGGCAAGTAAATGTGTTAGTTACTGCTCTGAGATATGCTTTACGAGATGAAGGCTGATCTTTCATATCAAGGCTAAGATGACATTATATCTCTCCCTTCTGCTCAGAAGGTTTTATTCTAACACATTCTTGGCACAGCACAGCAGAACCACCAATATTTCTATGAATTTTATTAAGCTTGCTTCCATAACGGGAGCCAGCAATCTGCTCTCTAGAACTCCTTCCACCCCCCTCCTCCCTGGATCGAAAACTGAACTTCTATCCAGGAGTTTTAAAACAAGTTTGTTGGCGGCAAGTTCAATCTCTCTCCCTTTCCCAAAGGCTCTTGTTGAGAAGCTGAAAATGCTTCAGGGGAATTGTCCAGGAAGCTTTTTCTGCCTTGTGGCTCTTCCAATCTGAGTGCCTGTTGGGCACGGTACCTTCAAAGCCACCCGAGGTGCTGGCTCTGGCCGTGCTGCTCCTGGGGGAGGACGGCTCCTTCCCTTCCTGGGGCTGGGCAAGATGGCATTTCTTCTTTCCTGATTTTTATCTGACCTTTTCCAATCGTGCGTGCAATTAAAGAAAAGCCTTTCAGGACCGAAAGCACACGAGGGGAAAGCCCTTCTCTCGCTCTGCCGACCAGCCAGGCGAGTGGCCCCGGGCTGGGGTTTTGGTGCAGAGCAGCCTCAGTGAGGGATGTGCACAGGCTGGGCACGGGGAGGGGGGGGGTTGGTGTGAAAAGTGCAGGGGGGGAGCCCTGGCAGCTCGGCGCCAGCAGGGCTTTTGGCACGGGTGAGACAAGGGCTGCCCTGTGCTGCGGGCGGGCGGCCCGTCGCTGGCGCTGCAGCACGAAGCTGACCCCGCGCTCCGGCCTGGGGGAAAAACTGACTATTTTTGCTCTCTGGATGGAGAACCAGAGTTGTTTATTTCTTGCACGTGGCTGTCTCCTGCTCCAAGTTCACTCTCTTGGCCTCGGGAGAGCTTTGCTGGTGTTGCCATCACATGTCTTTTCATCTCAATGAAGGCACAACTGTGATGTGAAGGCTGCTGGCCTTGGGGGGGCTGGAAAGCCCTGCTTTTTCTGGGGCTCTAGCTCATGGCAGGGTTTACCATGCTCTGGCAGGGTCTTGCTTGCCTTTCATCACGGACCCTTCCTAAACTGACACAGGGAATGTACCCCTTGCCCTTTGCACCCAAGCTGCTGTTGCTTTGCTGCTGCTGATCTCATCTCTGCCTGTTTTCTTAGAAGCCAAGTTTATTCCTACCAGAACATCTTGTCCTCTCCTCTGATCCC
>NW_015090851.1:3238801-3275123 GCF_001431845.1 Calidris pugnax | reverse complement strand
CCCTTTACCTGTCTTCTTGTCTTCTTTTGTCTACACTGTCCAGCTGGTGGAGTTGGAGGAGTTTGTGGCTGCCGTGAAGGAGAATGCGGAGGCTGTGGAGGAACGGCAGGAGACTGACTCCATTCCTCTGGTTGATGACATCCGCTTCCACATCACCAGCAACGTGCAGACTTACAGTGCCATCGAGGAAGCCAACCAGAAACTTGAAGCTCTGGAAAACCTCCTGGCCAGTATAGGGCTTGAGTGCTGATGTGTGCAAACCCTGCCTGTCACACGCAGCCGGCGTAGCCCTCGCTGGGCTGGCTCAGAACACCAGAACATCTGAGTCTCTGAATGTCTCTCTTCCCCTTCTTAGTTCTCCTTCCCATCCACTTTCAGGCATGATTTCTTTTTAATTTATTTATGTCTGGACATTTGCGTGTCTGGTTTGTGTTTGGTTTTATTTTAGTTTTTTTGTTTCTCCTTTCAGAAGTAGCTCCCAAAGCTCAGCCCAAATCAGTAGCTGCTCCTTTGTACTACGTAGCGTGGACAGGAGACTGCCAGCTGTTGGGAGTGGTGGGGGGGCTGCTCTGGGGGCTCGGTACTGCCTGATGTTAGGACCCATCCTGTTCTCCTGCCCAACAACACGCTTCTGAAACTCTTTCATGGCAGGATATTTGTTGAGTTGGCACCATCAGAGGAAGAAAACTGGATTAAACTCTCCAAATTAGTATAGTAGAAGGGAGGTGGCCTTTCTTTCATTGTCAGCATTGTAAGATTGGCCCTAAAGGGGACACAGGGGTACTTGGCTATGTGGAAGGCACTGTTTCACCTGCTACTCTAGTTCTTAGATGGGGAAAAAGCAGTCATTTCCAGGTCTTCCCTAGCTTTTTGTTGCTTTGAAATGCTCAGAATTTAAAAGCTTTGCTTTCTGAACAAACATCTTTGGGAATACAGTAGAGACCAGAGTCCTTAGAAAGCAGTAGATTTCAATACATAAAAAAGGGAGAGCATCCCTTTTCTTCCTAATGGGGGAAGGAAACGCCTTCTTGGAAATAGCACTTTTCCCTTTCTTTTGGTCCATTGTGGTAGAGCAAAACTGGCTTGCTGGTGGGTCAGGGAAGAGGGGTCACCGGAAATCATTTTTGGAAGGAAAAGGGGCATTTGGGGTCTCTTGCAGGGCAGCTGTCCCACTCATTGACCTTCTGGCTTTGCTCAGCCTTGAGCCTCGTAGCTTCATTGTTCTCCAGGAAATTCACTGTTTGTACTAATGAATGTTTTTGAATCTGTGTTCTGCAGTAGGTCTCGTTATCTCGTGTCATCTCCCTAAACTCGTAATGAGGGTAATAATGTTCTTTCTCCTTGGCACCAGTCGGCAGGCGATACCCCTGCATAAAGCTTGCCTGGCCAAACAGAATGGCATGTTCTGAGAGGCTTGGGTCTCCAGGGTGAAGGCAAGGCATACTTTGCTGTGCTGAGAGCTGGGAGGGAGAAGAGGCATTGTATGAAGCACAGAGGGAATCTTGCACAGGCAGTGGCTGCCGTTGCTAATCTGTATCGTCATTTTGGTCACTTTGTGAGGTGAGAGCTTGAAATAATCCCTGTCGGGGGTGCTTTTAGTGTTTGAAGTGGGAACTGGGCACGGATCCCCTTCAGCCTCAAGGTGGTGTTTTCTGTAATTGTAGTGGTGCTTCATGTGGATAAGGAAAGGATTTGGAGATCCAGTGTTTAGCAGGGACTTGCTACAGGTGTGGATGTACTGGGACGATGGGTTTCTCTGCTAATCTCACCAAATAAGAAACTGATGCTCCCACACCCTGTGTGAACTGCAGCCTCGCTGCCCCTGCTCCGAGTGTCTGCCCGTTTCTGGCATGTGTTGTTTGTGTGTCCGTGGGCAGGCTTTGGGCACCACTTGCACTGGGCAGGCTGGGTTTGGGTGCAGTGAGAAGGGAGCACTGGGATTTGGCTGCTGTGCTCGAGAGGAGCTGGACTTTGGCAAAATCATGTCAGGATTGAGTTGCACTTAACAGAAGCTGGGGACAGAGCTGGGGGGTGCATTGACTTAACTGCACACCAGATGCTTGTGCACTTTGTCATCTGTTTTAACTGTGGTTTTTTTTGCAGAACAAGTCTCTTTGGGGCAGAGGATGGTGGCTGCAGGGCTATTCAAGCAGGGAAGGCTTCAATTCTTCTGTCTTTAGATGCTTGTGAGGAAGTGCAAGGAGTTGTTGGTAGTTTGTTTTCTGCAGCCGTGTTAGGGTGAGGGAAGAGGATGCATCCCTGCAGGGGTGTGTTGCTGTGTGGAGGCAGGGAGGGAGGAGCAGGAGTGTGCCTCTGTTTGGGGTGGTGACATGGAGAGGAGCTGTGTATTTGTTGTATGATTTGTGGAATGTACCTCCATGTCCATCTCTAAGCTTGGTGTGGCTTTGGCAGGACCACCAAAGAGCCCAGCACAACTTGAACTCATAAAGGCATCTCAGTGGACTTGAGGAGGGGAAGAGCTATTGAGAAGTCTTTAATATGGAGTCCCATATATTTTGGAGAAAGAAGGGTGAAAGCAGAACTGCCTGTTTTCTTGCTCAGTGGAGTGTCAGGTTCATGAAAGCCTGCTACAGAGACAACAGACAGCTTAACCCAGCTGTTCCCCTGCCTTTCTCTTCCCTATATGGCTGAAGATGATACTGAACATGTAAGCAGGATGTTTACTTTATCTCATCCCCTCTGCTCCTCCTGCATAAATTCCGCATCTGACATCTCAGCAGTCAGCTTTCCACAGCAGTGGCTGTGACAGCCCCGCACAAGGCATGCAGGGAGCCACCAGAGAACAGAACATGGCCTTTGCCTTCTCCTTGTGCTGGGCGAGATGCAGGGATGGGATTACCGAGGAATGTGCTCATGCTTTTCCCTGCAGATGCCTCAGCTGCTAAAGCAAAACGGACACTGGGAGTGGGCAAGGCGGGAGGGAGGCAGAGGAGGGGCAGCGGTGCCGGGCAGCGTTTTCCATACGGCTGCTCCTGCATAATTCCATCCCTGCATCCTTAAGTGTGGAGCAAGTGTGGCTGGGGTTGTGCACGTGGGAGGAAAGGTCCGTGTGGCCTTTGCTCTGCTTCCCTGGTAGCCCAGTTCCTGAGCAATCGCCGCATCTGCCCACGTGCACTGAGTGGTCGCATCTGTGAGCCCTGTCACATTGTCCAATTACTCGGGGTCCTTTAACCACCACCCCCCACCCCCCCACCCCCCTCATCCCTTTTGGCAAAATAGGGCTATCAAAAAGCATGCATAAGCAGATGGCCAGCATGCAGGGAAACGCTCTCACTAAGATGAGCCAGGACAAAACTTAGGTTTGAATTCGCTTTATTCTTGCTGCAAATAATTTTATCACAAAATTAAAAAAACCTTTGATTTTTCTTCTGTTGCTAGTGTCCTATTTGTGTTCTGTTGCCTCTGTCCTTTTTATTTACTACTATCCACTTGTTGAATTAAGAAGATTGTAAAATTTATCAGAGCAACAATATATTTAAGAAGAAACGTGTAAGCATGTGTGCAGCAATAAAATAGTATATTTCACTATATGTGTTCCTGCTGTGGTCTCTTTTGTTACCAGCTGACGACATCAGCGTGGCTTTATTTCAGAAAGGACTCCGTGGGCTCCTTCAGCTTGTTTCTCAAGTGCTGGCTCTGCACCTCCTGGCTTCCAGGCAGTGAGGAGAGCATGGATTTGCTCTCCCTGCTTTGTGACCCGCTCGTACGCTCCTGCTACACCACGGGTGTAAAGCACCGGCTTGTTTTTACTGGCTCCTTCCTCCCAGGGTTATTCTGTTTCGTTAGCAGCCCTGTGGCGTGGGCTTGGTCAGGGGTGGTGGAGGGTGATGCTTCTTGGAAAGTTGCTCTGGGCAACCCTCAGTAAGTTGTCCCTCCCTCTCTTCTTGTCACCCTGTGCCTCTGTCATTGCTCACTGTCCGTTGAACCTGAAGATGGAGATTTCTCAGCCTCTGTGCTTTAACTATTCTGACTTGTTTGGTGCACCCTCTGAAGAGTGTTGTTTTCTCCAAAAACTCGAGTCTGCTGAAGTGTCTGGGCAGTCCTCCTCCTCCTCTTTGAGGACACAGACACTTATTTTCTCTTCTGCTGTCTTGTTTGGGTGGCTGCAGTAGTTTTGGTGGCAATAACTGAGCTGCCTGTGTGCAGCCCCTGTTGACTACAGAGTGTGAGGAGGATCTGAGGCTGTCCCCGTGGCTCTGTGTAGGAACATGCAATTGACGGCAGGGGGGAATACTAATAGCATCTGAATGACTAATGCTATTGAAGGGAGGGACTGGGCTTTGGAAAAGTTCAAGCACTAATCGGGCTTTTGGGACTCAACAAACAGTGCTTAGAAGGAGCATCTCTGTGCTGTGAGAGCCGGAGCAGAAGATGAACCTCTTGAAGAGGCTCGAGCTGTTCCTGTTGGTACAGTCATGGTCAGGCTGTGGAGGTGGCACCTTCCCACGTACCAGCTCGCAGCTGGTGTGCGTTGACAGACTCGTCTGCTCAGGGTGACGCTGAGTTTCTCTCTCCCTGGCTGTGGGCAGCCTGGCAAAGCCCCTCTCAGCCTGGGAGCTGGGTTGTGTCTGTCTGTGCTCCGCTCCCAGGGATGGATGGACCTGGCTGGGGCTGGCGATGGGAAAGGAAGGCTTGGTTCCCTTCTCTGCACGCAGAGGGTGGGTGTCCTGGCAGAGCAGGTTTTTGTTTTACCTTCTAAGCTAAAACAGATTTGACACAACAAATTTGTTAAGGTAAGAGAGTCCACGCCAGCAAGCCCTTTGTCAGAGTCTGGGCCTGTTTTGAATAAAGGAGCTGGCTCCACCGGGGTTGCTGCCTGCCTCGAAGGAGTGCAGATGGAGAAAGGCAGAGAACTCCTTTCCTAGGGTTGCAAATGGTTTCTAGGGCTTTAGGTTGGAAAATGGGAGGTGGGTTATTGGCAATAACCAAGGCAAGGATTGCTGAGAGGGACCCTATTAATTAGGGGACAGCAGCCACGTTTGGGTACAGCTATGGACATGCAGATCATTAAGGCCACAAGCCAAGCCACAAGCTTCAAGGTACAGGCAGTCAGCATCTGGGGAAGGGGGCAAGCGTCACATGCCTTTCATTTTTCCTAGTTGTGGTTAACTCTGTAAGCCTGCAAGTTCAGGGCAAGGTTTGAAGGGCATTTCAAGAGACTAAAGAAAGCCTTGGAAGAGGATTAGTACCCAGGCAAAGAGCTAGTTCTGGTCCCAAGGGTCTGGCTACTTGATTCCCAAAATAAGCTCTGAGAAACGAGTGAGAGCTTTCCTCTCCCTCCTCCTGTTGCCATCAGAGCAAGCTCGAGGGGAAAGGGAGCAGGACTGGAAGGTGGGATGTGGTCCCTGCTGGCTGCAGCTCTGCTGGGGGTCTGCTTTGTGCCCTGCTCTGTTTGCTGGCGTGGCAGAACATGAGGCCGTTGCTTTGGCACGCTGTGTTAGGAAAGAGGGAGGTGAAGAGAGCTCTTGGCATGGCCAGATACATCGGTTCATGGGCTCAGGGTGTGGTAGGGTTGGTCTTTTTAAAGAAATCCAAAATAGCTTGATGTAGCTTTCCCATGGAGGACACTGAGCTGATTTGTGTTGCACTGGGGTGGCGTTAAAACCCCAGTAAGAAAAAATGCCTCCCTCTTTATTCTTTTATCATATCACTTTTTTACACGCCAAGGGCATCCCAGAACCATTCGTACAAGGCTGCGACAGTGATGGACTGTGGAAGCAAGGCTGTGCAGGGACCTGCTCTGGAGGGAAGGCAAGTAAATGTGTTAGTTACTGCTCTGAGATATGCTTTACGAGATGAAGGCTGATCTTTCATATCAAGGCTAAGATGACATTATATCTCTCCCTTCTGCTCAGAAGGTTTTATTCTAACACATTCTTGGCACAGCACAGCAGAACCACCAATATTTCTATGAATTTTATTAAGCTTGCTTCCATAACGGGAGCCAGCAATCTGCTCTCTAGAACTCCTTCCACCCCCCTCCTCCCTGGATCGAAAACTGAACTTCTATCCAGGAGTTTTAAAACAAGTTTGTTGGCGGCAAGTTCAATCTCTCTCCCTTTCCCAAAGGCTCTTGTTGAGAAGCTGAAAATGCTTCAGGGGAATTGTCCAGGAAGCTTTTTCTGCCTTGTGGCTCTTCCAATCTGAGTGCCTGTTGGGCACGGTACCTTCAAAGCCACCCGAGGTGCTGGCTCTGGCCGTGCTGCTCCTGGGGGAGGACGGCTCCTTCCCTTCCTGGGGCTGGGCAAGATGGCATTTCTTCTTTCCTGATTTTTATCTGACCTTTTCCAATCGTGCGTGCAATTAAAGAAAAGCCTTTCAGGACCGAAAGCACACGAGGGGAAAGCCCTTCTCTCGCTCTGCCGACCAGCCAGGCGAGTGGCCCCGGGCTGGGGTTTTGGTGCAGAGCAGCCTCAGTGAGGGATGTGCACAGGCTGGGCACGGGGAGGGGGGGGGTTGGTGTGAAAAGTGCAGGGGGGGAGCCCTGGCAGCTCGGCGCCAGCAGGGCTTTTGGCACGGGTGAGACAAGGGCTGCCCTGTGCTGCGGGCGGGCGGCTCGTCGCTGGCGCTGCAGCACGAAGCTGACCCCGCGCTCCGGCCTGGGGGAAAAACTGACTATTTTTGCTCTCTGGATGGAGAACCAGAGTTGTTTATTTCTTGCACGTGGCTGTCTCCTGCTCCAAGTTCACTCTCTTGGCCTCGGGAGAGCTTTGCTGGTGTTGCCATCACATGTCTTTTCATCTCAATGAAGGCACAACTGTGATGTGAAGGCTGCTGGCCTTGGGGGGGCTGGAAAGCCCTGCTTTTTCTGGGGCTCTAGCTCATGGCAGGGTTTACCATGCTCTGGCAGGGTCTTGCTTGCCTTTCATCACGGACCCTTCCTAAACTGACACAGGGAATGTACCCCTTGCCCTTTGCACCCAAGCTGCTGTTGCTTTGCTGCTGCTGTTCTCATCTCTGCCTGTTTTCTTAGAAGACAAGTGTTTTCCACGCTGGACATCTTGCCCTCCCCTCTGCTCCCCCGCCCAGGCCAAGCAGATTTCATTGCCAAGTTTCCTCTGTTTAGACATCAGCGCGTATCATGCGATCCATCCAAACTCTTAATTGATCTCTTAGGAATTGTTTTCATCTGAATTCCTGGAGTGTTTCCAGACTCTGAAGAGCTTCCTCCGGAGGGAAGGGAAATTAATCCCGTCTCCCTCCTTCCCAAGGAGCAGTGGCTACAGGAAGGTCAGTTGTTTGGCTTGCTCCTGCTGGGAGATGTGGGCTCTGCACTGTTTGCTCATGGACGTGGCTGTTTGGTTTAATAAGGCAGATGTTAGGAGAACTGCAGGAAGGTGAGTGGTAGCTCCACAGCAGCAGCTTCCCCATCAGATGGAGAAAGAGAGCATCCCGGACTAAGTTGGGAGAGCATTGCCCTGTTTCTGTGTGCGAAGGGGACTTGTTGTGCTCATACGAGGGGAGAAAAGCAAACAACTGCTCAAAAACCCCCACTTTTGAGAGCCCGGAGTGAGCTGGAGGAGCTGTGGCAGGGAGTCAGGCTGCCAGCATGGCATGTGGTAGCGGTGGTCTGTAATGGTGTGGTGGTCTTTGATAGTGTGGTGGCACCTGCGTGGCTCCGTCAGCTCTATCCCCTCTCCCTGTTTTGGAGATCTCTCTGAGGACCAAGCAGGGATGGTAGCAGCAGCCAAAGAGATGTGAGTCCCCGCTTGCCCCCACCAGCAGCTCTGGAGTGAATTGCACCCCCACTTCTCCCTCCTCCTCCCATGGCCTCTAAATCCCACGCTTAACCATTTCCCAGCAGAAAATGCAACCATAACACTGATGGTTTATACACTGACCTGATCCTCTGAATTAAAATTCCCCACTGCTCATTGAAGCTGCAGCATTTGGCTCTTCTCGGGTGCCTGAGCCTGGCCGGGGTGATGGGCTGTGTGGTCCAGGAGGTCCCTGCAACGATGTGACCAAGTGTAGCACCTCTCACCCCATGTCCCGACAGCAGGGCAGGCTGCCCATCCCCACCAGCCTTGTCGGGGCAGCCAGAGAGGACTTCTTTGGGGTTCATCCCCCCTCCCCACTGCCTACCATGGCACTGCTCTGGCTCCTGCTTTACCCTCAGCTGATCCCCACCTTGCACCAAGACCCACGATAACACCGGACTAAGCACAGGCTGGGGGGAAAGAAATAGGCAAAAAGCTTCAGGCTTCCCGCAGGCTCACAGGACCGGACTAGAGGCACGTGCCAAGAACAGAAAGGCCACCCATGGTCGTGACAGCTCAGCGAGCACCGGGTGGTGACACCGGGAAACTGACAGCACCACGGCACGCATCCTCTGTCAGCCCTCACATCTGCAAGGACCCTCATGAGCCACTGAAATACCAGGTAAAAGAGCTGGGGATGTGCAGTATTAAAGCAGGTCTCGTTACTAATGATGTATTTTACTGCCACGGTGTGCCCGCTGGCTTGGCAAAAAGCCCCGGTGCCTCTCTCTGTGCCGACGTGCATCCAAGTCAACGGCCAGAGCTTCTGACCCAACGAGCTGGGGTGTGATCAGACATACAGCCTGTGGGGCTGCAGAAAAAGACTGTAATTCTCTTGATTCAACGAGTTGAGGCGTGAGGAGGAGGATGAAATTAGTTGCCTGAGGTTGTGGGTTGGGTCTAAGCACTGTGAATGACTCCAGCCAGAGGGTGGGCACATGGATGTGCTGTCCCCTCTGTCCCCTGCTGTGGCAGTGGTAGTTGTCACCCCTTTTGGGGTGGAAGTGAGCAGCCGGGGAGCCCTCACAAACGCAGCAGCTTGTCCTGTAGCCTGTGCAGGGAGGGAGGCAGGAGGGGACCCTGTGTCTGGGCTGTGTCCCGTCACCGCTCTCCAGGTAGGAGGGAAGTTTCCACAGCACGGGACACCCTGACAGCTCCAACCCCAGGTTTGGATGGACCTGGGGCTCCTACAGCCCTGAGACACTGCCTGGGAGCTGAGAGCAGCAAACCCCGCTCCCCAGCCCTCTCTGTAGTCACAGCTGGGGGCAAAAAGTAGGATTTAATTGGCTGCTGCCCCTGGCCAGGGTGCAGGTTCTTGGTGTTTGAATTAGGTATGGTTCAGGACCAAGATGATATTTTAACAGGCTTGTAAATGCATGGGAACCAGGTCTCAACACAGGCTGAGCTGGCCTGTTACTCCAGGGTCTTCCACCAGCTCCAGACTGCTCTTTCATTCGGGGTCGAGGAAGCACTTGGGCCAGGGGATTTTACTTGTTTTAAAGGTAGCACCTCACCTACAATTAAAAAAAAAGCAAGTTTTGACTCTGAGAAGAGTAGAGAGTAGAGCTAGTTTTCCTCGGGGTTACCCAGCCAGCCCTGTTAGGTCACAGTTGGATGTAAAGGCATCTTACCCCTGCAGTGCCCCAAAATAACTTATTATTGTGCTGCTGTGGGCTATAGCAGATAATGGCGTGAGGCTGTGGGCTTCAGGGCTCTTCAAAAAAGCTGACCTTGAGGCAGAAAGGGAACCTCAGGCCCCTGTGAGATGTGGCTGTCCCCACAGCCCCACAGTAGCTGGGGAGCAGGTGCTGGCCACGCTGGCCATGTGGCAGCACCCAGGGGCTGCAGCCCCCCCTCCACAGGCTGAATGGCAATTTAATACCTCCCTGCCCTTCCCTCCTCACCCTCCGGAGGGATGGCAGTCACCAAAGATGCCCTCAAACACGCTCTGTTCAGAAAACATAACTTTATTATTAGTTGCAATATACATTGTATTCCTTTAAGAATCCTAAACTTGTATATGGTTTTTCCCACTGAAAATACATGTGTATATATATATGTTTTTATATATGTATATATATATAAATGTATTTTATTGAACTGGAACACAACGGAACAAGAGAGACAAGCTCAGAAATTGCTTGGAAAAGTACGTGTGTTCTCGATGGGTTTGTGCTGGCAGTGTGCTAAGGTGAGTGGTATAAAAAGAACAGGCTAAATAGAAAATGTGATGGGTTATGCGGTGGGGGAAGGGTCTCTCAGTGCTACAGGTGGTGGTGGTGGTGGTATCTACAGTAGTTACACGTTGCTATTGCTCAGTCACGAGTGCCACCTTAGTCTCAAAGGCAGACTGGTCTCTGCTCGGCTCCGCACAGCAACATTCGTAAGGCTGGCTGTGCTCCCTGCAAGTGGTACCTGCCGTTTGAAAATAGAGTTTAATTACATTTCCCTCGGCGGCAGCTCTGCTCGTTACTAATCTGGTCAGCGAAGGAAGAACTCCTCTGGGGCACGGTGAAACTGAACTGGGTCAATATAAAGCAGCTTATGGGCAGGGGAAGGGGATGAGCCGGAGCTGGGAGGTGCTGGCTGAGCTACAGCTGGTGCCAATTGGGATCTCGGAGTCACCCCCAGCTCCCCACCTGCACCCCGGCTCCCATCCCATCCCATCTCCCCACCTGCACACCAGCAGCTCCTGCTCCACAGCCTCACCTGGAGGTGTGAGACGCCAGGCAGGCTGCTGAGCCCTCGGGGCTCTTTTTGGGTAGGTTTCCTTCTGTTAATTCCCTCAGAAGATAATTCTTCAGAAAACTGACTGAGGGTGGCCATAACCCCTGCTGTGCCAGGGCTCGGGGGGCTTATTTGGCTTTTTTGTTGTTGTTCTTTCAACTTTCTGTTTGTTAACCTGATTTTCAAACAGAGCTTCCCCAGGCCACATGCCGTTGCTGAGCTTAGCTAGACAGAGGGACAAGCCTTCCCCACATCAATGTAATTGGTTTCCTTTTATTTCTGCTGAGCTGCAGATGTTTTTTTGGGTGAAAGGACACATTTTATCAAAGGCACTGACCACGGACCTTCCTCTGCCTGAAGCCGGGTTGGAGGGAGCAGCCGGGCTCTGACCTTCCTGCTGGAGGGTCACTTTCCCTCCTCCCCCCCACAAAGTGCTTGTCAGTTTGGGAAGGGATGTAAAGAATGTGGGCATTGATTTGCTCCTCCTGACTTCCTCGGGAAAAGTGCTTTCAAAAATCCCATCCTTAAATCATCGTCTTGCTACTACCCCCGCCACGTCTGTCACCACTGGATCACGCCTACGTGATTCCCCTTCCAGCTGAAGCAGCAGGTGAGGTCTATCACCGCTGTAGTGTTTCTCTCCTTGCTGTCTTTCCCCAGCAGCATCTGACGAGGAGGGATCTCGCTCGGGGGAAAAGAAGCTGGAACAAGCCAGGCTGCTGGAAGATAGGAAGCAGGTGACCTGTGCATCGCCTCCTTCCCAAAGCAAGAGTCAGCAGGGGTTTGTGGGAACAGCTGATTGCACTGGAATAATGAATCAAAAGCTAGTGTTGCTGGGAGAACTACAGCTCATCCCTCCCTTTAGAGGCAAGAAAATACAAGTATGAAAGTGCCTGGATCAACACGTACAAAAGAGCTTTCCTGACTTGGGCCCCTTATGGCCACTCCACGGACGTAACCTGCATCCACACATCCTTCATCCATCGACGCTGCTGGGACCGAACGGGACCGAGCCCTGATTCTGACTGTTATTGCACAAAGGTCCCTTTCCTGAATCTGGCCAGAAGTGGCTTCAAGGGGAGGAGAGGTGGGTGACCCCCCGCGACTGTCCCTGGTGGGATCCAGCACAAGACATAGCGACGGTTCCCACCACTGCCAGGAAGGCAACGAGGGGGCTGGCTTGTCAAGGGGGGGGATGTCCCACTCTCTCATAGTGCAACATTTGCGGGCATCTTTTTGCAAAATTGGTGGGAGGGGGGCAGGTTAAAGCCCTCCCTTTGGCTAGTGCCAAGAAGTGTATTCATAATTAGGGCTGGACAAACTGACCCGCACAGCCACGCTGGGATCACTGCGCTGCTTTTGCTGTATCAATACAAAGCCTCCACTCCGTAACTGGGTCTTAAGTCTTTCCTTTAGCCCTACTGCTACCAGAGACCTGAGCAGCTCTAGGATTTGGCTCGTCTGCACCACTGGACCAGTCCATAAGCTCCTCCATGGCAGCTTGTCCAGCAGTGCCCCGGGACACCCCCAGCGCATCAAGGTAGATGTTGGATGGATGACTGCACCCAAACTGCCTTCAGCTCCCCACGTTGCCTAAAGGGGAGAGCTCAGCCCCTCTGCTCAGTGATCTGCCCCAGAGGTGGCTGTGCTGATTAGGAGGAGACTGGGACGAGCCTGGATGGGATCTCTGTTCACGCTGTGGGTCTCCTGCTAAACCGGTGGACCATGAGGACACCCACTGCTAATCCCCACCCACCAGATGCTCTGCGCTTCTCTCTAGCATTATTTTCAGGACATTTTCCAACTGATGAAGGAAAACAACAGATTATGACTGTAAAGTTATGGTGAGAGGACTGGATCCCGGTAGGACAACATTATTCCTTGCCAAGAGAGGGAACAATTAACCCCTTCTTTAGACTCTCCTCCCATCTCTTCCCCAGCTCTCAGCCACCTCTATATACATCATATATTATATTACTCTATTCTCTTATAACTTTGACTTTGCTTTTTCAGTTTCAGTAGCACAAGTGATTAATTTGAAAAGAAAAACAAAAAAAAAAAAAAAAAAAAAAAAAAGGAAGGAAAAGAAAGCAGCCCCTAGGAATATTTACAGAATAGTTAATTTTGCAGAGGAGATGGGGTTTGGCATTGGGAAAAGCATGGTTTTTGAATGTGCTAAGTGGGTTTGATTCCACATTCCTCCTCTCTCCTCTGGGATCCTGCTCTGATGATGAAAATTAAAGAGCTGTTCAACACGCTTTCCCCGAGTGCAAACTCACAGAGGATGTGCGGGCGGTGGGGAGGCTCTCTCTGTGCTCTCCCCTGGCCTGGCCTGCTTACAAAGGCAGTATCCAAAGGGATCTAGCCTTGAAAACCAGCCTTTTACCTTCAGGGAGCTGCCAGCTCCATCCTCAGCCTCTCCTTGTTACCCGGCACCTTTGTTACTCCTCTCAAGGACTTTTAAGGTACTGGATGGTGGGGTCAGGGAAGGGACTATATGCACCTGGAATCAAAACCATGAAGTGGAAGATACTGACTTTTTTAACATACCAAAAGTTATTGCAGTATAAATACACCCCTGTCACCCCAGCAAAAGCAGAGAAGGGGAAGTGATGGGGGGAGTTTGGTGGGTGAGGGGCATTTCAGTAAAATCACCCGACCTGGAAAGCTTTGATGGCTGCTCCCTCAGCTATCAATCCTTCCCCAGATCAGGGCAATGGCCATTTACATCAGCAAATAATGCCCCTCCCTGTGCCTCTCCCCCCACCCTCCCTTACGCTGTGCATGATAAAATATCCCAAGAGTCCCTCCACATTAGATCTTTTTCAGAGAGACTGCTATTAAGAAAAGCATCAATTCCCAGAAAACCCCAGTAAAAGCTGCAAAGCCAATTGCTCTTAAGTATGGCTGGTTTCCTCAGCTGCTGAGACCTTCTGGCCAATCCACGTTAGTATTTCTGTGAAGACAGAGGTAGAGACCTCAGGCAGCTCTTTGTGGAGGGCGTGATAGGCTTCCTCATACACCTGCGACCAGGGAGAGAATGGAGATTAGCAGAGAAAAAAAATAAATAATCCGTATGAACAAAATAGCCTCAGTCCCCTCTCGTCAACACCCACAGGTCCAACACGTCCTGCCCACACCTTGTCAGGACTTTTTCCTGGATGTGGCAGCTTATGAAATCAAAGAGATGCCATTGGTGGTGCTGGCCCTGCACGAGCAGGAAGGCATTGGCATTGCGTGTTGACATCTGCACCTCACCCGAGCACCCTACTGCCCTTTCAGAAGATAATGCATGATGTCCCCACCCCATGAATTTCTTGCTGCTTGTCCCACTAAGAAGGAGGAAATACTTATCATGCCCTTGGAGTTTAAAGGACAATGGGGGATGTTCCCATCATGCCTTGTGCAATTTTACTCCTTTTATGCACAGACCATCCAGTTATTTTTCCAATGACAAAAGCTTTCCCTTGGTCTCCCTGTCTCTCTTTCAGGCTCATTCATGTGCTAACAATTGGTTAATCAGCTGTGGCTCTCTTGAAATGAGCAGATGTGAAGTGGCTTTTGTTGTCCGCTGCTTTGGAAAGGCCCCTCTGCACCTTTACGCGCTGGGGCATGAGGTAAGGTTGGTGCTCACACAGTTGGCGTGGGTCAGAAGAGCTTTTGGGGTCAGCACTTTACTTGCTTATGAGCCTTGCTCTACTTCTATGCCAAGTTGCTTTATGTCCAAGAGACCTACTAGGTACACAGCCACCTCTGGGTCAGGTCTTGCCCACAGCCCAGCTGTAGCTGGTGAAAGGCCACCACACTGTGCTTTGGGAGGGCTACCTCCTGGTCAAAGGGGCTGTAAAGTGTTTGGTCTTGCCAGTGCATCAGCCCTGCTTTTCCTCCAGCTCTCTAGAGCTCAGCAGGTTCCCTGCCCCTCAGAGTCACTCATGCTTAGGCCAACACTGACAGGATAATACCCCAAAAATCAAGAAAGCAAGATGACCTTGAGTGTTTTGTCCTGGCTCTGCACTGTGTCCATCAGTAAATAGGACCCTTTGATGTCGCAGAGCTTGTCGGAAGAGCCGTGTAGCACCAGGATGGGCAAAGTCAGCTGGGGCAGAGCTCGCTCGATTCTGGCAATGGCATTCATCAGCTGGATGACAAAGGAGACCTTCATGCCACCATGGTAGACCAGGGGATCAGATGTGTAAGATTCCATCTGGCAGAGAGAGAGAGGTAATTTAAGGTTAGCAATATTTCATGCAGAAAAGACAAAGCATGTCAGCCTGGTAGTGAGGAGTCTCTTCCCTTGGCTTGCACGGACATTTCCTACTCTGTCAGGACATCCTGCCATCAGAGTCAAGGTCCAGATCTTTACTGTAGCTACCCAGAAGGGCTCACACAACCTGGCTTGCTCCCTGCTGTGTTTCTCTCTTACATCCCTAGAAAATATTCAAGCCAAAGCTCTTTCTGCAGTAAACAACCAGTGCTGGACAAGGACTGTTCCCATGGGAGCACCTGCCTGCATTTTTCCACTCTGCCATGTCCTTCTGCCAGTCAAAGGTGTCATCTCTCCTGCAGAGGGTTCTTCAGACCATGTTACTTGAAAGCTGATGTGCCCCCGGGTCCTTATCCTCTCCACTGAGAGCTCAGATGTTCTCTTTCACCTTCCCTCTCAGGGGATGAAGACCATGACCCACGCCTACAGACAAGTGACACACCTGACTGCAAAGTGCTCTTACACTGAGGGGTCCTCTCTGGGTGCAAAGTCTGCACAGACAAGGCAGCAAATGACGGCATTAGGTGGCAGGTGAAAAAAAAAATTAAAAAAAAAAATCAACAACTTGCTCAGCCAGACTGAGAGGATAAAAATGTACAAGAGCTGGTGCAGAAAGTTGCTAGGAACGAGTAGTTACCGCAGCAGGCAAATCTACAGTAAATATTTGTATACTGTACATGGAGACGGCCCACACAGCCACTGCCATCTCAATATTTGCCAGAATGCTTTGATTACGGGTTGGTCTCTGGCACAGCCTCCAGTTTCTCCCAACCCTGGCAGATGTTTGTAGAAATGATGGTTATTTATAGGTTAACCAACAACAGTCTCCTTCTCTCGTCACAGGCAGTGGGGTCTGTTCAAATTGTCCCTCACTTTGCAGAAACTCGAGGCCCTCTTGCTGCTGCACATGCCTGCCCTGAAAGGACCGCTAGTGGGAGGTGACCCCCAAGACCACCCCAGGGACATGTAGCTGTGTAGGTGTAAGCACAAACATGCACCGTAGCAGGGCAGCATGGCCTGCCTGGTCCTCACCAAGAAGCCAAAAAGACTTTGAGATGGATTCTGTGTTCACCTCCCTGTGAGATGAGATTATCAGAGTGGCAGAAGGACACTATGTGGTGGAGCTTTCCCATCTGGGGGGATATTAATTTGCCAGAGGGCATAAAGCCAGTTTCCCTCCTCATTGTCTTCAGTGTGTTGGAGCACAAAGCATGGGAAATGGAGCTGGCAGCACATGAATCTTTCCCTGTCACCTTCTTGCTTCCAGTCCCCACCATCTCCTGCTGTTTGAACCCCTGGTTCCTATCTCCGAGTGCAGCAAAGGGAAGGAATATGTGGGAGTTGGAAACTATTAGGGGCTGGTACCCATCTCTCCCAGCCCACAGTACTGACAGTGGTCAAGGGGATGAGAGCTTTAGAGCTGCTCTAACTTGTGCTGAAGTTGGACCAAAGAAATTCAAGTTGTTTATCACTCATTTAGGGACCCTTGGATGCAGCAGATGTTTCTAGTATTTGATTAAGGCCATTGTTGTGTTTTGGCCTCTGTGCAAGATCATGGCTACTCTGAAGTGAGGGGTAGTTTTTGGCAGGAAGACAAACACAGCAGTCTCTCACCACAGGGTCTTAGGTCTAGTATCTACCTTTCAAAGAAGCAAGAGTCCATGCTCTCTGAGGGTTTAGAAAACTCTGTAAGAGGCCACTGCAAAGACGAGGTTGTGGTTAGTGTAAAAAGATCCACTCTTAAGACGTGCTGAGTATTCTCCGCTCCTGCTAAATGCATGTGGTCCTCCTGGCTCTGCACAGACTGTCCTACAGAGACTTCTCCTGACCAGCTTGTTGGTGCAGAAACCTCCACCTGTGTCCTGCATCCCCTACACTGCTCATCCTGCCTGCCGTGCCTTCCTTGCTCTACAAAGTGCCTCAAAAGAGCAAGAAGCTGCCTCTGTTTGGAAAGAAGCATCCTCTCGTGAACATGCTCATGGAAAAAGTTCAGCTTTGGTTTCCAAAACACCAACCACCTCTGATTTGGCTAGCTCTGCCATTACCAGCTGGGTGTACCCTGATATTTGCAGCCAAACATGTTGACTTTTCATCAGCATTTTGAGCAAAACCACCGTGTTGCACTGGCTACTTAGCAACTGGCTTCAGCCTAATCTGGGAGTTGCTTGTCTGGATCTATGTCTGGATCCATGCATTAAACCAACTGCTTTGAGAGGCGTTTCTTTTTATTTTTTAGGATTTTTTTAATCAAAGGCGACAAATGAGGGACTTTGCAGGGGGCGAATCAGGAGGGGTGGGTGGATAGATTGACAGAGTTCCTTTCCCATGGAGTAAAACAATGTTGATGAATTCATGTGAGCTGGCCCCCTCCCCAGCCACATAAATGCTCAGAGAATGACCTAGTGGGTTTCTTTCTTTCTCTTGTTCTTTTCTGAAAGAACAGGGATTTTTTAGCTACTGAGCAGCCAACAAATATTTTTGTGTAGATGATGGGAGGAAAAAAAAATAATAACCCAATTTTAACCCAGATCGATCAGGACTGCAGGGGAAGGATCCTGTTCCCAGTCGATGAACAGGAATCCTTGTCAGAGTTAATGTTCAACACATGGGGTGAGGGCAAAGCAGCAGCTCGCTGGGGAAAGATAGGGAATGGGCTTTATATTCTGCAAGCTATAAACTCCAAACTGTGTCCTGTTGGGACACTGAGCTCTGAGAGAGCGGGACAAGCAAGTGAGGGTGTCCCCAGGAGAGCCTGTGACCGCTTCCAGCCACGGTCCAGCAAAGGCTCTGCAGGGTCCATCACAACAGCTCTTTTTTCTCTTTATGAAATTCTAAGGCAGAAGCAACCTTCAGGGCTCCTGCTGCATTACATTCCCCTGCTTAGAGGTCTGTATATTCCCTTTGCATTTTGCAGAGCAATAAATTCATTATGAGGTAATTCCAGCCTCAGCCTATGTGGACTCTGCAGGTGCAAGACTAAAGTCAGGGGGACTATTCCACTGAATTCAACAGTAGCTAACAAAGATTAATGGGGTAAAGGGGTGCCCACCCCTGTGATGTTATTCCCTTGGAATAACAGGACTGGGCTTTTAAGGTTTGTCCTTGCTCTCTTTTGTGTCTCTTGCATCTGATCTTGCAAGCAGATCAAACAAACATCACCATACTATCCTGTGTTTCAGTCCCTACACCCTGAGGACAGCCTGCTGGGAACACAAACTCATCAGGAAATTCTTGGATGTTGTCCCAAGAATATTTCTAGAGAATAGAAAGTTGGTCTGGCAGAAGAATATGTTTAACATATAAATAATGGATGTTTCCAGCACATTGTGTGCTTTGAAGCTGCGCGTCTTGAGTCCAAAAGGAGGGTGGAGTGTGCGTTAGAGGC
Organism: Calidris pugnax; assembly: GCF_001431845.1. NCBI lineage: Eukaryota > Metazoa > Chordata > Aves > Charadriiformes > Scolopacidae > Calidris > Calidris pugnax. The sequence continues at coordinate 3,256,966 of NW_015090851.1, read as the reverse complement.
AGCCAGAGGACCGAGCTGCTGTGTTGTCTTCAGTCAGTGCCTGGGGCCTCAAACCCTGGTGTTTGAAGATGGTCGGGGAAGCGCTTTACATTGCAATCCACAGCTGCTATGTCAGCTGTGTGTTCACTTGCAGGTGTGCAGGCAGCACAGCAAGAAGGGGCTTCTTGTCTCATTTTGATGACTACTCCGTTATAAGCAGACTCTAATGAAGCAGACCTACATTTTCATCCACTGCAAAAGGTTCCCTCTTGCTCCAAGGAAAGAGAAAGAGCAGAGGAAAAACAATGCTCAACACTCTCAACACTTGGAGCATCAGAGAGCAGAGGGAGCAGCAGCAAATATTTTTGTAGAAAGACTACAGAACAGCATTTATTATAAACTATGTCCAGTGGTTGCTGTGGTGATTCCTAACATCACCCCAACAGCCTACATGGAAACACTTAGTCAATATTGTGCACCAAATGAAGGGAGCTCACTGACACTCTTCTAAATGCGTAATTAGTTGGGATGTCCCCACGTTGTCACTTTTCTCCTGTAAAGCTATTTAGTGCAGCACTAGCGTCTTCCAGCAGAGGATCCAGCTGTCAGAGGTGCATTTAAAACTGCTACCCTTAAGGATCACGTGTGGCACGGAGTTCAAGTGCCACACAACAAATCAGTGCAGAAGCAGGCAAAGACCCTGTGTCCCTGCCAAGGTCACCCTTCAGGTAGGGGGTAACACTCTCAAATTCCTCCCCTCCTCCAGAGCACTGATTGCTTTTATCTTCTAAACACAAATGCAGAGGGAAAACTTTCCTCCGTGTGATTTCAGTGAATTAGTTCTCTAATTTTCTCTGAATTTCTTTTCTCTGAATTATATGCAAAAAGTTATGGCAGCTGAATGTAATTAAGAACAGGTTGCTATAGCTTGACTGGAATCAGCCTTCTTCCCAAGTATTTTGTGCAGCCTCATATGGTATCTAAGAACATATGTCATATGGTGCACCAGTGGATGCAGACGAACCTGCTCCATGCTTGTCCTGACAGTTTCCTAGAACCTACTTTGTCTTCCTTTTCTCAGCTCCTCCAATCTTTCTGCCTTCAGCCCAGTGAAACAATATGCTCTGCTCACAGATAAGAGAACTGAAAGCTGTTTGACCAAAAACCTCTTTGGCAGAGCCAAGAAACAGCCCTGAACACCTTGTGGCTCTTGTGGGACACTCTTTGCTTTCCGGTTTACCGAATGGGTGAGTCAAGCAGGTGGGATACGCTGAGGCTGAATCTGAGGGAATGACATCTGGTTTTGTCAGTGGTGGCATGAACGAGCTGCAATAGTTATTCCCACAAGTGGGTATGAATGGGAGAAGAGTCCCAAGCTGTGGTGACACTACAAAGATGTCACCCTGGAAGAGCTCCATTTACAGTCATGGTGGTGGAGCTGGAAGTGGGTTATTACAGCAGCTGCTTCAATTGCAGCTCATTTAAAGTATTATTCTCGGGCACAACAAGAATACATCACTTGTTCAGAAAGGCTGTAGCAGGGCCAGTGTGTAATCCAGGAGACCTTGTAGGTCTTTGGGGCAAGCACACTTTTTTCCTCTGTTTGATCTGGCACGACGTGATCCTGGTTTGTGAGTGGGAAAACAAATCTCTGGGACTGTAGAGTTCTGCCTGGTTTCGCTGCAAAGGGCACAGTTGGAAAACTTGACATTAGCAGTGTGTTTGCAACCTGTATGAGCAGGTTTTTGCTGCTGCAATTAGTGGTGGGGGTGCAGCAGAGACAAACACCCTTCCTGTGTGCTTCCCACCACAACCTTAGCACAGTGAACCTAGTGTGAAGTTCATTCCACCGGCTTCAGAGCTGTTTCACCTTTTTACACCAGCATAGATCTTGCCCTCGTGATTTAGCAAAATGCTTTTTTTTTTTTTTTAAACAAAAAGAGAAATGGCAGGACTGGGATGAGATATGACTATGCAGTGACTTTAAATTGCATTAAGGTTCTCACCTCCTTCTTGTTCCGGGAAATTGCGTTTGGATCTATCGATCCCAGTGACAGGTTTGGGAGAACGAAGTTGAGCACTTTCGCTGCAAAAACCTGTGGGAGAGGAAAGCAAGCAGTTACAGAGCTAGTTAGAGCAAGAGAGATAACACAGAGGGCCAAATCCTGAGCTGGTGGGAATCAACACTGAAGTTACATAGTTGGGAAATGCCAACTGACACTGAAGAAAGATCTGTCCTATATTTAAAGCATTTCTCTTAAAAAGAAAGTGGTTAAACGGCTCCTGGGACCAGGGAGTGGGTGTGCTAGTCTGTCTAGCTGTCTGTCCATAAGCAACATCACAGCTTCAGTGTACTTTGCCTTTTTCTCATTCTCAAGTTAATTTCTAAAAAAGCCTCAGTTAAGCACTTTGATAGGAAAAATCCATTTCCAGCCCTCAGAAGGGCTGGGTTTTGCTGTTTTGCTGCCCTTTCCTTGCTGCCACAGCTCTGGTTTCAGGCTGCGGTGCACAGCTGATGTTTGGTGGATGTGCCTAGGCTGCACTCCTTTTGATAAGCCTATTCTCCAGGGAACCTGTAAATAAACAACAGCAAAATGTGCATGCATTGGCTGAGGAAATCCATTGCTCACTTGTCTCCTGGGAACGAAACACAAAAGCATTCAGCAGCCCAGGCTGGAAACCGCTGGTAGAAGAAAGGGTAACATCTTTCATTTCAATAGCACTACAAGCATGTTGATACCAGGCTTCTGCTCTGATCTTTGATAGCTGTCTTTAATTAAATGATCGCCACTTAAGTCACAAAATATGCAATTAGTGTTTGTTGGGCTCTTTCATGGCCCATTCATGTTCACTGCTAACACTTGCAGGCAGGCTGTCACCTATGTTCTCTCTTTCTGCTGGTATGGAACCACTTCTGAAGCACCCCCTGACATTCCAGATCACAGATGATACGTGACAGAGTAATGACGATATTAAAGGAATAACACAAGGTTGAAGCCAAAGTCATTCAGGTGTGAAAAGTGGTAAAGACACACAGCAGGCTTGAGAACATGTGCATACCTTGGTGTGGAAATGGCCAGGAGCCAGTGTCTCTGCCAAGCAGTACATTGAGCTCCTCACTGGCTATGACATGTGTCAGCAAAATTAATCTCTACTGAGCTCTCTGGAGTTAGACCAGTAAAATAACATACCCACACCAATGCAACTATGAGCTTATGATGCAAACAATTAAGAATGGGGATGTGTTTGTTTTGTGTTAGCTCCAGGCAGTGATGATTTGGGGAATGCACCTTTATGAACCCTAGGCGAGGTTACGGACCCTGTGCTGACAATGCTGTAACAGTTTTACTTCTCTGAAACTACTTAAAATGACCCAGGTATAAGCCAAGTAACTTTGGACACCTCACTGAGATATTTAACTTAGAAATAAATGCAATTGCCCCAGGCTTTCTGCTAAACCACCCCGGGGATAGGGCTGGCTTCTGCCCACAAGTATAGCAGCACGTACCATCCTGGGTTGGTGACACCAGAGAAGTCATTTCTGGTGTTCAGCTCTACAAGAGAAGCGCCAGACCCTGTACGTAGCCATGTCAGATGTACTCACACACACATGCTCCCTGTGTGCATAGAAACTCTTATTTATGCACAGGCAGAATTAACCCTGGTCTATAGGACTGATTGTCAAAAGACTCTGCCACCATCCTTTAAGGGGTCTTCAGATCTGTAGGAAATTCTCCATTCCCTCCAACACCCTCAAAATTCAGATGTAATTTTGACAATTCTTGGAGGCAAGGTCATAGCCAGAAAATGTTTTATATTATAATAAAAAATTCAGAAGGTTCTCCTGGGCCTTCACTGATTTTGTGAGCACTGTGATAGTTTGTGATGTGTCTGACTTTAATCAAAGGCTGTGTTGTTGAAGTGCTGGATGTATTTCATACATGAAAGTTTATCTCCCTGTTGGTTCAAAGTGGCAATGTCAGTTCTTGAGAGAATAGCTCCCAAATGACCAGGAACGGGTAATACAATAATGGGGATATTAGTGGTTGGTCTGAGGACAGCACTACAGAGCAGTGATTATTAGAGCTGCTCAAAGCCACCGCAGGTGTGTGAAAGAAACACCAACAGTGTTCACATCCATCCCTTCCCTCTCTGTAAGAGAGATCTCAGAATAAGATTGAAATAGATGGCTGAACATCGCCTCTTGACTGGAAGTGTAATTTAACAAGTAGGTCGATGCTGCTATCAGGACACGGGATTATTGTGTTTCTGCAAAGAGCAGAATTTGATTTTCCTGCACGCCGTCTGCAAACACGCAGTGTTTCTGCTGCTGCCAGGGCTGGTTCGGCAGCGGGGGAAGATATTTCTAACAGGGCCTGAAGGACCCAGCGTGTTACCCAGCCCACTGCTAGTGCTGCCTTGAACCCCCGTTTGTTTTAGGCCAAGGTAAATTCCTGCTCAGCTGGAAACTTCCCCAGCAAAGGGATGAAGGCAGTGGTCCTTGGGAAATGGCCCAGGGCCGAGAAGTTGTACCAGTTCCAAGGGAAAACCAAAGCCTTTATGCCTCAGAGGCACAAACACCCCTGAAAAGTTTTTTGGCTCTCAGGGGAAAAAAAAAAAAAAGCACACAAGCGTTTTCAGCTCAGCTTAATGGGAAAATGTGGTTTACACAGGAATACTCTGCCTGTTTTCACTCCTTCCTCTTGAAATTACCTTTTTAACTCCAGGACTGCTTTCAACTAAATTTCACAGAGCCTAGATATTTCAGGAATAATTAATTTTTTATCAGTTTTGAGATGCAACAATAGATTTGAAAGAGAAAGAAACTCACTGTGCACTTGTATTGCTGCATGTGAGAGACTCTCTAGGAAACAGACCATATAAACACCTCCAAAATACTGCAGTTAGAGATTAGGATTTCCTACACTGAAATAAAGCAACAATATGCTACAGATCTGCAAGAAACCAGACTATAGTATACTAGTTCCCACAGAACTGGTAAGTCCTTATTTCAAAAAAGGCTTAGCATCTGGCAAAATGTATAGCTCTAGAAGAAAGAAAATCTTTCTATATTTTCCTTGACTTGACTAGAAACAGGCAGATAACACTGTCTCTCAGATTCAGACCCTATTCTTTTTCTTAATATTTATTTTTCTTTTTCCAAAGTAAGAAAAAACAGGGGCACTGGTGCTTATGCCAAGTCAGGTATAGCCTCACCTGTGAGGAATCAGCCACCAGCCTCCTAAAAGCACTCTTTGGTGCACTGACTCCTATTTAAGTAAGTTTTCCTGGACTGGACAATGTGAGGATTCCCTTCCCCTCTGAAAAGTAGGTGGACTGTAGGGAAGGCACTTAGAAGGGAAATATTGACTGTCATCCAGGTGGCGCAGATCTCAGCAGGGTTTTGCATTTTAAGGCTAGAGGTCTTAACACGTTTCCTTCAGGGGAAGAGTGAGGTGATTAAAAAGCACCCTTTGGTGCTTGTAATGATCTGTGGGGTCAGTAGATGGCTTTGGTTACAGCAGAAGGTGCGAGAGGATTATACTGAAAGCTGAGGCAATCTGTTTCCTTTCTCTTAGAAGAAAAAAAGCCAGCAGAAATAGCTTAGAAGTAGATTAAAACAAGCTAGCCCTAGGAGAAGACTCTAGGGAGAAAGGATAAAGGAATGAGTCCTGTGGGAATGAGATGATCTGTTGTTCCTGATAGCTTTGCTGGTCCTTCTCTCTGCTTCCAGCTTCTTTTAGGATTCTTGTTTATTCTTTTAAAAATCCAGAAAGGAGGGGAGATCTGAGCCTCCCTTGCAGAGCCTCCCTGGGGAAGGACAGAGCAGGCAGTGCAAATTGGGATCAGAAATAGGTCTGAAGGGAGATGGGAACGGAGCGGGGGTTTAAAGTCTAAATGCAAACTGAAGGAGGTGGTCTGGACAAGAACCAGCCTCGGTACCAAGCCAAATGGGACGCTGCTGGGGCAGTGATGCTTTAGCTGGAAACCTCCTTTGAGACTCAAGAAGGATTCCTGGGACTCAAGAGCTCTAGTTTTGTTTAGAAATTGGTCATCCCCCAAACACCAAAAATAACCCTGGCCTGACGGAGCCAGCAGCCTGTGTTGCAACTAAACCAGACTCTGTATGAGTCAGGAAGAAAACTGTAGGAGAGGAAGGGAAAGGATGGCACTGTGTGGGCTGCCACAGGGTGTGGTGAAGAAAGTACAGTCTGCTACCACCTCCCGAGGTAGCATCGTTCTCTGACTCTCATTCAAATAAGTTTTTCTGGATGAGTTCAGGATTCACTTCCCTCTGAAAAGTAGGTGGGACTGTGGGGGAGGCACTTAGAAGAGAAGTATTGACCAGCATCCAGGTCGCACAGATCTCACTGGGGTTTTGCATCTTAAAGCTACAGCATTAATGCATTTCACTCAGAGGAAGAGTGAGGTGACTAGATGCAACGTGGGTTTGCTCTTACCTTGATGGGAGTGGCAACTTCTGGGCTGGCTACCACTAAAGGAGAGATTAACAGCATGCCTGAAAACTCGCTGGGTCTCTCACTAGCTGTCAGAATGGAGATGGCTCCTCCCTGCAATGCAAAATAACACCCCAGAGTTTAATACAGGTGTCAACATCTCATTTATATACAGCTATCCTGTTACTGGAAGGGTTTTAGTCCAAACAAGCAAATTATTTCTGCCCCAGTGAGAGTACAGTGTGGTCAGTGAGGAAGGCTGGAGAAGGAGGGTCATTAGAAGTGGCTGGGTTTTACTGGGGGAGAAGAGACCTAGGTTCTTCTCTCATGCTGTAAACTCTCACATCCCACGGAACTCAACGGTCCATGCAATGTCTGTCAGCTCCCTAGGATGCCTTGTGTCCTCCTCAGTTGAAAGGACTAACAAGAAAATGTTCATGTGGGGCTTTGAGCAACCTGGTCTAGCGGGAGGTGTTCCTGCCCGTGGCAGGGGGATTTGAAGTAGATGATCTTTAAGGCCCCTTCCAACCCAAACCATTCTATGATTCTACGACTTGAAAAATATGTTGAGGCTCATTCAGTGTGACAGACTGGTGCTGCATTGGGAAGATGCTGTGAAGTTGGGCTCTCTCCGTGCTCGTGGCACCGGTAACCTGGGCAACAGCAATGCTGCCACCCGGCATGTGAAAACCTTCACTAATTACTAGAAGTTAAATATTCTCCTCTTCGGTGTCCCCAGCTCCTCCAGCCTACAGCGCTGTGCCCAAGGCCTGGTTTTGAGCTGAACACCAGCCAGGCTGAACCCTCCTGCAGGAGGACAGTGGCTGGTGGCGTGAGGGGCGGGGGACAGAAGGGACCTGGCTGGCTTTCTCAGGAAAATTTGCAGAGGATTAGTTGCCAAGGGAAATATTTGGTGAACTTCCACACTGCCGGAGAACCAGGGGCTTGTTAAATGGAGCGGCAGTGAGAAGCATCTCAAAGACCTCACTGGGAAATTAGCTCCTTGTTAGAGCGGCTTTGGAGCGCAGCGAGCACTTCAGAGCATGCCATGCCTTCTTATGCAAGAACACTTGTTTATCTGAGCATGGCCTGAATCCCAAAGTACTTATTCATTTTCGTCTCCTTCGGGAAGGCAGGGAGAGCAGATCAATGACATCACTGGGAATATTGCTAGCTTGAATGAAGGGATTTGGCCCGTGCTGTCAGAATCAGACTTCGGATCTGCTCACCAAATCAGTGCCTTTGTTTTTGCAGCCCTAATCCCTGGTACATTTTCCTGTTAGGTTGTTTAACAGAATGAGGTTACAGAGTATTTTCATGCTTCATCCCCTGGCCACTCACAAAGCTTTACAGGGCTTAAAATGAAAGGAGAAGCCTAATGCTGAGGGAGGTGGTGGAACGTGTCATGCACCTGGTGTCAACGAACGGTCCTATTTAAAAATAGACCCATTGTTGCAAATGACACTAATTAGGGCTGTGATCCAGGTAGAAGAGTTAAGTACTGACTATACTCAAGACAGATCTCATGGGGCACGGCACACTGGCAACTCAGTCAGTGAATGAAGTGGAAGGGAAGGTTGCTTGTAGTTTGTTTTTCCTGCTGTGGGCTGAGTAGTCTCCACAAAAGAACCACCGTGCTGCGACGTGTCCTGGGTGCTGCTGGGAGGGACAGGGGGATAGTGCTTACCATGGAGTGCCCCAGGATGAGAATGGGCAGGTTGGGGTGCTCTTTCTTCATGAGATCAATGTGCTGCAAGCTGTCCCTGACGAAGACGTGGAAATCTGAGACAACCATACGATCGCCCTCGCTCTGCCCATGACCAACTGTAGGGGAAAAGAAGAACACGCATCTAAGTCATTCGAAGCAGTGGTTGCAATCGAGAAAGGCTTAGCAGAAACATGCCTGTTAGACTGTTACTGTCCTAACTTGACCTTCTCCTGCAGTCATCCCTCAACAGAAAGAGTGCTACAGAAATACAAAGGAAGCTGCGCAGAACAATTTAAAAAAGTGCCAGACTCTCCATGATATGGTTAAAAAAATTATACTCCCCTGTGTTTCTCCCTGCTCTTCAAAACAGAGAGAGCACTGATCTAATCTCTTGCAGCCTTCAACAACAGGGTGAGGAGGAAAGAAGGGCTGTCTTGCCTTGATGTAGGGATGGGAGGTCACTGCATCCTGGGAAATGTTTTTTTCCCCAGGGATCATAACCGCTGGGGTCTGATGGGTCACTGTTCACACAGCCAACTGATGTGGAGGTCTTGGCGAGAAACAGAAAAATTCTAAAGACTAGATACGGTTGCTATAAACTTAATGGGCCATGGATTCAGCTTTTTCCAGTGCCTTGGTATGCGTGAGCTTTATAGAGTCCTGCCTTTTCTCATTGCTACCTTGGAGCACTGGGTGGGCTGGAAACCTTCTCTGCTACGAGGTGAAGTGCTCTCGGCAGAGGAGGCCAAGTAACAATGGTTGCAAGAGCCTGCAGTGAAAGTATCAAGTGGCATAGTCCTCCTAAACAAGTGTCAGTGCAAACTGTACTGCACCTGGACGCTGTTAGTGCATTCTGTATCTGGGAATTATCTCGTCTGATCGAAGGGAAAGACTAAAATGGGAGATGGTGAGTTGCTATGGCAACAGTGGCATCCCTGGCAGAGGTGGAGCCAGCATCACCACAAACAGAGAGTCCCAGGCAATTTTGAGCTTGCAAAGGCTTGAAATTAATATCACCTTGGGAAAGCAGTTTGCATGTTCACCTGATCACACATACATGTTATTATCTATCACAAATAGGACTCTTTCTTTAAGAACAGTCTCCTTCCTTCCTTCTGTTCCATGCAGGTCGTTAAGGAAAACTGGGAAGGGGAAAACACATCCCATCCATATGGGACAGGGTATAGGCAGTCTCAAACACCACCTCTCTCTTCCTGTGTGTCTCCCTAGGCCTTCTCCAGTGAGCACTTAGGCATACTTCAAGGCACAAAGGGACTTGTCAAAGGATGTGAAGTGCCTGACAATAGTTTACATGCTGGATGGTACCCCCTCTAGTGCTAACCAAGAAGAGCATTGCCTACCCAGCCTGAAAGGTAAAGGCTTTTCAGTTGGGTCATACCAGAAGAAATCAGTATGTCTAAACTTAATTTTCTTGCAAACCATCCAAAAAATCACCTTCCAAATTAGACAGAACTTCTAATAAAAAGCCGGACTAAATACACTCCATCTAAGAAAAACAGAACCCCAAACTTGCTCTTCTTTTGTCCTGCCAGGTGCTCTCCAGAGCTGGGTCTCTTGGCAATGAATACTGCAATCAGCCATGCTGTCTGCCAGATAAACCCATAGATGTCATGCTGGTCAATTATAAATAACGTATTACCGGGTCTGCTTTCCATGCACACACATCAATTCCTGCCAAAATATGATATAGCATGCATTCTCCGTGGATCAGTGACCAGAAACGAATCAAAGAGCCAATTAAAATACAAGTTGCAATAGTCTACAGAAGTGAAGCCATGTGTGTGCCGGATCTATTAATTTTAAACTGATTTTTATTACAGATGGAAAGCGAGCTTTCCCCAACTTTTATACATGTCCAGACCGCTCACTTTGTGGACCTCAAATGTGTTACCAACCTACTATTTAAACTTCAAATTTAGCAGGTTAAAATGAGGTGAAGACCCCAGTGAGAAGAACATTTCTACTTAGCAGAGGTCCACACTTCCACTTCATTTTTCTCTGGGGCTCCTTGCACTTGCTGCTAGTACCTCTTCCTGTACAGTGTCTGTGTAAGTTCAGCTGAACAAGCAGAAATAGCAAACCCTCGTGGCCCAGGTCTGTATATGGGCCATGGCTCCCTGCTGTGTAGCTGTGAGGCTTTGCTCTATTTTTGGATGAGACAGAGGCAGGTCTGGAGAGCCTCCTGGGTCCTCAGCATGGAGAAAATCCCCTGGTCCTACCACATAACAATGATACTGCTCCTGACAGTCAGCGTTGTGATTGTAGAAGGCAGAAAATACCTGTGCAATAGCAGTGACGAGCACCTCGTTGGATTTCTACAGGTTTGGGGGCTTTTTATTAGCAACTTAATGAACCCACCTCTTGACCTTGTTTTTTAGCTACTAAACTACTGTTCCCCACTCAGATGGCACAGAGCAATGCTTGAGGAGCAGTTTGTCTACCTGTAAGGTAAAGGAAGGCCATGCAAGTCTTTGCTTTGGTAATATCCCTGCCCCTTGCCCACGGTTAGCCGGATGGCATTGCTGGGTTGTGTTCTTTTCTTACTGTTTTTCTCTCTTCCTCTCCAAGAAACTGAACTTACTTCACCAGAGAGTTAGCTCATTATTTATTGCAAGTTTCAATCTCCCAGCTGAGAAAGCTTCAGGGTGAGGAACTAAGACCTCTTCTATTAGATGAAAGACATGTGCACAACCAAACATCAATACAGTCAGGAATATTGACATTTTTTTCTCTGATCTTTTGCCTTTAGAGCTATTAAGAATGAAAGGTCAGGTTCATCCTTGATGTAAAGCTATTTGCTTTGGGTTTTGCTGGGAATGAACCTGACGTAGTGGTTCCACAGCGCCAGTGGCAAGACAGTGGGCACAGGAGGGGAGCTGCCTGTGCCTGGGAACTGGAACTAACCAGAGGCTCCACACCCAAGTGACACAACACCCAAGGGAGGCAGCAGACAACGGTCACAAGAATCACAGCTCCACAAGTTCCTCATCACAACACTCCCCCTTGGGCCCCTGGTTTCAACAGGGTGATGCGAGGTTCTAACCATGAGATGCTCATCTGTGAAGAGCTGTGATTGCCAGTGTACATCCACGTGGCACACTTGGTTTTCCAAACCTGTCAAATGTGTTTCGTATCTGGCTGTCCTCATAGCCCACTTGCACGGTTCACTGCTAGCATTGTGTATCTTCAGTGTCTCAGTGATGAACCACTTCAGGTTGTGTGTACTGAGATAATTGTGGGCACCCCTTCCTACATGCGAGCCTTTAAAAACGAGAGTCCAAAACACTTTTTTACAAATTGCAAATCTAGAATTAGAAGGTCAAAGGTCTCCATTTCCAACCAAACACACCACTGCAAAATAACACACTTCGCTCGATCCAAATGTGAATAAAGGCTGCGATGACCTGGCCCTACATGTAATAGATATTAAGTTCTACCCTCTGTATTTTCTGCATGAGCTTGCTCACGCTTCAGCTCTGCCACCGTAGAGACAAGAACAGTAACTCGTGATCACTCAATCCTGTTGGAAAGGATGACTTCAGAGCATGATTTCACCTATGAGTATAGATCCTTGAAAGTTACACACCTCTCTGGATGGAAGAATACTGATTGCCTGTGCAGGAAGACAAAGCTCAGGGTTCAGCGATGAAATATTCAAGGGTGTGAGGGCTCTGGGGAGTGCGTTATCACCATGAAGGTATCACTCTGTCTGCATAATGGATCCTGTGGCCCTGCAAACGCATACTTCTAAAAGTGCCTCCTTTCCTCAAATCCCATATTCTCTCGTGCTGTGGGGCTTGCATTTGAAAACCACTCCAAAGCAGCCAGACTCTTCAGCTGACATTGGCTCGCATGCCCCAAAAAACGTTACATCCTGGTTAGATTGGAAACATGCTGAAAAGAAAAATAAATAAAAAGAACTTCTTCCCTTCAGTAAAGACCAAACAGGAATGGCCTGAAGAAACAACTACCCCAGCTCTGGGCTTGCTGGGCAGAGCCATTCAGATGAGGGGAGCTGTGCTGGGTCTCCACTGGCACGATGCTTTTGTGCTGGGGCTGTGGGACTACATCATTGCTTAAGAATCCTTAAATACACCCAGTAAAACCAACAGAGCCTGGCAGAGCCTGTCTCTGCACACCCTGGGGCTCGTTAGCACCTAGCCCTCTGAGGCACTGCAGGGATGGAAAAGCACGGCAGCACACCTTGTCTACCCTCAGATATTAGCACAATTTTTGTTTTAAACACCAGTTTTTATCTAAGCCACACACTATACATAGTTCTTTCTCTTTCTGAGTGCCAAACCCTCCTGACAAAGGCACAGCCTGACCCTGCACATTCAGGTGTGGACTGCATCGCTCCTCAGAGCTTCAGCAGGAACGTTTTGCTATGGAAGACGAGGTGACAGGGGAAATGCAGGGTCAGATGTTGACTTCAGCTATGCTGCTGTAAATTTACAGATTTCAGTGGTGTTCCTTGAAGCTTACAGTCATGGGAGAGCAAAAATTATGGGCTATGTTGTTTTTTCAGCCTTTGCTCCCTATTTATTATGGAAAAGCCATAAAACAGAGAGAGAGGACATGAGAAATCTGCCTGGGGAGCAGTAATTCTCCAGGCATCTCCAGGATCTGGACCTTGACTTTTCACATATTTTGAGATTTCCAACTTTGGGGGAAAGGGGATGGTTTGGATCCATTTTTGTTGTAGTGAGGAGACCGTCACAGGCATCTGTGGGGTGACGTGCTCTCTCTAACCAACTGGTAGTAGAAACAATCAGGAGGAATGCAAGGCTTGACTTCTGCCTTGGGATCCATCACACCGTGTTTGTTTTCCGGGCTAGATACCTAACTCCAAGATTTTGAAGTGGAAGGACCAAGAACAGGGAGGATTAGGAGATTGTCAGGCACTCCAGGCTTACCACTCCCTGAGCATAAATACATTTTGAATTGCAACGGCACTAACACAGGAGCACTGGGAGTTTGCAGAACTAGTTAAAGGTGAGAACTGCCACTACTGCGAAGCCAGTGATTCACCAGGCACTTCCCAGGAGCTGCTCCTGCACTGCAGAGCCCCCCATTGAAAGGACACTTCTTAATTAAGTCAGAGGGGGCCACTGGCAAGGCTTGGTGCCATAGCATGTGATTTAATAAGTGGGAGCATGGGTGTGATCCAACGCCCAGAGGAGCCATTGGAGGCCAGAAAAGGTGATTTTACTGCTTCAGCACTGGCTCCGCAGTCGCAGTAGCACCTTACAGTGCAGGCAGTGGGGAGCAAAGGAATGATTTTTGTTAGAGCCCACAACCAAACTTAGGCTGAAGACCCTCTTCTTTTACTGCCTCCTTCATCAATAGGCTTATTGAAGTCTGACAGGTTCATCTGAAGCAAATGCCTAAATGCCTTTTGGAAAAGAAGGTATTTACATGAGTATTACGTGTTTATTAGCTTTCCAAAAAGATTGTTTTATTTCTGAAGGCTTCTGCCTTTCTTTTCTGCCCCAAATTGGAGACAGGATGGGATGCTGGACCCTGCAGCACACAGGGAGGTGAGCCCACCTCACCATTTTTTGCTCTCACCCCCTAGCAGGTGATGCTGCTGGAGAGAAACATGAAAATAGAATGTCCTTCCTGCTGCTAAGCTCTCTGGGTTGCGGAAAAAAATATGTCATTAACAGAATCTCATAAATGCTTTCACTCTGCAGGTGGCCCACATGGACGTCCAATGCTGGGTCCCAAGCCCGCAGGAGACAGATGCCGGTGACAGAAATTTGGATGGCTCTTCTGGTGCACGAGGTGCAAATGTGCCAACCTAATCCCTCTCCTGCAATCTTCCTGAGCTTGTGGCAGCTTGCTCAGGTGGGGACCTCGCTGTGCTGGTCCACAACCTGCCCTGCAATCCCACTGTTAAGGGAAGGACCATTTCAGTAGCTCATTTTAGTATCCATACCCCATAGAGTTGGAGACAGTGACCCTCGTCCACCTCCACTTTCCTCTCTCCCCTATACAAAACGCCCTCAGACTTGGGGGTAAAACTTATACTTAAAGCACAAGGTGAAGCAGATATAGTTTTCAGGAGTGTTTTAGTTTTGGAAGTCAGTGCAGCAGTTAATTAAGTGATGTCACACAGCACTACAGCAGATGCCTGTATTTATGAGATCTATTGAAACGCGTCTGAGCAAGGACTGCTTTTTCTTTGCACTTGTACAGCACCCAGCACTGCTGGGCGTCATCACAGACCTTGGTCCAAGGTACTGCAGGATCTAAAAGTAATAATTAACACTAATCCCAGACTGTAAGGCAGCACAGTTTTGCAGAGGAGGAAACGGGAGAAAGCACATAGATGGAGAATGTGGGTGAGACAATACACAAGACGACACTAATAATGGGTTTACATAGCAAATGTTGTGCGAAGCCTTGATTTTCTGCTTGGGTGTTTTTTTAAAGTTTAATGAAAAAAATATTAATGAACTAGTAAACACTTCAAATTGTCATAACAGTTCACTACTGAAAAAACTATACTTGTTTGGTAATGAATCGAGTCCACATCCTTTTCATCAAGTGAGCAAAGCTCATTAATTAAACATACTGGATTTCAAAGCTCCCAATGTTTAATTGTTTGTTTAACAAGCAGTACATCTAATCCACCATTCAGACATACAAACAACTAAAACAACAGGAAGAAGCTTCAAAGCAGGACGATCAACATCTGGAAAAGTCACCAGACTGTGCCTGTATGGTCAGTAACATGTAAAGCAAATGTTCCCTCCCAGAAAAAATACACACAGGAAGCACCTCTGAGTTCGTCCTGCAGATTCCTACCCAAAAAAAAGTGGATTTCTTGCCCTGAGAACAAACTTATCACATCAAGGGAGCCTATTCTGGTTTTATTTTCCCTATCTTTTTCAATTCCCCAACCAAATCAAATCTGATGCACAGATCAGCGTTCAGTAGCATCTGCCCTCCATATGTACGTACTCTTCATGTGGCGTGCGGATGGTGAGCAAAGGCAGGACAGAGACACCTGAGTTAGGAGAAGCTGGGTAAGCTGTCCTGGGGTTTGCCATGCTACCT
The DNA here is from genome assembly GCF_001431845.1 of Calidris pugnax. Classification (NCBI taxonomy): domain Eukaryota; kingdom Metazoa; phylum Chordata; class Aves; order Charadriiformes; family Scolopacidae; genus Calidris; species Calidris pugnax. The sequence continues at coordinate 3,241,735 of NW_015090851.1, read as the reverse complement.
TGGCTTTGATCAAGCTGCCACCGAGGTCAGCTGCTGTGCTGTGGTGTATTTTGTGAGTAAACCTTGGGGGTGAGCTTTTCCATGTCCGTCTGACCGAGCCTTAGCTGTGCACCAGCTCTCATCCTCTTCCACAGTTCTGGTTTCCACAGGAAGAAAAAGCAGTGCTTAGGCTGGAAGGGAGCTGAGGAGTGCTCCAGCTAAGCTCACGATCCAGACCACCAGCAGACAGGACTAAAAGGGGCACAGTGCAGAGTAAACCTGCTCTGCAGCACTGGCAAGCTTTACGCTGTCAGTATTTGATACAAGCCTATGGTCTACGGTCTACGGCTGTTCCAAGAGGACTACTTCCACGTCAGATGATAGGAAGCAACAGGAACCAAAAGGAGAGGGTTCATCCTCACCACTGATCTGAAATATAGCTCAACAAATGCTTACCCTTAGTAGCTTTTGTCCACTCTTCTCTGTCAGGGTAGTAGCCCTCAGCACCCCTTCTTTCACACCCCCTGTATACATACAGTGAGAACACCGGGTTTCCCATGGCAGTAGGCACATTATAAAACCATTAGATATGGTACCCATCATATCCCTCCACCCTTGGTGTTTTATGTATATAGCATGTACCTAAGAATTACAGATGGATTCTGCCTCTCTCTTACCAAAAGGGAGTCTTGTCCTGAACACACAAGTCCATCAGCTTCCCAATTCCTTCTGAAGGTTAGGAAAATAATTTTCCTTTCAGCATTTGCTGGATAGTTTTTATTCACTTGCCTCACACAAAGAGCACAGCAAACTGAAAGCCTTCTCCTCCCACATCAGAGACACATTTGCAGAGCTGAGATATTTTTAGAATAGTGCACACACAGAGTTATATTGTTTGTTGTCTTGGTTAGGAAAAAAAAAAAAGAAAGAAACAGGCAATTTTCTATACTAAAATTATTTGTGCCTTATTGTTGGGGAGCAGAGAACTAGTCATCTTGCTGAAGCCATTTAAAATTTCTGTACTCCAGAGATTACAAACAAAATGACCTGGTACATATCAGAGCAGTCGTTAATTCTGTCCGACAGGGCAAACTGTTTCTGTCAATGCTGAGCGCCAATTCATCTCTAACGGATACAGGCATGGCTCTTTTGGCTTTAGAAGATTTGCCCAGTTCTTATGCTGTTGCTGATTTTGGCTCTGAATTACAGTTCCTTAAAAGTCTTCCTGGAACATCATGTTGCTCATGAAAACATGCTGAAAAAAAACCCCATCTGAGTGTTTGTGTTGCAAAATAATGAGCTCTTCGCAGGCGGCATTTACAAACAGCAGTCACTGTGGCCAGACTAGAAATGTAAGTGTCCCCCGGGACGTCATGTAACGGGCGGGAGAAAACCTGTGCACACCACAGTCCCTTCCCGTGCTGCTGGGATTAGGGTGGCTGTGTCAGTCCTCTCACAAGATCAGGGTGCTGCTGTGGCACGGCTGCTGGAACCTGAGGCCCGAGGAAGAGCAATACAGAGCCCGGTTCCTTTTCCACAAAGCTCATACATAACAGCATTCTGCTTTCTTCCCCAGCACCTTCTGCAATGCCACCTCCCAAAGCCAGCCCTCAAGAATATTAAAGCAAAAGACAGCTGAAGGGACGGCCCTTCTCTGCCAGGCTACTGGGACCAACCATTTGAAAATGCTGCACAAAGCCGGCATAGATGGTTGAGCAGCTGCTGAGTTCCTCTGCAAAAGAGCTTCTTCTGGTGATGGGTGAAACGACTCCTATCTAATCCCTTTTCCCATGGGACAACAATCACAATATAAATGTAAGATATATAACCAGCGAGGCACAACTTATGGTGCCTCTGAGGACTCTCATAACCTGGCACTAAGTGATTTTATTTAAGGCCCTATAACAACTCTTAACTGTTATTCTTGCAGCGTAGCACTGAGATTTTGTCCTTTCAGTGAGAAGCAGGTAATTTCCTCAAGTATAGTTGAGGTGATTTTATTTAACGTCAGAGTTGGTCTTCAAAGACTTATTCTGGTGTGACAGAACCAGTATCATTGCTCTGATACTGCAGAAAAAAGTGCATGGACTTTGCTGGAGTTAATCTGGGGTCTCACTAGTTCACTTGACCTATAGGCTGCTGATCTTTTAAGAACATAGAAGGGCCTCTTTTCTGCTCTCCACATATGTATGATTTAAGATACCACTAATGGTAGCTAAAGTTTCACACTCACTAGAAGAGGAGAGCAGCCAAGGACAATCTCACTGCTATTTTAATTTAGCTTTAAAAACATACATGCAATTTTCCTCTCTTGTTTTAGTACCATAAAATAAAAATGAAAAAAGGGTGTAAAATTTATTTTTTCCCAAATGAAAACTAGGATGAAAGTCTACTTGCATTAACTTTCTGATCCAAGTTCCAGCTTTAAAACAGCTGGGGCACCAATTCAAAGTGTCAGGGCTTTCAATGAAAAAGCCAGTGCTGGAGTGGAACTGCACACTCCCCTTCCCCTTCCCTGCCCATTTATTCCAAAGCACGGCTGGCATGTGGGTTGGCTCTCTTAACACGCACATGCTATTAAGTCCTAAATGACAGCTTGTTTAACTAGAAAACATTTCCATTTTTTCCTTTACAAAGGCCATTCATTTCTTGCTCTTCTATTTGCTTAAAGACGGTTTCATTTGCCCTGCCTGAGAGTTTGCACAACCCGCCTGATTGTTCCCCTCCAAATAGCGCTGCAAGTTAATGACCCACCTCTTGATCTCCGAGCAGGGAGCCTTGCCCAGCGCTCTGCAGCATCATCAAGCGAGCTAGTTACATTGCAAAATCCATACGTCTGCCTAGAATACTTTTATGCTTGAGAAAACAATCGAATCAGTTCATCTCAGGAATGGCAGCCCTAATTCTTCCCTGCTAACAGCGGATTAGGCATCAAGAAGGAAAAAAAAAAAAAAA
>NW_015090851.1:3199168-3238305 GCF_001431845.1 Calidris pugnax | reverse complement strand
AAAAAAAAAAAAAAAAAAAGGAAAGCTGGATTGTGTAGAAAGTCCCTCCATGAGGTTGACTAATGTCTTGGGAGACAGGCACAACTTCCTTTCAAGATATCTTCAAAAGCTTCCTCTCCATGCAGGCCACCCATGGGGAACCCACATCAATAATAAAAAAAAAAAAAAACAAGAAAAGAGTTTAAAAGAGCCATTTCTCACCCAATTTATTTACATGTTAAAATAAACCCAAGTTCCCATATAGAGCAAGGGCTCCCGGTGGGTTCTGTTTAGTCTGTGAGATTCTTGGCACCGGAGTACAGCATTTCTCTGTTCCAAAGCAATCTTGGCACAGATTTTTTGGTTGTATAATTTTTTCAGCAACTGGCAAATGAATAATAATAATAATAATGCTTCTAAAAAGTGCAAATCATGTTCTAAGACACCAGCAAGGTGTTTCACCCATTAATCTGCCAAGAGGTCATTAGCAAACCACAGCTTCCAAACTCCTGCATTCAGGGTCAGTTCTCCCCACGGGTTGTACTTCCAGTTCTCAATCAACCTGTCCGAAGGGAGCTTTCCCACAGAGTTAAAGAGATTTTTGCTATTTGCTTCGCTCCTTTGCATTGCCACATGGCAGTGCCACCCTCATTAGAGTGGATTTGTCCCCGTTCCTGACAAGGCATGAAGGAAATACCACTCTTCCAGAGCTGACGGCTTTTTATACCCACTTTGCACAAGCTCAATGGGTGAGCAGCAGGTGGATTATTTGAAATAAGGGTAGGCTTTCTTTGTTTGTTTTTTTTTTAACAGGGTACATCCGCATAGAGCTATAGCTCACTCAAACCCTACCAGACCTGATCGGGACATTCTTTTCCCAGCAACGCAATGAAGAAAAAACCCTTCTGATTAAGCAGGCCTGGCAGGAAGCATTCCTGGGTGGGACAACCCTGCCCAACGTGCCAGAGCAGAGTCCCACGGCTGCCAGTTGGCTCATGGCTGGGTGGTATTTAGATGGTGCCCAGGGAAAGTCACGGGGAAGGCAGCATGGCAGAAAATAGCTCTACTAATTTCATCTTGCAGCAAAAGCTGTTGCCCTTTCTTGGTAGAGATTGATTTCAGCGTTATTGTTTCAGCTCGATCCCCTTTTCTCTGTAACTCTTCTTCCTGCAACTCTGAAATCCTCACTACATATATATTTACCAAACAAGTCAGGATCAAACAGGCAGGTTATTGCTTTGTGTGCTCTGTTACTCATTTCAAACTGGGGCTTGTTGACAGCAGACAATGAATACTAGCTGGCAGGTCTGCACTTCAGTAAACAACCCACAGGTACAAGTGTTGAGCTGTTGAAGGTTATGGACCTGTATGTTGCTTTTGGGCTGTGCAAGCTACTTCGCAACAAGTCAGCAAGGGTGTATTTCGCAGCTCAGAAAAAGTCCTCTTCCAAAATCTGGGCAGGATAGGGGCAAGGTTCATGAAAAGGCAGGGGACTGTAATCAAAATAACGGGTCACATCAGGCAGTCTGGGTTCAGAGGAGCCCCCAGCCTCCTCTCCCTTCCCCCAGCCCTCTGCTGAGCTGAGCATGGATTTGGCACCACTGCGGATCTGGCTGCTTACTCCTCAGCCTTAGACAAACTGCCAGGGTCTCCCAGCACGCTTTGTCTTTGATAAATTCAGAACCAGAAAGTAAGTGCAGTGTGGAGAACGTCAATTTTAAGCGATCAGAGTTGAAAGCATTAGTCTTTGTACGATCTACAATTCAGTATTTTTTAAAAAAATTATTTCTGAAGCTAAACAAGGATTCTCAAATTGGAGAGTACTGCCAAGCCCTGAATAAATCCCAGCATTAGAGATGCTGTGGGTATAACAGCTTTCCCCATGAATTGAATCTGCAGACGGTACATTCAGAGAAATTAACCCCCATGTGCCACAGGACAGGCTCTGTGGCATTAGTTTTAACACCGTAGGAAATCTCACCTTGTGGTTAAATCAGGTTATTCTGCCTTATGGGGCAATACTGACAGAGGGTGGAGTAAAGCACAGGCTTAGGTGGAACAAAATAACTTTTCTGCATTGTTTGTGAAGTGGTCAAATTTCCATGTGCAATCCTGAATACAAAATCAGTCAAAGGACACGGCACCACCAAACTAGTCAACCAGCATGCAATCATCTGACATATGATTGTTTGTTTTCCACCCACAACCCCATTCCTTAGCAGTTCCCAAAGCAAATGCTTAGCATTAGGACGTAAGAAAACACTATGCAGTTGCAATCTAACCTTTGTTATTTTTATGCCTCATCCCTTTAAATAATGGTGAGATATTTTATTCTAAGCCGCTCTCTTCACTGGCTGAATCTTCCCCTCAGCCTGCAAAGAGCCATTCAGAGTAACAGTTTTGTATTCTTGGAGCTCAGGGCTTTTCGCCTGCAAGCTCTCTGGAAGTGGGTTGGTATCATGTTTGGATTTTGCCATGAGTAAACTGAGATGTAGTGAGGTGAAGTGTTTTTCCTGGAGATCCATGAGGAACCTGTGACAAGAGCCAAGTAGGGTTTTCTAAATACCTTCTTGCACAGTCTACTAATGCAATGCGTAACGAGCCACATCCTGATCTGAATCACACAGGACTGATGGTATGATTAATGGGAAGGGCTACCTGCAAGAGAGATCTGTGGCTACTAAAACTGCTGCTCTATTGAAACATCTCAGATGGTAGGGCAGACCTAAAGCTATGTGAAATCCAGCGAAGTCTTCGGAATACGGAGCAAAAAAGCTTTTCTAGTTCAGGTCATTACAATTTGGCCAAAGCTGGCACAGACCAAGATACTCTACCACCTGAGGACTGGCTGTTGCTCACAGAAATGGGTTGATGAGTTCTCATTCTATGTCTTAGTGAATTACAAAGCCAAAACACCTCCACTGCAACCGGCTCCTTGACCACCAGAGTGCACAAAAGGCTTCATAGTGGGCACCACACACCTTTAGATAAGACTTCTTCCAGCTGGCCACAGGTTTTGTAGGATCTTTTACAATCCTCATTTTGTTTTTATAAAGAACGAGGATGCTCAAGGCTGAATGTTACTGTGATGCTGGAGAATCTCATCTGGGTTGGAGAGTGTACCAGAAGCTAACCAGATGTTCTGCTTTACTTTACTAATGCAAGCGAAGAGGATCACACTGCCAGAGGCTTTCAATTATAAAGATTAATTTTTTAAGATTCTGAAATCATTTTCCCAAATCACCAAGCGTGATCCTTATAGTTCCCTGCACACTCCTTTATCAGCTAAACTGTTCTCTAAAACAATAGTCCAAGAAATGTTAGCTTCTTTCTGAAATAGCAAAAAACAACCTTAAAACCCATGAGTCAAATCCTGGCCCCACTGAAGTGAGTGACATTTAGCTACTGCTTTCAGAGGGCACAAGTGTATGTTCTGTGTGTAAAGATGTAGAGGTCAAGCAGTTAAGAAACAAAGAAACCACATAAGAATCACATTATAAACGCTGTTTTAATTTAAAGGCATTCTGAAATTGAAGAGAAGCTGTGGTGCTGAGCTGGGAGCACACACACTGGCACCATCCCTGGAGGAGCAAGAGGTGAAGCTGAGGGCATCTGGCACCAATGAGATGGACCAGATGCCCAAAGGGAGAGGAGAGGCAGAACCAGGAATGGTCCAAGGGCTACATGGTGCATAAGGGAGAGATGTCAGTTAATGTTAACGCTCTGCCAGGCTCCGCAGACAATGTGTGAGACCAAAAGAGAAATACTTTTAACGAGCATGTTGTGGGTAGCTACTCGATGGAGAACAGGAAAATACTGGCACTGAACTATATCGCCCTAAAATACACTGGGACAAAAAGTGAGAAGTTTCTAAGAATCAGAGGAGCAAGAGCCTGGAACGGCCTGCTCAGCTGGAACAGCGTTTGCTGGCAACCAAACTTGGTTAAAAACTGAGCTTTGACCATTTGTGAAAAGGACTCGGGGATGGTATTTGCAGGAACAAAAGACCAGATAGCCCAGGGAGTGTCTTCCTGTCTGTGCTCCTAATAAGCGTACGTTTTAATAAACAAAGATTTGTACTGTTTCACGTTCAAAATGAATGTGCAACAGGAGGAACAGGATTAACTGAAAACACTAGACGTTGTAACCAAATATATCTCTCTGCAACACTCAGACCAATTGAAAAGGGAAGAATCTGAATATGCGAATCAAAAAAGGATGAATTTTCCCCTTGTCCACTGTCTATTTTGCTTCTGGGACTGGCTGCTGCAATATTCAATGTTGTCTTTCCAGTCACTGGTAGAGAACATTTTTGTTTTTTAAAAAGTCTCTGCATCTTTTTTTAATAGGAAAGATGTCAATTAGTTTTGGGACTTGTGAGACAGTCCCTTAAAAGGGCCCATGGCCTGTCACAAATAGAACGACTCCCAGTCAAATCAACACAGCTAGTTATTAGTGGAGGAAATCCACCAATTTCAATCAGGCATAGGAGCCCTATAACAACACACCACACTTTATGAATGAGTAAATAAACAATCAAGCAACAAAGATGAGAACTACAAAGTATATAAAAAGCAGTATATGGGCTGTTTCTGCATCTTTATTTTGGCAAGGTAATGCCTCCAACCCTCAACCTGGTCTAAGAGGATGGTCCACTAAGGGACGTCCACTGAAGACTGGGAAGCTGTGGGGGGCTGATACCCTCCTTGGAAGGAACCTGTAGTTGGTTTAGAGCCTGTAACAGCTCATGGCATTTTACAACACACAAACACACACAGTGCGGTAGGTTTGCCTGGGGCAGGCCCAGAGAATCTGTTAATAGCAACATTTGGTGAAAAACAGAATAAGACCGCCAGTTTTGATCAAAGCACACAAATGCATGGAACTTAAGTGAGCCCCCATGACTTCAGACTGCTACTTATGCTGTAAGGAAAATCAATTCTCTCATTCGAAGTTTTGAAAGTTTTGCTTGCTTTAGTGAGTAATTCCCCTGATGCTGTAGCTGTTCAGTTCAGCAAAAGCATTTTTATTCAGTGGTTTCCAATGCAGGTAGGGCACAAAGAGCATTAAAAATGAAGATGAAATGGCTGGCTTAGGCCATTTATTGACTGGTTATATGTTTTACTTCTCTTTGTAAAGCTACCTGTCCTTTGCCTTTGTTCAGTGCAAATAAGAGCACTCTTTGAAACCGCACTCCTTAATAGGGCTGTTCCTCCAGGTTAGTGCTGAACCAGACACCAACTGAGATGGACTGTGCTCCTTTGGTTCTTGTTATTTATCCAAAAAGGTATTGACCAAAACCAGACTATGTCTTAATCCAACAGGAGTTACATACACAAAATATATTTTCTTCTGTACTTTTCAAATCACGTTCAGTAAATTGGAACAGTCATTTGTAACTCAATAGGATGACAAACTCCACACCTGTATGAAGATACATTTATAGGAATCATCAGTAATTAGCTTTTGAAACAACCTCCTCCAAATTAGACACATCTGACAAATAAACAATGGGAAAGCTAGTCACATTAATGAAATGCTGTTGCTATGGAAAAATTGTCCCTGTAAAGGTGAAAGTTAAACACTCTTCCTTTTTCTCATTGTGCAAAGACATCAAAAAGCATCTCCCTAAAGATGAAACAGTTTCTAATTGTAGATACCATTAAAGTCTGCTTTTAAGAGGGCCATTTCTTCACTCATTTCTAAACCTCCTGTGCTTTAATTTTGGAAGCAACATCCCAAATGCTAGCAGCTAGGATGCTCTGTAGTTCATAAAGAATAATTGAGGCTGGAAGGGACATACAGAGATTATCTAGTTCAAACCTCTATGGATAGTATTTCCCATTCAATCAGGTTGTTCCGGGCCTTGTTGAGTCGAGCTTTAAATATCTCCAAGACTAAAGATTTTTCTCTGAGTCCTGCTCCAGCTTTTGACTGCCCTCTTGGTGAAAACTTTTCCTTGTATCTAACTTGGATTTCTCATGCTGTGACTTGTGTCAGTTCCCTCTCATCCCATCACCATTCACCTCCAAGAAGAGTCTGGCTCTGCTGTCTCCACACCCTCAACTGGGGACTTGTAGACAGCAATAAGATCCCTCTTAGCCTTCTCTTCTAAGGCCAAATAAACCCGGTTTTATCAGCCTCTCCTCGTACATCTTGTTCTCCAATACCCTAATTGTTTTGACAGCCCTCCTCTGGCCTTGCTCCAGTATGTCAATGTTTTCCTTTTACTGGGGAGCAAATTGGACCCAGTGCTTCAGATGTGGTCTCACAAATGCTGAATGGAAGAGAATAATCACTTCTCTTGGATTGCTGGCTATAATCTTTCCAGTACAGCTCAGCATGTGGTGGCCTTCTTCACCACAAGGTCATACTGTTGACCCATGTTCAACTTGTCTGCAAGGACCCCCAGGTCCTTTTCTGCAAAGCTGCTTTCTATTCATTCAGTGCCCACCCTTTAATGCTGAATGGGGTTACTCCATCCCAGATACAGAACTTCACAAGCGCCTTTGTTAAAACTTCATAAGGTCCCTGCCAGTCCGTTTCTTCAGCCTGTCAAGGTTGCTGTGAATAGCAGCCTTGCAGCATTTGCTCACTTTCTACACTTGGGTACCCCTGTAGACTTGCTGAAAGTACCCTGCATCCCATCATCCACGCCATTAATGAAAATGTCCACTGATAGCATATGCAACATCTACTTATTAATTTTTCCATTAAGGAATACAGATTCCTCCGACACTTCTTGAGGCCAAAGCTCTTGCTGACATGAGCTAATGTCCTGCCATGGATGTCAGTAAAGGAAATGACCCCCAGAACAAAGTTTGAAGCACGTTTGATGTCTGTCCAATAGCCCCAGATAATAGACATATCTAGCAACATGAAACAATCTGTTCTCTCAGCCTTAGCTCTTTAATAACAATCTGGTCCTTGTCCTTCCACCCTCAGCCATCTTGCATGCAGACGTACTCCTACAGCTAGCAAAGCTGGTTATGGGCGAGCAAGTAAGCTGTTGAAAACATCCCATGAAGTTGCCAGCTTCCCTTCACTAAGAGGAAACGCACTTACAAGTCACTTGCCTGAACCTGCTTTCTGACACGGTGACTGAGTTATCCTGGATTTATCTGAGCCGCTGTGAAAGCAGAATTTGACCCTTGATGTGGGGATTGATTTATATACGTAAAGAATGAGTACAGAGGACAATTGCACAGATCTTTGAGACAATAAAACAACAGGTTGTAAAGCAAAATGAGCTCAGTTCAGTCAAGGCTATTTCCTCTTCAGTTTCCCTTGTTCACCAAAGTGAACCCTTGGTCCAAATAAAGGATTTTTTTATTCCTGATTATCAGGGCCACTCGTTCAAAATTCCTATGACTTAGTCCCAACATTATTGGCACCCAACAGAAATTTAGCAGCCCGTTCCTCTTTATCACAGAGGGTATCTCTCATCTGAGATGCAGAACCATGGAAGAGAAGCCAGAAGAAGGACTCAACCCTCACAGGAAGAAGGAAACCTTTTAAGTTTCCCGAATGAATGACACGTCTTTCCTCTGCCATGCAGTCTGTCTGTTAACAGTTAACAGTGACAGGTTGAGGAGCCCGGTCTGGAAGGTGGCCAGAGCCCACAGCTCCACGCTCGGAGTCGTTGTGCTCAAAAGGGAGCACTCTGTTCTTTCTGCCGCTGTGTCCCCTCTCACTGGGGCCCGTTGTTACAGCCTCACGCCTCCTTGTGTGAAGGCCAACAGCGAGGCTTTGTTCAAGAAGCAGCTGCTGAGAAGATGTACTATCTCATGGAATGACCCACTGACATTTCTCCCTCTGCTCATTAGTAAGCAGTGAATAATTAGGAGAACTAGGGCAGATTGCACGGCCCACTTCTTCCAGAGTAAAAAGCCATCTCCTCAGACCCCAGTGTGGCCCAAAAGGGATTCCCTCATAAAGTGGGCTTGCAGCAAAGCCAGGGGAGCTGCCTCTGAAGCACCACATTCTCATTAACTGATGAAGCAAGGAAAGAGAACAGCTTGTGCCAGAAGGTGATGGGGCAAGGCTGGAGTACAGGGTGTCCCAGCTCCGTGTCAGTCGGAGCTCAAACCCACACCTCTGCTGCACCAAGAGCAAGCCCAGCTCAGCCAGGAGCTGAGTCAAAGATCCTGTTTGGCTGGATGATATGTTGCTGTTTATTCAGTGTTCTGTTACAGGATGGATCTACAGCAGTGGGAAAATGGCTGAGCAGTCGGAAGGAGCAGAGCAACTGGGGGAATTTAAGAAACCATAACCATTCTTTTGCAATCTTTACTGCAGTCCAACATGATCATCTAGTGATGCCCACATGTAGGGGCAGTGATGAAGGAGCATCTGCATTTCCTTTCCCACATTCAAACAATGCCTGCATCCAGCTCTGGGTTATAGCACAGAACTGTCTTATATCACTGATTATACCACAATTGAATCTGACTTAAAAAAATTAGTGGTCAGATAAACAAAGAGATTGCTTTGAGCAGCCCAGCATTGGTTTGATATGTTTTCACAGCACACAGTAGATGACACCACATGTCTGACCTCAGGTGCTCTTGCTCCTATGTGTCTCTGCTAAAGGCGTATCCAGTTCTATTTCCGACCCCTCTTGCCTAAAAGATAGGTGCAGGACCAGCTTTCCCCACTTCTACATCAGCATGGCTCCAGTATTACTCTTGGGAAGTCCATGAAACATAGAAAGTCTCATCCCCTGAGTGGAGTGGAGGGGAAACACCTCTGACTATTCCCTTCCCCTTTACTAACCCAAGTGTTTTAAGCAAAACACTCCACTGAGGCTTATGTGTGCTCTGTCAGATACACCAGCTGTGTGCCACCTTACTGTCTCTTTTAGTTTGCTGTGGTCTGGCTGCTTCCTGGCTCGACAGCGTTGTTTCATCTGCCTTCAGAAGACAAATAAATTAAAGCCACACTTGCCATTTTGAAGTCCCAGCTTGTGGCTTTACTCTAGAGCATGAGACACTGTAGGTCATTTGCTGTCATGATTCACCTAGTGTCTCCTTGCTGTTGTGTAGTTGCTCTCCTCAAATGGAAGCACTGCTCACTAATGCCTGAAAGTAAGGCAGAGACTGTGGGGGCTGTATGATCCCAGTGTGAAAGAAGAGCGAGCGCTAAAGCAGCAGAATCACTGCTGAGATGACTCCACCGGAGCAAGACTGGGCTGTGATGAGCTTCTCAAAAATAAAAATCATAGTGTGCACACCTCCGTTTAATAAAACCCATCTCAAAGTACTTAAAAATCGCCTGTTGTGCCACAGGATGATCCCCTTGGGCTATGCTGCATTCTGATACAATTACAGGCACATCTCAGCATCACTGTGTTGTAGGAGGTGTATCCAGACTGCTTTTTCCTACACGAGATGTGACCCTTCTGGGAGGTACTATCTCATGACCACCAACAGAGCCCAACTCCATGCAGCAATTTGGGACAAAGTAAGAGAAAATGCACTACCCAGTTGAAAGAGTGTGTTCAAGAGCTTCTCCAATGCATGGGGAAAGGTGCCTCTCTTAGCAGTATGACTCATTTTGCCTACAACTACAAAAACAACCTCTTTTCCTTAGAAAGCTCTCGCTGCTGCTCTGAGACCCACTGCTACAAGACCAGTTGACGCTTGAGAAGAGCTGGAGGTGAGAAGTGACTGGTTTCACTTTGGCTGGAGCTCATCAGTGGTGGACAGGCTGGTCTCCCAGTTCCTCTCAAGTTAATTTTGCTTTTTGGTTTTCAAGTTCAGAATTCACGTCTGTGTTAGGAGAAGCGCAGACTGCAGCCCCACTTTACATGACAATCTCCACAACCAAAACAGAGTTAGAAAAGGGTGGCAGAAGGAAGTTTACTCAGTAGATATTTGTTTTATAGGAGGACTTTGCCTCAGGTTCTCAGAGTTTTCTCACTGCCTAAGGAATTACATGGAGTACCGCAGTATCTGAACTCTCACCCTGCAATTACGCTCTGTGGTTTCACCTCCTGCGTGCCCCACACATGCTAAGCATTCCTCACCGCTGCCCTGGAAGGCAGATAAGCCTGGCTGCTACCTTTTTTCAACATCTGGAGAAGGAAAAGCTCAGGAGAGCTAGCCTGGCTTGGGACCATGCTGAATACAGAGTCAAAACAGGGATGAAAACGTCCCTGGCAGTGCTCTGCTAGCCAGGTCAGAGAGCCATCTCCTCCGATCCTGCTGCTAAGAGGAACCTATAGAGGATGCTTGAAAGAGAGAGCATGAGAGGTGGGGCAGACCAGCATGACTCTTCCCTGGTCTGCCCCCTCAGTTTCCGTCTCTGCCCACACTCCACGCAGCAGACATCTCTGCCCGCTTTTGACGTCGCAGCCGTGTTTACAACTCAATCTTCCTCCAGGTTAAAAGGGGAGAACGGACGAATTCCAGACAGGGCTCACGGGTCCATATGACACTTAACATGGATCAAGGGTCAAAGAATCACTTAAGTGTCCCTTTTCTTTTCCTGTTGGTTTTGCTCTGCCATGAGCTTTCAATCTAGCAGCTTTCAGAGCTGTATGCACAAAGATTTAGGTCCATACACTTGTATCATGGTGGGACAGATTAATCGCCCCTTAGCAGCTCTCTCTCCATTCCAAACAAATTATCATAAAGGGCTGAAAGACAGTCAAGTCGAGATGATTTGAAGAACAAAAGGGCTAATTTTCCCACAGGGAATGTACTTGCAAAGTTTAATCTGAAGCTCTGAAGAACTTCCTTCTTCTTTGCTTGACAATCCTAGAGAACTATCAGCGGCAGGTGCCCCTGCAGCAGTCCTCATCTGACAAACACAAACGGGCTAGGACTCTTCAGATTGGAACCGTTAGGAAAAATACTAAAAGAAAGAGTTTTATTGACTCTTGAAGAGTGGAGTTTTATGCCGAGGAAGTACATAGAGAAGGGAACTCAACCCAACAGCTGGGCTCTGACTCTCCTGCCCTTGCAGCCACCACTCCCCTCCGTGAACTGTAACAGCATTTTCCACACACACCCCTGACACGTGTGCATGGGAATCACTCTGGTTTTGCACAGTGCAGATCTCACTGCCTGCCAGCCACACTACCCTACAGCAGGAATTCTGCCTGCAGCGCACAGTAGGTTCAGGACCTGTATTTATGCATAGCGCTGGGCAGCACTACGAACTTCTCCTGGGACAACAACTTTCATGACTTCAGAAAAGGTCCAAAACAGGATGTACTAACACAGATACACAACTAGTGCGATATTCTCTGTCCTAAGCCAGGGACAACATCTGCCTAAGGATGAGTACATGGGTAGCAATCCAGCTGCTCGGAGCACGGCCGCTGGTGTGGTTCAGGTTGTGCAGCTTCGTGTGCAAGCAAATCCCAGTTCTTTGTGAGGTTCTTCCCACTGCAGGGGCATGAATGAGAATGTGGAGAGCAGTCTTTTTGTACTCCTGCAAATACTAATGTGTCCAGACCTGTGATTATTTCCAGTACTGCATGTAGAAGGATTTATTTCCAGCAATGTTCAAGTATTATGCTGAAAGCCAGGAGCCTTTCTCTAGAAAAAAGATAAAAATAAACAATGCCCACAAGCCACTGTAAGCCTCCTGTCAAAGGCAAGGCAAACGATCAGTCCCACTCTTTCTTATGTTTCTGCAAAAAAGCAGTTTAAACTTTGCCTGCTCTGGTGAGGTGGAGTCAACCAGGGGAAGCAGAAAGAGCGCAGATTGCTGTGGGTAATGGGCCCACACCCAGCCTCGTGAGCAGCTACCAAGGAACAGTTGTGCTGCTCTGCGAGCAAACCAGCTCCGAGTAACGCTTGCCAAGGCTTTCCTGACTCCATCCCTGGAGATAGCCCTGAAGCCTGCCTGATCACATCATCAGGGAGCACTGCTCTCCAGGAACATTCCCTTGCGCTGGGCTGCATGAGCTGTTACTTCTCACTTCCAGCACTACCCTAATGCTTGCTCTTATTAATGCTGACATCCTTCTTAGTCATTTCCCCCCCCTCCCAGTTTGACCATGTTTAGTCCTTTTTAACCTTTCTGCGCAGATCAATCCTTCCCAGTGCTATGAATAAATAAAAGCCTTCTGTTCTCATCAACAAAATGGTCTTTTAACAGTTGCAAGAACAACACAGCCATCACTTGGAAAAAAAACAAAACCAAAACAGCTAATATTTGATGCATTTAAAAATCTCTGCTCCGGGTTTTTTCTACTTTCTTAGAAATAAGTCCTTTGTTAAATAGAGAAAACGGTGAGAAAATGAGCGGGGAGCACAAGCAGCAGTAGGTGTCTGAGAGGGACCCGCTAACCCATCAGAAATGCTCACCACACACAAAGTAGCAGCGGGGCTGAAAAAGAAAGCTGAACTTCAGTTAGGAACATCTAAGGAATATGAATAAACAGTTAGAGCTGCAACCTTTCCCTTTGCTTTGATCTGACATTACATGTAACTCAAGAGTGGGAAATGCAACAGCTTCAAAGAGGGTCAAAGTGTCGGAGGTCTCCATGTAGCAGGACAGGTAGAGGTTTTACTCTGCCTGGAGAGAGAGACACGTCAGAAGGGCTGTCCTCAAGCCCCTAAGGGATAGGAATTGCTGCTGGCTTAGAGCTAAGTATTTCACCTTCCTCATCTTCCCATAAGAGAGCCACATTACCCGTAAGAAGCATCAGCAAGTCCAAGTGAAAAAGAAGGTCAGTGCCACTAGTGTTAGAAAATGTAAGAGAGAAGCAAATGAATTTTTGTGGCTCTTGCATCTTGGAATTGCTTTTGTAACTGCTGTTAGTTGACATGTACTTTTGAAGGTGAAATTGCGGTTGTTCTGGGCTCTGGCCATGTAATGCAACCGTAGAGAGTAAGATCTCAGCAAATGAGATGTTTCAGGAAGAGAGATGAGGATAGCTGGAACATCATGTGCTTTACCAATTGAAAATGCTTGGTATGAGAAAACAAAGACACATTCTCTAGCCTTTATTCTCATTTTCCTTGGGTCTCAGCTTTACAGATCCCTAAAAATACTGCATTATAACTAAAGGAGCTGCAATCTGTCTGTGACTGAAGAATTACAATATCACTCCACTTTGATGAATCTCCCAGGGGTATTCCTTCCAAGAGGGCTTTCCTAAATTGATTGCCAATAACCTAATGTGTCTGCCTGTCTCTTTTTTCTGTCATCAGAATGTTGCCATAATAAAGGAATAGTGATATAGAAAAGAAATGGGAAAAGTGAGATGTCATTTCAAAATACCTAAAGCTTGCAGAAGTGTATAGCAAGGTCATCCCAGCAGCCTTAACTCTGCCTTCATGAAGCTGCACGCCAAGTAAACCCAGAAACCATGGGAAACTGTTACCTGCCTATTAAAAACACCATATAAGAGACCACAGAAAAAAATGCTGTATTACAAAGAAATACCATTTCCTCTTTCGTGGGATTGATCTAAAACAAAGCAATTTAACAATATTAGATGTAAGGTTAAGAGGTCTTCTGGAATTAAATTTTCACCACCACTGTGGAAATTTTCTAATATATATCTATGAGGTCCAGCGGTCTCGGGATTACTATGAAATACCCTAAAGAGTAAATGACATACTAAGGGAACTGAGCCAGTGATACCTTATAAGGGGCAATACTAAGACACAAATTTGGGTGAATACTGTTAACTCTGTGAAGCGCCAACCTTTTTGCTGAAACCTTGCATAACAGGAAACTGTGGTGCAGAGCAGCCTTCGGCAAGATCTAGAGCCAGTGCATAAGCTCCTACAGACTCAGCAATTTAAATGGAAATCATTTTTCCTTCTTTTGACTGAAGGATAGACACAATATAAATGAGTCGAGTCACGCATACTGCAGCCCTAGTAACTTCCCAACTCATTTGGGAAATCACGCTAGCCACGCTGTGGAACTGCATTAATAATCTCACAGATAATGCTCCTATATTGGGAATTTTATCCATGAAAATACCAGAATCAGAATAAAAGTCCAGGTTGGGAAATCTACACCAAGCTCATAAGAGTAAGAGCCACTGTAAGAGATGGGGGGAACAGAAAACAATTATTTTGCTAAAACACAATTAAATAATTAATATTACCCAAAGATATCCAAAGGATGGGATGCAAAGAGGGAACACATTGGTGAAGTGATTTGGAAAGGACAAAATGAGGGAGGAAAGCTATAAATTTCCTGGTCTGATCTGAGCAAATTTGGCAACAGAGGTGTTTATGTCCTTCAGCTCTCGCTGGTATCCAGCTTGGGTTGTATTCCACCAAAGTTTATCCTCACCACTTACCTTTAGAGGCACAAAGATTAATTTACAGACCCTAAAATACGTTAGTTGTCTTTCTAACTTACAGTGAATCTAGGCTCAGTTAAATTAGCTCTTTGTGTAACATAACTGTGTTTCCATTGTTCTGCTTTTGGGTTCCTCTTTGCCTTCTCCCCATTGCTGATGAAGAAAAACCAAACTGACTTTAGAAAGCAAACGGCAGGTTTGACAGGGAGAATGAAGTTGTTAACTGGCCTGAGCAACCAGATTTGTACTAATTGAAGTGAACTAATTAATCCAGCAACATCAGTCTATAGAAAAAAACCCACATGAAATATTTATGCATCTCTAGTCAAAAAGATATTAAAGGAAAAAGAGAGTAGGTAACGGTCTCTTTGATCAAACATGCCTGACAGGAACCTTCACCCCAAAGGCTCTTCTCCATCACCAGAAGAGGCATTCTCTGTATCAAATCCATGCAATAAATACATTGTTTTATCATTTCTTTTGTTACTTCAAATATTGTTATTTGAACTCTACTTCTTGAAACCTTTATCAGGTTTTAAGGGAATGAGGAACTAAGGCGCGACATTAAGCATGCACGGGGAGCAACCACAGTCTCTCGTAGGCCCACGGTGGCTCTGAACAAATTGCTTCTGTGTCCTGGAGTTCAGTAACTTTTTGTATATATTTTCTGTGATCTACTCACAGCAGCTGCAGGGTGGACAACACGTGGCCTGTTCCATTGCCTTTATCATAAACTTTACACCATACAGATAAACTGAGAAGAATGGAGACACTTTCTACCAGATTACTGCAG
Source organism: Calidris pugnax (assembly GCF_001431845.1). Classification (NCBI taxonomy): domain Eukaryota; kingdom Metazoa; phylum Chordata; class Aves; order Charadriiformes; family Scolopacidae; genus Calidris; species Calidris pugnax. Next base: position 3,223,252 of record NW_015090851.1, on the reverse strand, counting down.
GCTCCTGCTAGCCTATGTCCAACTCAGAAGGAAGTGTATCAAAACGAAAACGGGAACACTTGGAAATATTGTAGGAAAAAGAGACTCATATGGTCGGCAATGATACTTCTTCATCAGACAAAGGTCTTTGCAAAGCCACCCCTGAATGTGGCATGTGGTCAGTTGTCAGAAGAATCATATGGGATTTATTTATTTCCCTTGCAAGCTGTCCTGAGGACTAGGTATTCTCTTTTTCAGGGAAAATATAGGGTTCATTTTTGCATATCAAGTGCAGAGCTGTGATTGAAAGGCAGTCATGAGAGCCAGTGCAAGGGGAAGCCTTGGTCACCTAGATTTGGTAAGGTTTTTCCTTTCCTCTCACAGACTAAATGGTGCAATGCCTCACATGCTCTAGCTCCTACCACATTCAGGATCTTCAAGCTCAAATTCAGCAGTCCTGTTTTTGAGGAGATCTAGGGGCAGATTTGAGTCTCAGCTTCAGCCAAGTAAACTGCAGTATACTTTCCAATGTTAGTGGGGCATCTGCCAGAAGGAGATCCAATTTACACTGAGATTCATCCCATTTCAACCTGTCAGCTCAGAATTTGGCCTCGCTTTTTGTTCCACTCCCATCATTAATCCCATTGATTCACTTTGCTAATATCTAGAGTGACTCTAGCAGGGAGGCAGCAGTCTGCAATGATAAAAACAAAGCAAAGGCTTCTATGCACAAGGAATTAATGAAGTTGTAAAAGTTGGGTGTGACAGGAGGCTACCAGAGAATCAGAACAGATGGTTCAAATATGCTATTGGGATGTCCGAGTTCACATCCTGCAGGAGATCTGATGATACCCAGCACACCTATGCCACAGAATGGAGCACAGAGCAGAGGTCTTCAAGCCAGAAGAGGCTGGGACAGTAAGCCTACATGACACAGCACTGCCCAGACCAACTGGCTGAGGGCCAGTATCAGCCTTGAATGCACTCCTCAAACTGCTTTCTCGTCAGAGTTGAGGTGTGTACAGCCATCTCCAGTGCCTCTGCTGGGCTGTGGAAACGTGGCCAAAGAAAGACCTGTGATGTCTCCACGCCTGTCCGTGTCCCAGGGGTGCAGCAGTCTAGTTGTACTGGTGTGTGAAAGCTGTGCTGTCATTACAGCCTCCCCTCTGGGATCATTTAGGACAACAAGCATGGATCCAACAGAAATGGCTCCTAGTCCAACTTTCACAGCAGATAATAACTCCTCATCCCCAAGAGACAGGTGAAAGAGAAATAATCCTTAGACAGACGTTAAAATAGCACCATAATATCAATGACAAGATTGAGGAAAACTCAAGGAATAGGGATAGCTTTTTTACAATATTCAATATACAGATCTTTAGAAAGCAACAGATGATCCCTTTCTCACTTACGCTAAGGTGTAAATATTTTATTAACTCTTCTCTCTCTGCTGAGTGGCCTTAATAGCATTTGCTTCAGTAAAGTCCTGAGCTGCTGTAAATCAAGTACAGTTTTAGGCTACTCACCATGGTCATGGGCAAAAACAAACAAGTTAAGTCCTGTCAGCCTCTGGGCCAAGTCATCATAGCGGCCGCAGTGTTCCCCAGCGCCATGAGCGATAAACACGAGGGCCCTAAATGGAGCATTAAGGTATAAATCATTAACTTGGCAATCAACCCACAAAGGCTTCAGAGCTGCAAGTACAAACAGCATATTCAATTTAGCAACAGCATTTCAGGCATCAGCAAATATAAGGCAAGTATATTGTGACTGAGGTGGGTTTTAACAGAGGAGAACCTACTGCCATCCTGACCTGCCATTGACCTGGTCTTCCCCAGGTGTGTGCAGGACAGACCACATGGAACTCAGCTGCTCATGGGACAGACAATTCTCTTTCCCATTTATTTGCCACCATGGGCTGCTGCAAGTTGCAGGTGGGCATCAGCATCAGTCCTTGAGGGGCAAAACTCCATCTTGGGCTTGAGGCATCTACAGTGCTCCTACAGTGTAAGTGTTGTCGTTGATTTCTTTGGGGATTGGTATTTCTTCGTGGTTTCAAATGTGTATATATTGTCCTTAACTTTATAACTTGTAACATTACCTGATGCTACAGAGCACTCTTAAAGATGAAATTTCAGCTAAAGAATAGGTTTCAAGCAGAGTCTGTAACTTTAGTTGGAGTTTGGAATTTTACCTTTTGACCCAAATTCTGTTAATTTTACCATTCCGGTTTCTGCAGTTGCTTCACTTTGGTGATTAAATTGACTCTTACATAGGCACCATACAGCTACAGATAGGGATCATAAAAAAGCCCCGTCTAATAGACACTTCTTTTTTAAAGACACACAAATACTTATCTTTGAAGATTCCGGTTTTACCGATGATACTTTACTTTTACTGGAATGGAATCAAGTGAGAGCAACTGAAGTTGAATGAACCTTCCCAGTATTTTTACTGGGAAAAGTTTGTGTAGAATTAGACTAGAACTATAGCAGAAGTAGCAATGAAATTACAAAAGTTTTGCTGAATTCGACAGGTGACTATTTAAAATCCAGCTTTGGCAACAAAAACATAACTTGTTCATTTAAAAGTACCATCTGTCATTGCAACATCAGCAACCACAAAACAGTTTGAAGGCTACAAGTTAGACATTTTTGGTACATTAACAGTGAAATATTAAATGAACTGACAACATAAAATAATGACAGCAGTTTACAGCTAGTGAACTCCTCAACTTTCTTTTGATTGAGGTTTTGAATACATTTTTAAACAGTGTATTCACTGCAATAAATGGCTTTGATCTTAATATATTTAAACTTAAAAAAATACGTTGGTTGATGTGGAAACTCCTGCTCTAGGTCTTTGATTAGCACTTGCTTCAAAGTATTTGCTCATGCTAGACAACTTGAAAGCACATCCATCGAAACCAGAAGGATTTTAGAGACACACAGCAAACACACAAGTAGCAATGCAAAGATGCTCCGGTATCTGTCTAATACTAATTAGCAAGGGTGAGGCTAGGTCATGTAGCGTATTTAACTTGCTGTGCCTTACAAATGTTCTTTAGTATCACTGAAGGTTTCGAAACGATTAGTGTGGAGCAGTGATTTCATCCTTTGCCATCTACCCTAGTCAATAGATTTGTCAAGTTATCAATGCCCTTGCCAGACAGTCTGATGTTCAGAGTTCAGGGTCTATTATTATAGCTCCAAATACTGAAGAAATGGAGATATTGCTCATTCCACGGTGGAGAGTATTAACTTTCTGCAGCTGAGGCGTCATGGCTTTTCGTGTCCCTCCTCTCCCAGACCCAGGCAGCCCAGCAGAGACACTGTGGCCAGTGCTGGATTAATGACTCGTTATTCTATACATGCCCCTGAAAATTGAAGGCACCATCCAAATCTTCTGCCTCCACCTACACGTAATGGTCTGGCATTTCAGCCCTGGTCCTGGGTCACCTAAAGAGACCACGGCTGGGGCTGGCAGATCTGCCAAACATTCCGAAATGCGGAAGGGGTGGGGGGTGAAGCAAAGCCAGGCTGTTATCCCCCGGGCTCTGGGCTCTGCGGCACAGCGAGCCGTGGCACTGCCTGCACAGGACGCTGATACAGAAAGGAAGGAAATGCGAGAGAAGATTCCTGTGTATTCATCACCTTGATATCCAACAGACTCAGCCAGGCTAAGTCTCTCTGCTGGGTACCTCCTGTCACCTGGCTCTTGACAGCTTCCCTGTGCAGTGTCATACTTAAGCCCTCGGTTACTCTTCAGAGGACCTACCTTTTTTTCTGCTGACTAGGCACAGAGATTAAGGTGCAACTTGGCTGACTGAATACAGCCCTTCATTTCCCAGAGAAATATTATTGGAATGTATGCACTGAAATTCATCAAGTGAATGAAACCTAATGGGAAGCTGGCTAAGAGATCTCTGCCAGGAAATTCTTGCTGTTATTTCATCCCCCTGACAGCAAAGCCCTAATTTTGCTTTCATTCACACTGATGCAGCACCACGACTTTGCCTGACAGCATCCTGCTAGATGCTCAGCCCCCTCATCTTCTGTGAAACCAGGGAGAAAAAAAAAAACCTCAGTGCTTGAGAGAGGCAAGGTGTTCCTGCAGCCTCTCCTCTCAGCCAGCACGACTGCCAGGCCAGGCAGAACTGAGCCTTTGGGCACCACGGGGAGGAGACCTGGGTTATTCTTTGTCTGCAAAATACAGAATGAACTTCCTGAGACTGTTTGTGCCCTATGAGCCCTAATGGCAGTAGCTGTCAAGAAGACTTAGACGCTTTTGAAAGTTTTGTCCTTTCAGTAGTCATAAACAAGGAGTAACATTTCCAAATTATTACATCAAAGCAGAAGTACCTCATTTTGTCATTCAATAAGAAGCGAGAGTGACTTTGACTGAAAACTAGGTCACTTCTACACAGGTCTGTAGCTCCAGCCTTCAGGTTTAAGCACAGGGGCCATACATTAAACATGACAGCTTGAGAAAAACTGAAATCAGTATGATACCATTGGAGCAAGGATTGAAGCTTTTGGCTCTTTCACCTAATCTCCCATTTTCCATTACAAAACAAGCTTAGATTTGGCAAATAATACCTGAAGTCAGTATAAAAAAAATACATGGTTCAACATATTTTCACTAGCAAGCTGGCACGAAAATACAAGGGATTAGATTGACTGACAGCAGTTCTTTACTGTATGTAAACATTTTTGCAGACACCCCTGCTCTCGAATCGCAGCCTGCTCTTTCCTACCGCAATGGCTGGAATAACAGAGTTTCAGAGACTGCTTTCAACAGCGTCCTTTAAAATTAATACAGAAACGCTGCAGGCTCGAAGACTTTGCAGGACCGCAGTGCCTCTGTGTGACCTCGATGGAAGTCTTGTTTAAACAAGGTTTGCCTCTTGGCCGTGTATCAAATTGATCCTGGAGAGACACTTCTTCACCTCCAGCTCTTGCAATTGCAGTGGTGAAATCCTGGGGAACTCTCACATCTCAGGTAGAAAACATTGAGTACAACCTGCAAAGCTCTCTGGTGGAGACCGACCTGTGCCTGAACCCGTGCTAACTCCAGCCTCTCTAACCTCAGGCAGGGAAACCTAATGTATCTTTGGATGCTTCAGCTGGCTTTGGCTGGTGGAGCTGTAATTGTTGAACATCTTGAAATAGCATTGCTTTGGCATCTGCTCAAAAAAGCACCTAATCACACAACAGCACCGTTTCCCCACACTCAGTAGGTGTGTCTCCACACCAAGCCAAGGTGTGAGCTGAGCATCCACGTGCTTGTTTATCACCCAAGTAGTGCAACAGCAATTACGGCTATTAAAGGAAACCAGTTTATTGACTGCTGTTTGCAAAAGCAACAGACAGTTTTCACAGATCCTCGCCCTTCCCATAGCCTTCACCACCTCCTCCTCCCTCCCCACTGCAAGTTTCTGCCTCCTGGTACTGCACAGCTTGGACAACAGATGCCAATGTAATAAGTAACTACTTATTACAACAAGAGGGCAGGAAAATATTTGCCTTTACTGTTCCAGTCATCTACTGGCTGTGTTTACTTATCTCCCACTAGGAGGTGATGGTATATACCAGTGACCAGTTGCTACTCCCACATCTCCACTGTGCTGGTCACTGCCCAGTAAGCCCTACACAGTGATGCCACACGTGCACTTGTTGGTGCAAGGCACACACAAACATCCTTTCCTGAACCAGGGAGGCCGGGAGTGGCAGAGACCAGGCTGCAAGTCCAAGTCAGTGTGTACAAACCCATATGAACTCTTCTGTCCCACATGTCTTTCTGTCCTGCCTCCAGGAGAGCTCGCTGGCTGATCTAAGCTTAGCTGTTTGCAACCCTTCCCTGATTCTCACTGCAGCTTCACAGCCTCTAATAACTCGCTCCTTGTGTGGGAAGCAGCTTGGCAGGGCAGGAATTCAGCTTTAAGTGCAAGAGCAGAGCCAGTTTTAGAGATTCCCACCTTCTATATCGTTGGGCACACGTTGCCACCTCTGCTGTGCCAGTGCATTTGTTTAGAGACACAATTCCACAGTGAGTTGCAGGAGAAGAATTGCTGGGAAAATAAACTGCAGCACCAGGACTATGCAAATGAGCAAGAGCCCCCCTGAACCAGGGCTCTGTCATTACAGGAGACATACCTTGAGACAAGGCTCAGAAAGGTGCTGTGCTATGAAATCTGGCAGGCCAGAAACATAGCTCAGGATTTGGGTCCTGCTGGGCACAAGGCCGATGTTCTTGCTTAATTTTCAACAAAAATCATGTTGAAATTGAACTAGATGAGGAAGGTTGTGAGCGGGATGGTATGTGTAACATCTTGTGTCCTCGGGGGACAGAGGCATTTCTACGGAACCCCACACATGCTCTTTTATTGCCAGAAAAGAACCCAAAACACTGGGAGTAGACCAAAGAACTGGAGGCAAGCTTCCTATGACTGCATATATGAAAAATGCAGTCTTTTCCACTCCATTCAAAAGCATCCCTCTTCAGAAAAGTATTTAAGTACTTGCTTAACCTCAGGAAACTTTCTGCAACTCATGAAAGTCAGAAGGACTTACAAAGTACAAGATAAAAGTCAAAAAAAGGATTTATGAAAGCTGTCCTGAATAAGGGCTGATTTAATCACATGTGGACACGATTTCCTGAATCAAGCCCTTGCAACTTAAGCTAATACCACGTTATTCTACGTAAAGCAACTATACCTTTCATTTGGTATTATGTATGTTGTTACCAGAACCGGATCAGCTCTAACAAAGAACATCTGACTTGAGCAGTTTTGAATACTTGACACTAAATTTGTAAAGTAATTTTAAAAAACTAACAGCCAGGAAAGCTCTGAGTTAGCTGGGCTGCCAGAAAAATGACAGGCTTACTGAAATTAAGTATCACATATTGTTGTGTTGTTTGAGCTGATTTATCAGTTCCTTTGTAGCTGGCATCAGCCTCAGTCTTAGAACCAGAGTGAACAATTAATCTTTATCAGAAACATTTAACTGGTGGCATTTTTGGACAAGGAAGTGGATAGCTGCTCACAGACCTTTTCAACTTGTTAAAAATGTGATGTTGTGTATATATATTTTGCTCCCAAAGTATATTATAATGTAAAATCAATTAAAGGTATGCATTTTTGTGTTAGCTGCTTAGTGGTCCTCGCTGATTATGAAGATCAGTTATCTTTCACATAATAAGATTATGCATTAAGCAGCTTGTAACTTTGTTGAGCTTTAACTCGACAAACTCCAGTTTTCTACCTGTGGTATTTGGTAAAAGATTACCTTTTTTTTTTTTAGTTTCCAGGTAATCTTTTCCAAGAACACATAATAAATAATTAATTGTTTCGTTTACTTTAACAGATATTGGTGACCTTTTCTCTGAGGGCCTCTCGAGCCTCTTGCTTTGGGTGTAAGACCTGAGGTTTGGAAGAGGGATGTCTCTGTATCTGCTTTTTGAGTTAACTTTTGCGCTTTTTTTTTTTTTTTTTTTTTTTTTTTTTTTTTTTGCCCCTAAGGTGATTTGTGTCCTGAAGCAACCCTTACAAAAACTGGGCTGTGGGAAGGGATTACAAATAGTTATAACAATCTCTCTCACGTGTGTGCTTGTGACCTATGCAGTTAGCTGAGAGTTCAGGCTGGCGACGCCGGTTAGACAGGAAAATTGATGGTGGAGTCAGGTGTGTCCCTTCATGCCGGCCTCCTGTCTATAGGAAATATGCAGTTATGTATCCCTGAAGACACAACAGGCAATGACAGGCTCCCAATTCCAAGCCACGTTTCAAGGAGGCATTACGCCCAAGAGCTTTGCTTACTCTCTTGCTCAGTTTTTTTGAGAAATACATTCTTAGCCTCTGCTCTACTGGCCCATATACGCTCAGCTTTGCCATGTAGGTCCGTAATCTGGGTAGTCACCCCTTTTTTCAGCCATCATTGGAGTTGAATAATGTTATGTTAAACTAGAAATTCTACTGCTGCTTTTCCCAGATCAGAAGAAAGAGCAATTCAGAATAGCAATAGCCTGGAGTCAAGTCTCTATCAACCTTCTCTCAATATCACAGACAGTGCAGCACCAGCATCTCACAGAGATCCAAATCTGGAGGAGTTCACCTCTTCCAGATAGAGAGAGGTAAGTAGTACTTCAAAACTGTAGTAGTTTAACCCGTGAAAAACCTTTGAGCACCACGGAATACATCAAAAGACTGTGAACTATGCTCACACTACATAATTTCTACTTGATTTTATAGGGCTTGTGGGAATTTAAGGATTCTGCACATTTGTGTTTGATGTGGTTTGGTCAAGTCTAGCAGGATTGGTAATTTCATTCCTCTCCAGATCCTAAACTAGCAATTTAAAAATAAACCTTCCAGCAAACTGCTTCCTACTTTTTACTCAGGCTTGGAAGTTCCCATTCAAGCCTGCCCAAATGGGCTGCTGTTAGTTTTGGTGGCATCCGACTGTCTAATGTGACAGAGACCTAGGGCTCAGACGTAAAATCTGTGCTTGCCTCCACGAGCATCTCTCTTGCAATGTGTCTGCAAGCCTGGTCTCCTCACACATCTCAAAATCACAGCAAACTCTCATCAGCATAGAGTTAGGAGGACATTTGAGAACTGCCATGACCTCCAGAAGGAGTAACATGGTTAGGTTATTCAACAACACCAGAAAGTGTAGACACCATAAATCAACGGAGCAGAGACAGAACTGGGTAGTACTGATATATTTCAAAATGAAAGTTTCAACAGGATCTAGCTAAAGCCAGCACAAAACAATGTGGAGAAACAGCTTACGGTGATTTATTGTAGCGCTTTGAAAAGCAAGTCCTCACCGAGAATAACTCATGCATGGTCTAATACAGGGAAAAGAGAGGAAGGAAACTTCAGGTGGGGGTGGAAGGGAAGGAATTATTGGAACCTGGCAACTGCATAGCTCTGGACAAATCTCTGCAAAGTTAACATTTGAGCCCAGCTGCATTTTGCTTCAAGGAAGCTTTGAAGAGTATTTTAGGGGATGCAAGGCTGAGATCAGAGGTGAAATGTGCAGTGCATAGCTTAAAATTCATGGGGAGGATCTTCTCACCCCTTTCTTGGGTAAAATTGAAGAGATGGGATTCTAGGGTTACATGGAATGCCTCGGGGAGACACTCCTCCACTTTGATATCAGAGATGGGATTTTTCCTGGGCAGAACTGACTGCCAGACCTGCCGCTCTGAATCTGCAAGGCAGAGAAGCCTCTGGAGACACCGGCAGCAGCTCAGGGCTTGGAGCTGCACCTTCCTCTTGCTGCTGCCCCTCTACAGAACACAGGAACCCTCAAAAGCAGGATTATGGCTTCTGTTTCCAAAGGAGCAAGGTGTAGGCATTGCTCACAGACACAGGACTGAGGAAGGGATGACCTGGGGGGAGCCCGGGCAGAGCTGCCCCTGGACCTGTCTATAAGGCTGGAATCAGACACCCCAGTTCTGTACTTTGCTCTGCTTCAGCCCTTCCTCGGTACAAGGGCTACAAGAGAGATAAAATGGAGGTCATATCTCTCAAGGGGAGCTACAAGGATGAATGCACAAAACAGTCAGTGTCTTTCTAAGAAAACTGTGCAAAGTATTATTTAATTAGAAGACATCAGCTGCAAAATTCAAGTTGATCTGAAATCACACCCAAAATTTCTCGATCAGCTTGAAGGTGTGGGGGAAGAAAATTCGAAGAAGCAAAAGAGTTTCTGGCATAGATCCCCTTGGAAATCAGAAAAAAATAAGATACTTCTTGCTAATTTTATTAAAAATTAATTCTCACTTGGAAGCAAAGCCACTGCAGATGGAAGATGGCTGCAGGACCACGATTCTCAATGGAGAACCAACAAACATGGAGTGAGAACAAGAACAGTTTTCACAGACCTCCCCCTCCTCTTTCATGGACTGGCACTGAACCTCTAATGATTTCCAAAGGGACAGAAATTACCGTTTAGGCAGTCGTGTAGCAGTTTCTTCTTGAAATCAAAATGCGGGCACTGCCTGGTGAGCCGAAGCCTTGGAAAAAGAAAGGCTTGTGTAATTAGACGGACTGTCCTTTCAAAACATGAGAAAGCTGGAATTAAAGGGCCAGAAGCTTTCCTCTGCACGGCCACTATTGCTGAAACTCAGCACTACTCACTAGATTAAATCTGTTCACTGAACAAATAAGGTTTTTGTTATATAAAAGTGTTTTATATACTATTTGAAACTACTGTTTCAAAGTAGTTACGCAAAAACGGTTCCTTCTTGTTGAGTTCACTTGCTGCCTTGGCATATTCAGAGCCCTGGTACCTGTTCCAGGGACAAGTCACTGTTACTGCTGCTAGAAGCTCATAGCTTGACAAAACCAATTTAACCCTAAAAGACTAAGCAGGCTTCCTAGAAAGGAACAAGGTGTTCTTTGTGTTTTAAGCCATGAAAGAATGCTCCCTACATGGCATCCTAGCTCCATTTTGACCATTTCATCTCAGCTTTCTGCACAGCAAAGAAGATGGAATCAGACGGCAGTATCCCTGTATCAAGGTGAGGAGCCTCTGTAGGTCTCCAGTGATGGAAATTACTTCACTTAGTAAACCCATCCCACTGATTAGGTCCACAGAAGTACTCGGTGATTTTTAAGTCCTTAGTAACATACTTGCTTACTCAGTTATTTTCAAATGTTTGCTAAGAATTGCTTTACAGTTTGAGACAAATGATGAAGTGGTGCAGAGGACACCACATCCAAGTGTTAAGGGTTGTTTCCTGAAGTCCTCTAAGACAACTCTGCAGACTTTTTCTGACTTCACTTTTTTCACAAGGTATTTTTCATGCAGGAGCTGGACATCACCAGTGGTTTGAACCACTAGCTAACCAGGGGTTCTCCATGGTTAGTCTCCTCACAAAATCAGTGGTTCTTCAAAATGGGATTGTCCACATTTTAGACTCCAGCCATGGCTCTAATCACCTCCAGTCTGGAGCTGTTATTTCAGGGAGTGGATGGTACAGACAACTCATGACAAGCAATATTGAAAAAGTTACTAAAAAAAAGAATTCAGCTCAACACCCCAGCACCCATGGGGAGAGGAAGCTGAAAAGTGCACACCTGGCACAAGGGGGTCAGAGTGTCTCCAAGGCATTCCTTGCAATAAAAACTGCACAAGTGAAGTGCTTTGATCAGGCACTTTCTTACGTGGCCAAATCCTCACTAGTTTGGAAGAGAGCTGTGAATAAGTAAGGAGCAAGAAAGGGATGACACTTTACCTGTTCTGTGAACTCGAGAAGGTATGATATTATCACTTTTTAATAAAGCACTGACTGCAATTCCCAATTGTATGGCAATGGTTTAAAGCAAAACAGGAGACTTCAATTCCCTGAAATACTTAGACCTCATAGTATGGTTTATAACCAGGCAATTCCAACAATAATGTGGAATTCTTGGTTACTTCCTGCACTGAGTCAATTTCCCATCCTCACTTCTACCCCTCTGATCCAATTTTGTCTATGGTCCTCTGTGTTGGCAGAGATCTTAATTGGTTGTCTTTAACAAACTGATGAACTCATAAAAAGTTCAGATGAGTCTCCAAATCGCCAATCTTTTTCTGCATGAATTTCCAAAAGCCAGGGTGAAATTATCCCATAAACTTAGAGACAGAAATTCAAGGATTGATTTTTAATCATAAAGCACTTATCTATATTTTAACATACTTTGAGATTAAGCACATTAATTTGCAATGAATAATCCTATCTCAGCCCATCCCAGAGCTGCACTTCAGCCCTGCCCAGCTACGAGAGGAGTCTTCGCAGGCTTTACAGGCTCTGACAAAATCAATATCAGCAGCCATTCCTCTGGGAAATCAGTAATGTCACAGGCAAAGCAGTTGCCAAGGCTTTGAGCATGTTCCAATTAATTTACTATTCCATGTTTGCTGTAGACCTGAGGTAGGAGAGAAAGTTGAATGTGAGCAGTTAAACGTGAGACAGAGGAATCCTGCTAAGACAGTGATCACTGCAACATGTGCTTTAAAGGCTGAAATGTTTATTCAAGTTTTGAACCAAAGTAAATTTGAACCATAGCCGAGGTGCAATGGTTTACCTACAGATGATTTAATAGTTTAAAAAACGGATATAGACTTTTGCCTGGGGTTGCCAAATCCAGGTCTGTGTTATTTCTTGGTTACGCTGAACTGATCTGGCTGTCCACAGATTTTAGCTGTGGCAGGCTTGTTTCCTAAAATGCTCTTTCATTTCTAGCACCGAGGCAGCTTCACCTGTGGCAGAGAGGGCTCCTGCACTAACATCAGTAAGTAACTACTTGCCATGAGCTTTAAACACTGTCTTGATTTGCTCTCAGAAAGGGCTAGATGTAAAAGCTTTAAACTCCAAAAGGTGAATGGAGACCCGGCCAACTTGGGGTACAACTACTAAAATAAGGATAAGTGGTAACAATAAAATAAAGGAGTATTTAGTTAGATAAATCCTTGGCTGCAATCACTTTAGGTACAGGCAAAGAAAGCTAAAGGCATGTGGGATGCCTTTTCTACAGAAAAGCTTAAAATAGAAAAGGAAATCAATACTCATTTACAGTATCTGGCAGTCACTGAACCAAAACATACATGTACACCTACAGCAGAGCAGAAATAACAACATTTATTTAAACCTCAAGCTGTTATTCTGCTGCAGGAACGCTGTGTTTTATGTGGAGCGCTTCACCAGAAGCTGAGAAGTACCACATATTTCTGACCATTTTCAAAAAGCCTCAGCAGTATCAAGAGCAAATACTTTCAATACCATAATGATTAACCCCACCACTGCCAGGTCGGCTCCAACTCCTCCGACAGCCAGCAAAGAAAGAGTCAGAGCTGGTGTCTGCAGCAGGGAAGGTGTTTTGCCTTTTCCTCCTGAGTTTCTCTTCTGCCAACTCGCAAGACACCATTTGTTGGATCACATGCAAGTGGTGCATCTGTCACAGCCTGAACAGGAATGGGAACGGGAGTGCGAATGGGAACGGGAAGAGCTTCAGCAGCTACATCACCACGGAGCAACACTGCGGCATCGGATACACAGGGGTCTCAGATGGGGGCTGGAGCACAGCACACGCTGTGTGGGAAATGGGGAGGAAGGGAGACCTCTCAGTGCTGTAGTTGTGAGGTGGGGACAGGGCTTGGGAGCCCTGGAGCACCCATGGCCGTGCCCCGCATGGTGCCTGAGAGCCAGCGTGGGCATGCGGGGCAGGAGAGAGGTTGGTAAGTGCCTGCAGAGCTGTGGGGCAGGGACACGTCTGCGAATCTTCTGGGCTTAGCAAAATGTAAACAAGCCGTGATGCTACATTTAGCTGTGTGTCTGAGCATCTCTCCTAAAGCAACAGGCAAACACGCACAGCGGGAAGCAAAGCTTTGATGGTCAGAACCCTTAAAGGACGCTTCAAAAGAGAAATGTATATCTATGTGTAAGAATGACACGATGTTTCCACTGAACGTGTGAAACCAAGGGTTTAGGGGAAGGAATCAACATTCCCCAAACATGGAAAGTGAAACTAAATACAAACAAAGTGAATCTGCTGATTGAGTTTTTTTTTTCCCATTCCCCAGCTCCCAGAAATGTGACCAGTAAATAAACAGCATAAATAATAACAACAGCTGGCTTTTGTACAACACTCCTCATTCACAAAGACCAAAACGCTTTACAAAGGGTGCAACTAGAGTCACAGAACGCAGAGATGAATGGGACCTCAAGAGGTCCTCTGATCCATTGCCCTCTCCCAAGCAAGGCTCAACCCTTCCTCCCACTGCCACATAAACCGAAGCACAAGAGGTGCCTGCCCATGGCAAGACAGCATGTCAAAGGCAGGGATGGACACACAGCGTGAGGCAAAACCCTACAGCAGAGCCAGAATGTCACCGTGGGTTCCCTGATCTCCAGCCCTGTTCTACATGCACGGGGCCACAACGTGCTACATGCATGGGGAAAGAAAAAGTCAATTTTTAAAAAGCTCTCTGTCCAGTTGAACTTGTGGGCAGCTAATAACCTCAAAGAGATGATCTGTGTCATCTTCAGGGCAACCTGGGTTGAGATGCGTGGTGCTCCTTGCTAAAACCTTTTGTGGAGGACCACAGGATGACTGAATGCTGACCACTTGAATATCCTTTTAATAAAATGTGATTATGAATGCTGCTCAGAATACAGTTTTTAATGCTCCAAATATTGTAGACTAGCTCTCACATAAAATTGAAAAAAAATGAAGAAAAAGCTTAACCATTAAGTCAGCTAGATGTTATCTCCACAGCAATTTAATTACTTACTGCTTCCTCGTCACTCCTCATGCCTTTAGCCCAGCAAATTAAGCCACTGCAGATTTCTGGAATTTGACAGTTGAATCTGAAACCTCACTGAGATAGTTTTGAAAAATAAAAGTAAAAAATATGTTGAAAAATTAGAGAAATAAGCTCATCTTGCCAGCTGGTGAACTAGCTAACCTGCTGACACCTTCAGCAAATTAAACCAACTTTCTGTTCTAAAAAAAAGGCCAAAGATTTAATTTTTATTCCCTCACTCTGCAAGCTTCAGGCTTGATCAAGGAAGAAAGAAAATAGACAGAGCAAGCCCTTTTTATCACAGGTCACATAGATGGCTGAAAAATACCAGTAATCTCTTTTGGCTACCAAATTTATCGTAGGTTATACGTTTTCTCTTTACCCATCTCTACACAATACCGGAGCAAATGATTACTGCTGAATGTTTGGCTTTAGCCCAGTTGTCAATATTTTGTTTCCTTCTTTTTCCCCTCTCTTCTTTCTTTTAACAGACTGCTGCTGAGACAATTTACTTGGAGCTGAACAGCAGAGAATAACTAAGGCATCACTTAGTAGATTTTTTTTTTAAATCTCGCTTCAAACATCAGGCATTCTTCAACCACCAAAATCTCAAGGAATAACTTACTTTCTCTGGCAACTTTCATCTAGGGACTCTAGACCCAATTTATTCACTTGCCTGGATGATTGCACCCAATTTTAGATGAGAAAACAAAAGCACAGAGAAATTAAAGGTCTGATTCTGTCATTCACTGGTGGTTGTGTCACTGCCTAATGACTTGTCTTGACCACGTGTTTTACCTGTTTTCTGCTCCTCGTTGACTTCTTTATTCCATTTTCTGACACTACATTTTCTATGTCTAGCAAGCTGCCTTTGCCATCACTTAGTAATGGAGGATTCAGAGGCTTCCATCAGCAAGTGAGTGCCTGCCAAGCCCAAATGAAGATAGCTCCTGGCTGGAGAGCAAGCGTCTGACATGCTGAAGGGGAGTCTGTCTCCTTCCAGTGGAAGCTCTTGTGAAGTTTGGTGTTACTCAAGGTCTCGGGACATTGAAAACAGCTATATGGCTGCAACTGTGAAAATAATGAATCCCTTCGGTCACAAACATACTGCATCTGTCTAGGAGAAACAAACACCTCCCCAAAGAGAGCAGGCTCTAAGACCCATCCCCTCTCCAGCTCCCAGCTGTTTGTGGACAGCCCATAGAACAGTGTGTGGAGGCAGGCAAATCTGACTGGAATGCTCTGGCCACCAGGACTGCTTCTCCTGGCTGCTCCCTGCCTGTCCCCAAGGCCACACCTTGGTACCACAGTCTAGACAGTGACCCTGGTCAGCTTTGAGACACCTTCCTGACACCACCACCCACTCTCTGCCCCAGGGCTAGTTGCTTCAGAAGGTGTTTATGGTTGGGACAAGCCTATGGTTGGCATTTGGGATTGTTGTACCAGCATTTCTCTTCCAGTTAACATGAGTGAAATGTTATTGGTCTTCAAGAAGAAACCCTAGGAGAGGTACAGTTTTAATGATGTTGAAAAACTTTACTCTGGTGCTGCTAATTTCCTTCCTATAGGATAAGACATACTCATAGAGCGTCCAAATGTCTGTACTGGTGGAGTCAGGGCAGGGCTGTATGGGTATAATTAAGGATATATCTGGGGTGTGATGAGGTAAGGGACCTGCCTAAGCATATTTCACAGAATCTTATGGGCAGGATGCAATACTATCACCTTGGACACTTAGGATAATCAGCCATTTGCTATCAGGGTTGTGTCACATCTCTTGGATAAGGGACAATAGAAGGTTGTTAAACACTGATGGCTTCCATTCAAGTGGAAGCACATTAGGACAATGGCACGCCTGAACTTAGGGAAGGCAGCTCAGCCAAATGTGTCTGCAGGGACAGCTCTTGGAACAATGTGATTTCCCTACAAGAACAAAGCGATCAGATGTTCACCCTGGCTCTGAAAAGCAGAAAGCCACAGCAGCTTGAAGGGAACTTGCAAAGAAACACAGGCCAACTCTTCTGCAACAGGTATCTAGAAAGAATATCCTCTTCTAGCCAGCACGACTATACCAGCCAACTCTTGTTGTAGATGTATTCGTGGTGATCTAAAAGAGCTGCTGTGTGTTCCCAAGGGATGTTCAAGAGCGATGAAGAAATTGAGGCAAGGAACTGTGTGCAGCCAGTTTTATTATTCTGTCTAAACCTACATATTTGTTGTGCTAGTGAAGTGCTCTTGCATCTGGAACCATGACAAAGATGATGAGTTTGTTGCTTCAACTATTGCGTCATTGTCAACAAACAAGTGCTTTAGAGGCCTCCCAGTTTGATAAGCTGAAGAAAACTTATGCAGCAGCATCTGAGAGGAGAGTCAGTGCACAGTCTGCTCAGGATAAAGAGACCTGAAGGGACAGGCAGGGCTCTAACTGCTGAGTGACCAGCTAGGGGATCCATCAGAGTCATGGTACAAAGCCAGTACCGATCATCACACTTATAATCCCATTAAAAGGAAATGGACTATTCACACGAGAGAAGCAAGGTTTACTTAGCCTTCAGTCTCTAACAGAATAATGAGTAGAAATTGGGTTTTACAACACAATCTCAAGACCATTTTTCTTCTTTTCTCCTATTTTTATCTCTGCCTCTGATATTCACCACATTGGACAGCACTGTTTCCAAGAGTTCATCACGTGGCACATTGAAAACCAACAGTGGTTTTGCTTCCTTTGCTGCTCCCTCAGGACCATGATGAAATTTTACTGCTTTGAGATTCACAACAGGGAACTCCTAAAGTCACCTTGTTCCCACACACCAATGTCACAAATTTGCACACTTGTACTCCAAAGCTGAGTCTCGCAATGCAGTGAGCAAAAGGGATAGTTTAATTACAGTTGTTATTCTCTTTGTTAGTTGCCTTTTTCATTGGGTTCTGTGGAATAAAAGGCAGATTTGCTTCTGTTGAACATTCCTGTGGGGACTGAAAAAATTTATCCTACTAAAAAAGCCTGTTGGAAAGATCTACAGCAAGAACCAAAGCTGCTCTCCTTTCTGTCAGAGTCCCTCTTACGTGAAGCTGGTTTGCTAATTTGCCCATTCTCTGGAAATGCATAAGAAATCATAAAAGGATGCCCCCATTCACAGTGAATAAGACAGTGACATGGAGCAAAGAGAACACAGGCATTAAAGGAACACATACATGGCTGATGAATAGAAGGGAGGCTTTAGAAACTCGAGCAATAACAATACAGCAAGCGAAGCCTGAGGTGTTGATTCGACAATGATAATTGTTATTTCCGCTGTGCACTGTTTATGATGGGATCAGACACAGAGGGAGCTGAATTCGTCCTATGACAAACTGTGCTGACATAATTCACTTTGCACAATACACATTTGGCCCTTGTGCCTTAGTTTGAAGTTGACCTCGTTAGTACAAACAAAAGTGTGCTTCCAGAGTGACACTGGATTAGAAATTCCTTAAAGTATTTCTAGAGACTAACACCATACAGTATAATTAAAGACATTATAATTAGTGACTTGATTCCCTTTGCATTGACTTCACTTTGGTTTATTTATTTATTTATGTATTCATTTTGGATGGGTCTGAAAGTCAAATTCAACTTTGTCATCTGCTCATGCTGGGAGCTGTGCTGTTCTTCTGGAAATGCCATGGAAATGCTGGTAATGAGGTGCCAAAATCAGCAAGCAATATTCACAATTTAAGGGCCAGTTGAAATATAAAGGCAGTTTGTATTTCTGCAAAGTCCTTGGGGAAGAGAAAAATATTTTTTCTCCTTATTGGCTTGGCCAAGGACTTTCACAAGTCAGAATGAATGACAGGCATTTTCCAAAGAGTAAAACAAATTTTAAAAGTAAATAGAAAAGCAGGTGCTTTTTGTTTGTTCAATTTTGTATTTTTAATCACACTTGTCAGGTGTAGAACTGAAGGAACTCCTACAAAGACACTGTTTACTCAGACAACAGCAACTCTGTTTACTTAATCCATGGTCACGATGTCTGAAGATGAGCCAACCTGTTTCAGTGTAGCATCAAACGCTACACTTATTATCTGGCTAACTAGCCAGCTAATGACTTCTGTTTGATAGATGAGGAAGCTCAGACACAAAGATGTCTGGAACCCACATTTTCAAAAGCATCATCATCTAACTACAAGTGTCTCAGTCTTCAAGTGTTCAACCTAGAGTGGCCAGTCTACAGGGAGAGAACTGAGCATCACTTTCTCTATCTGAAGTCAATGGTGGCAGCAGGCTATTAGCACCTTTGAAAAAACTACTCCAGGTCAATAAATCTCACAGGGTTTATTTGAGGTCAAGCAGAGGGGCTGCAAGTGCCCCAGAGCAAACTGTGCTTATCTAGGCACTGACAAACAGCTGAAGCATCCAGAAAAGATTATGGGGACACAGACCAGAGAGGAAAAGAAGGTCATCTCTGAATCTCTCCAGGCCCTTTAGGGGCCTCAAAGGAAATGTCTTGACTTCTCCTCCCAACTTTCCTTCCCCTTCCTCATCCCACCTCTATTCTTAGCAGCTTTGTCTGAGAGCTGGGAACAGAGCACAGTTTCGTAATTCCTCACCTCCTTTACCTCATATTTTGACTCAGACTGCTCAGGGTGGTGGCAGAGGTTTTAACCTTGCATGGCCATTGTTTTTGTTTACACAAAGACTGCTTTCCCATTTAGTAGGATTTCCTTGGCTACTGGGATGTGCTATAGGCACAGGATCAATCTTCTTTGGTACCAACTATTTACTTCCTCCAAGCAATATTACGTGGTCCTGAAAATACCCTGCCTTGCCCAGATCTTAACCTTTGCCCTCAGTAGTGAGCACTCAGTGCCAAAGAGTTACCTGTTTTCATGCTCCATAAATCCTGTTGTTGGCACGACACATGAAAATGACACCAAAACATACTTCTTTTTCTTCCCTGCTGCAATCAGCAAGACCACTTAATTACATCTTAAGATTAAACTGGCTCAACAAGTTGGGCAGCTTGCAGTGCTGCCGCCAGGGAAGTTGCACCTGCATTGCTGCCTGCAGACAGCAATAGAAGACACCCAGTCCCCAGCCCTCCTCTTGGGAGTGACTTCCCACCCGAAAAACAAGTGGAAAACACAGTCTTCCTTCCTTAGTCCCGTTACTACCTACTCTATCTACCCCATCTAATCATTATGACATCTGAGTGCCTTTGTGTGTCAGCTTCCTGTGAAGTAATCACCTAAATCCCCCTTGGAAACAAAGCAGACCCTGCTGAGGAGCTCACAATAGGTGCCTTTCAGTCGCAGGACAACCTTGGCCTCGGTGGCACTTATAACAAAGCTTCCATATGTGCACCAGTATGGGCTGATCAGTCAGATCAACACCACACAGCATCAGAGCCTGGTTATTTGTGAGCATGAAGCAAAAGAGCCTCACAAAATCACCCCATCTTCCAGACAAATCGTTTTTTTAAAAAAATGTGCTACAGCACATCAGTTTGCCACAGCCTTTATCCACCTTTGCGGGTCTGTTTGAGGAGATAAAAGAGAAGCACCAGCTCTGAGGGGTGATGTCTGCCAGTTGGCCCCACTCTCAGAGAGTGCCCAGCCATTGTTTGCTCCTCAACCCCAGGCTAGGGCTACTTTTTAATTTTTCCTTTGGCAGATATCCCATTTTTTCCCCTCCCTGGGGGAGGGATCAAGGATGATAAGTTCTATTCTAATAGAAGACAAGTCAATGATAACCTTTGGGCATCTGCAGTGAAGAGGTATTTCTATAGCTCTAGCTGGGATTAGATGCATAATGGATCAATGAAAGATCCCACCGCTTGACGGTTATAGCGTCATTCATTAGCGTTAAGATTTGAACCTAAGTCAACAATTGAGTTAGATTGAAAGAATCACCTCCAGTATCTGAAATAGAATAAATTTTAACAGGCCTGAAAAAGTCCCCTGAGGTGTCTCTCTTTCTCTCCCTATACACATATATATATAGATCACTTTTGCTGAACATTTAAAATTAGATGAAAGTTGCTGAGCTTCTACATATGAAGCAGAAAAAGCCAAGCTACTTATGAAAAGTGAGAGGGAGAAAAAAAAAAAAAAGTATTTTTGGTTTGCCTATCAAAGGACTTCAAGAGCATTCTTGACTGTAGGATCCAGGCACTAACTTGTTATTCAGTCACTTACCATCTCTCTCATACATAACAATGCAAAAAGAGCTAAGAATAAACAGCACGCCCCTCCTTATACACAAACACGCAAATGCAAAAATGCAAAAACACACAGGCACACATAGGAACCACTTGTAAATGAGCAACGCTGATCCCATCCACTTTTGTTGTCACAAAACTAGGGCAAGCTCGCTCTCAATTAACTGCTTGGTGCACAGAGCCCTAAAAAAATTAACTACCCAGAGGACTTAGACACCAAGTTTTAACTCTCAGCTCTTTATCATCCTTTCATTTCTGGATCAAAGACTCATCCACTCACTACTAATTTGCTAAGACATTAAACATGAAAAAAAGAAAGCCTTTCCACAACTTGGTGAAGAACCTTGTGGACAGTTAATGATTAATTAGCATTATAATACAAGACAGCCTGGTTTCATAGTAGAAGCTTGTTTTGATAGCATTTTTTTTTTCTGTAGAGGAAATCTTCAGGTTGGTGCAGACTATGTAAAGCATCAGTGCCAAAACCTCTCCTTCTTGTGAGTAGAAGTAACTATAAAATGCTCTGTGGACCAGGTGATCTTAAACCAAGATCTATGTCCTACAGCCCAACCAGTGCAATGGAGCTACAGTGGGGTGGCTGCACTGTCCTCCCTTCTGGGGCCAGTGATCTTTGGTGCTTGGCCACCTCCCAGTGCTATGTCATTCACATTATCCCTTAGACTGGCAGGCATAAAACCCAAGGCCAGCTAACTTGGACCCGTATCCATCTCTCAGCGCAGTTGCAGGCATTTGGGATGATGTCTAACCTGTTGGGTGGTCAAGGAACAAGTTTAACTCCCTACGACAGCTTGAACAACTTTTTCCTGTGATTGCTTTCCAGCCGCATAAAATCAACACAGCTTTTCCTGTTGGCTTGCAGAAAAATAAAACAATAAAACAATATCCAGATTTTTATGAAGTAGCTACGTATCTTAACGAGTGGTAGCATAAACACATGCCAAGCCAGCAGACACTGGGAGGAAGAAGAAAGAGCATAACTGTGGAAGGAACAGAGACAGCTTTCTATAGCAGATCCTAGTCAGCACACAATCAGCTATTACAGTAGAGGGATTATTTAAATTATGACAAAAGCATTAGAGAAATTTCTCTATCTGGCTCCTTGTCTGTGTTTCTTACTGAGGTCAGTTTTGAAATCACAGTTGCCAGTGAAAGAGCTCTTTAAATCATTTACTAACTGTAAATAATTTAAAAAAAAACACACAAGCAACAGTCAAAAAGCAATGCAGCCAAGTCATATTCTGCCTGTTGCCCTGAGTTTTCGGCTACGACTGTTGAAACTGAAGTCAGATGCTGATGTTTAATTTGTTGACAAGATTGGAAAGGGTAGACATCCCAATGACTGTATCCCACCCCTCCCTGACTGCCGGTGCTATTAGTTTGAAGATAGTTGTTTATTGCTGATAGGCATCAGCCACCTGCATGTGCCACTCGGTAGCACACTGAACTGCCAACCGAGCCAGCTGTGCATGAAATGACAGTAACTGCACGTTTTACATCTGTAAGGCTGACCTGAGCGAGTAAAGGTTTGGAGAACACAGTCTTTACAGTAAGGGCTCTCTCAGATGACAGAAATCTCCCATAGTGGCTCTGTAAAGCTCCACGCACACAGCCTTGCAATGCCAGTCAAGCTATAAATAATAATTACACAAATAGAGTCTTATTTACTAATAGTAAAAAAGAACGTTTGCTTGGAAGTGCTCACCTGGGAGTTGTTACTGGCTTCCAATACCTGCAGAAGAGATACTGCCCATCAGCGTTGATGATATGGGGCAGGTCCTTGTATGGGATGTTTTGAGGACTCCGCTTTGGCGAACTTTCCTCTGGCATTCTGGAAGAATGACCTGTAAGGTGTTGGAAGAGACAAGACATACTTTAAAACAGGTGAAGGCAAGACACAGGCTGATAGGCTCGGTAGCCACAGACATTCATAAAAGTCAGTTAGTAAAGCAAGCACCACTGAGGGGAGTCTCCCTCCAAAACCACAGGCAAAGAGCCCCCAAAATCTTTACTCCTTTAAAACAGAAATGTAGCATTTTGTGTTGAGAAAAGGCTCACATTTGAGGGGGAGGTCACTGAAGGGGGGAAGGAGGGAAGATCAATCCACCATCACTACTTCATTAAAGCTTCCTCTCCCCCACTTCTCCCATCTGTGTTTATTTTGCATCATTTTGTGAAACGGATCCTAAAAAGAATATTTTAGCTGCAATCAAGTGCAGATTGTGCAGCAACCGCTACAGATACGAAAAGACAGCTGCATAAAAGATTTATCCCTGCCTCAACATCTCCAAAGAACAGCGGAGGGTACGCAGCAGAGGGATCTGCCACCGTGTCATCATTAAGATCTTCTCTGACATCTCCAACAGGAAGGCGGCGGCGGCGGGGAACGCAACATTTCCAGGAGAATTTGCAACAAACCTGTTTTCATCCTGTGCGAGGGTTTGCATTCTAGTGAGGAGCCGGCAAGCGCGAGTCAAAGGCGAGCAGACGAGGCTTTTTGCATCTCGCTGCGGAGATGCATTCACCCTCCGCCAACCGCGCAGCCCCCCACGGTCCCCGGTGGGTCCCCGGTGGGTGCCCGGTGGGTGCCCGGTGGGTCCCTCCCGGGCAGCTCCGGGTGCGCGGAGCTCTCCGCTCCTCCTCTTCCCGGCTCGCTCGCTCTTTGAGAAAAAACTCGCTTGGGTAATTCACCACTTCTTGTTCATTTCATCCCTTTTTTCTTTTTTCTCCTCTCTCTCTTTTTTTTTTTTTTTTTCCCCCCCCCCTTTTTTTTTTTTTTTTTCCCCCCCCCCTTTTTTTTTTTTTTTTTCTTCCCCCCCCCCCTCCTTCTCCACCAAATTGCGTGGGTGGGCTGAAGTGGCGGCGGTGGGAGGGGAGGTTGGGAAGGGTTGGGAAGGGGGGGGGAAGAGGGAGGGCTGGCGGGTGGGAAAGCTGCAGTCCACTTTCCAGAAGCTGCTGCCCGCACATCAAAGGCACCTTGAACACATACAGCTGGAGCGGCTCAGAAAGTTCCTGCCGCTGCAGGTTGTTTGCAACTTTACTTCCTCCCTTGCCACTTACTGTTCGGAGGCCGCGGCGACGGGGGGGAGACGAGGGAGGGAGGGGGGAAGACCTTGTTCTCAAAGCGATCCCCGCTGCGAAGCCATCTCGCCTGGAAGCGCAACTTCCCCAGCCCCTCGCTGCCAGGCGGTGAGCTGGAGAGCGGGGAGGAGAAGAAGAAGGAGGAGGAGGAGGAGGAGGGATCCAAGCACCGACGCGATCGCAGGTCGCAATCCCCGCACACGCATCCTCCCGCCAGCCGGGCAGCCTCCCCGCTTCCCCCGGGCGGCTCCACCGGCGGAGACCGACGGGTGGTGGGCGGGCGAGTGGATGTGGTGGCTGCTGGCCCCCCTCACCCCCCGGGCTGGGCTGGGCTGAGCTCCCACCGCCCGAGCAGCGGTGCCGTGCGGGAGGGTGGAGCGGCGAGCGGAGGACACCCCCTCCCCGGTCCCCCTCAGAGCCGCCTGGATGCGGGGAAGGGGGGAGGAACCGCCGTCCCCCTCCCCAGGGCGCTGGCGGTGCGGGGCTGCGGGGCTGCGGGTCCTCCC
>NW_015090851.1:3003913-3199142 GCF_001431845.1 Calidris pugnax | reverse complement strand
CCGCCCCCCCCCCTCCGCCCCTGGCCGGCTGACAGACCCCAAATACGGGGCGCTGGCCGTAGGAGTGGGCGCTCGGGTGGCCACGAGTGACACCCTGGGGGCGTGGAGCGCCTTTAAACGCCAAATTTCGAGAGGGGAGGCTATGAAGCCGTGCTGCCTTCCAGGCTTCCCCGGGCTGAACCTCTCTTTGTAGTCCCAAATCCAAACTTACACTGTTTGTGTTCAGATACACGGCTCTCCTGGCTTGGAAGCCCCGCCAGAAACACTCAGAGTAAAGGCACTCTATAAATACACTATCTCATTTATACACATGCAGTCTAGTAGTGCACCTGAGCACCATAAATTAATATGCACCACATATGTTGCCACTGTGCAATCTGAGATCCGTTTGATGGGGTACATGATACTTGCTTATAAAAATTGTCACAGCAAGGTTCCCCCAAGTTAAAATAGCTTCCCAGCCTCGAGGCATCCAGATACTCACTTTTGTCATTTAATACCGGCAAGTGCTTAGCATTTATTGAGCACTTTTAAATTGTTTATGTTAAGGGCACAGATTCAGACCTTTTACCTTTCATCAGGATAACATTTTAAACTTTAATTTTTACATGCCTACATATACCTAGAGATCTCAGGCCTTTTTAAGAAGAGGCAGCTATTAAAAACATTTTTTAAAGCTCAGCAATGTGCTCACCAGGTCCAAACCAAAAAAGGCTGAGGAAAGGAAAGAAATGTATGCTAACAATAATAACAATAAATGCAAAACCTCGGAGATGATCCATATAAAAAGGAAATCAAAAGCAGACTTTTTCCTCTTTAAGTGTCATTTATATTAAAAGCCCTAGAGGGGTTTTTAGTTACAAACTGCAAAAGCAAAATTACATATTCCTGTAACTGCTATTGTTTGGAGAAAAAAATCACAACAACAACACTGAACACCAACATTTACATTTGTTTATAATAAGCAAGATTTAGGTCAGATGGGGTCTTACCCAGAGCCCTGGGAGCTGTATTTGGAGGTGTACAATTTGCTAGGCCAGCTACTGCCTAAGCACGAATGGGTGGAACTAAAGAGCTATCACAAGCCAGCTCTGGAGCTGAGGGAAGCAAAGGCATATATATTTATTTAAAGGATACAGATCAGATAATAACTGGATTAAAAAGAGAAGAAAGAAGGAGAGAAGGCTCTTCCCCTGCTCACACTGTTTATCTGCCAGGAACACTTCGCTGCTTCCCTACAGCCATCCATGAAACCTGATGCCAGGAACAGGCTCCTCTCCCGCTGTGGTGCTGGGAATATCCGAGTTCCCAGGGCCACAGAGAGGTGGAGGAGACAAGGAAAAAAAAATCTCTTTCTAAAATGCAGGGTAAAAATAGCATCTCAAAGAAAATGTCCTTGGTTGGGATAAGGGCGAGATCCTGTCTTTGAGAGCTTGCCCTGGTCAGTCCAGATATATGATTCCCTTGATACCCCGTTAACCTCCGTGTAGCTAATATTGGAGGCAGCAGAACTATGGTCCAAGCTGCACTCTCTGCCAGACCCAGATTCTCACCATTGCCCAGGAAAGGAGGATCAGCCAACCCTGCTTTCCCTTCTCCCCACCTTACCTGAGCCCCCAGGAATGTGAGGATATTTCTTTTCATAGATAGCACACCCTCCCTCGTGTCGTGATAACATCATCAAAATGAATGAAAAGCAACTGCTGACTAGTTACCTTATTATTTATGGAGTTGAAGCCGTGAATTAAAAGCCACCTGAGAAAACTGGGTTGGGTCTGAAGAATTCACCTAGCTGATATCCAAACAATATACAGGGCTTCAGCAGAGCAATTATTGCACACTAGCTCCCTGGGCGAAATCAAAGGGATGTCTGAGCATGCAGTATTTATGAGACTGTAACATCTTCTCTTGTCTCGGTGGAGTGAAATATGATTTGGAAATACAGTTTAAGCTCAATCAACTTCTTCATCAGAAATAGAAATACACATGGTGGATCTTCACACTAACTCAGTAATTACTTAAGCCTTGTAGGGAAAGGTGTTTGGTTTATTGAAGGCTGAGCCCTGCTTAGCTTAAGCATCTCCATTGACACCCAAGGTACCCAAAGGAGTATAGAGAAAAGGATTATGCTCTCAAATAAGGCAAATTTTAGGAAAAGAATCAATTTCTGGAATGACAGAGAAAACACATATAATAAAAACTTGTTATCACAGCAAGGGGAGAGAGAAGGGGCTAGGGAGAAGAGAAGGGAGAGAGTAGGGTGGATGGGAGACAGCGTGGCAGGCTGGCTTGTGATTCTGATGGTGGGGTAAGGGAACGAGTTAGGATTTTCTTTGCCTTTAGATTTTCATTCACAAAATGAATTTTTAACAAATCATATCCTGTTGGCATACAAAGGTAAATAGACTGTATGAGACCCTCCTTCTCTGGTTGAGGATACCATGCTCTTAAATTGCAAAGGAGTATTTTTGTTTGAGAAGTGGTTTTGACGGGGTGTGGGTGCTAAACATTTGGGATTCTGCTGAGTAGAACCACAAAGAGAACTTTTGCTGATGAGGAGGAGGAAAAAAATAATAGAGAAAAATAATAGAGGAGGATGCAATAATAAAACATCAAAGAAGTATGTGGTTACAGAAGAATCTGCTCCAACAGAAAAATGCTGGAAGTTGCAGTAGTTGGGGAGCAGCTGGAGAGAGCAACAGACAGTGCAAGCACGTGGGAAATGGTGGGAGATGAAGCATGAAGAGGAAGAACTAAAATCCAGTGAAAAGCAAAGAAGCCAATGCCACTAAAGCTGTCAGCTTGCAGTCATTATTTTGGATTTGTCTTTCTATTTGGCTATTTTTGTTATTTATCCCTAGTGAGAGTCCAGGCATTCAGTTTTACTTATTTGTGAAATCTGCCTTTGCTTTCCTGTTGCTATTCCTGAATAAGACATGTACGGGGATGAGACAGGTGGGCTGGGATAAACTGCTGTGGTTTTCCAGTAAAATAACAATTTTAATGCTTTGCAGCCAAAACCTAAACTTGGTGTCAGGCAAACCAGATTGAAGAAGAAAATGTTCAAGGACAATATTTCATTGAACAGGTTAAGCTTAACAATTTCAGGAGAAATTATAACTAGTTTAGCACTGGTCTGCAATTCTGCAGTCTCAGGTACTTCTTCACAAATTAGTGGCAAGTGAAATGTAGAAAGGCAGAAGGGTTAGCGCAGGGGTATCCAAGCATCGCAGAAATTATTTGCAGGCTTTCACTGATTTGTTGCCCATCAGTAATTTCGCTTTCCCTTAATCAGTAGGAATAGAATTATTAGATTTAGCTACAAGTGGTTTAATACCCCAAGGTGCAAACTACAGCCAAGTAATAAAGTATTTTTACCATGTAAATGAAAATAATTAGTGGTAAAAATAGTCCTAATTTTTTTTTTAGGTGATAAAAATTCTGCGAATCATGCTGTCATTAGAAATCGCTTACAAAGCCGTGACTGCAAACAGTAGCTGTACGAGTGAAGTGATTAGTATCTTGCCTGTGCCTGTTATTTGACAGGACCAAAAATACACACTTAAAAATACACTCTTTGAATATAGGTTTCAGTCCTTTAAACTGATGTCTAGAAGATGACCCATCCTACATAGATGCTAATTTGAGAGTTGGTTGTTTTTAATTACAGAAGCAATACACACTTTGTTTGGCGGTTCATTTGGTTTTTTTAATTAAAAAACCCACAAGAATATTAATATCAGATTCTGAGGCATGCTTAGTATGAAATCTTTAAAAGGCATCCTCCAAAGGAAGGAAATTCAAAATGAAAGGTGGAAATTCTGCCCTGAAGTTTTATCTGTAGAGGGGAAGTTTATGATAGTGATTCTAGCAACTAGCTCATTTGAGAATAACTCTGCCCGGGGAATAAATATGTTTTTTATAAAAGTCTGGAAGTGTGTAACCTTAGCAGTGCCCCAGCAAGGGAGCTGGTGGCCCTGGGTGGGTTTTTTGGGCTGCAGAAGCCCCTGGTCTGGAGGCCGCAGGGAGCATTGCGGGTCTCGGGCACTAGAGGGCGCAGCCACAGCTTCTCACGGCAGCCCTACCAAACCCCCCTTATTATTTTCTTTTTAATCATTTTCCACTTTATCATCAGAAGGTTTTCTTTAAACAGTTGTCCCTTTTTATCTCCGCGGCCCAGTATTGGTTTCTAAATAAAAGTTTCCTGTGATGGTATATAATTAGTCCGGTTTTCCCCCCGGATTCATTCACGTCATGAGAATAAACTGCAGTGGTTTATGCTGTGGACGGGCATGTTGTTGCAGCACTTGAAGGGAAATCCTGTCCTTGTCACTGTGAGGACAGACAGATTAATGAGTCTGTTATGGGATGGCATTTCCTATTTTACTGCGTTATGATATGACTGCATGTAGCCATATTACTACTGATAAAATGTTGGTCACCTTGGTAGAAACAGGGGTTTTATGGCAGAAAACGCAATTAAAAGGCATCTTAAAGGAAAAGATTCTAAGCCTTGAATTTTAATATACATAAAAATCAGAACAAGGTAACATTATAAATTTTATCCAGGTGGAATTATGGTCTCAAATTCTGAGAAGTACCTGACCATTCCTTTTCTCATTTCTATTACTCAGGGTGACTGCATAACCCACTTTACAAACCACGCTTCATTGTATCGGGACTAAATAATACAGCCAAAAGATACAGCTATTCTGTGGTGGTTAGAGGGGTGCTTTATTTTGGTAGCCAAACTGGAAGCATTGACTGGAGAAGAGTTATTATTGTGCCGCCTGGTTTTCTTGCTGCTTTGCTATTGACAAAGCGTCATTTATCATGCTTTGCATTCCAATTTTTCTTTGCATGTTTTCCAGCTCATCATAACATAATTATGTTTCTGTTTCTTCCAGCCAGGGGCTGATACTTTCTTTTACTAAGACAACAGCTGCACTGCACAACCTTGATGAATCCCCATAAGGGTAAAATGTGTCTGTGGTGCTTGTTTCTGCCTTGGCAACCCAAATGTTCGAGCTCTTTTTAATGACAAATGCTGTTCTAAAATGCACCCAACCCCGGTGCTTTCATAGCGTTTCTCAAAATGAGGTTTTATATTGTAATTTAGACTTGAAATATTAAACATCCTGGCTGGTTCGTAATTTTAAAGGCTTCTTTTGCAGCATTTCTTTTTATAGTGTTTATAGGTTCATAAATTCCGAGATGGAATTTTAGAGGGCCATAGTTACTGATGTGCAATTTATTTTTTGAATGAAATTGATTTTATGTGTGAAAATCAACCCAACCTCAAGGTCTGCTATATACCCCTAAAAGGCATCTTTTAAGGGAGCTTTTGTGGTACAGGTGAACCATTTCCTTACTTGGCCTCAGTTGGTCCAACCACACTGCAACGTGAAGGGGATTATACCATCCTCCCCTACGAGGTGCATTAACTGCTAGTGATGGAAAATGCCATAAAAGACACGCAGTATTTTTATTATTACTTACTGAGATATTTTATTTAACTCTAATTTAACGTGAATTTTTAAAGTACTTTGGAAAGGAAAGATAAAATTTTTATTTTATGGGGGGGAAATCAGGACAGACAAAAGTAGGGCTCAATGCCAGAGGCAAGCTGAGGGCAGAATCCATTCTTAATGCTCCTGATTTTGTTTACCCAATTATACCATTACTAACTCCCATCTCATCTCGAAATCTATCCATCAGAGCACTGTGAACAACTGAAGCAGTAACTTTTCCACTCAATAAAGATTACCTAGATTTGCAAGTATGGGGAATATTCTGATCCAGGCAAAACCACAGCCTGGGTAACTACATCCTTAAGGCAAATTTTCCCTACAATTTTGCTTTCTATCCTGATCTCCTGGATGTTTTTACTGCCGCCACCATCATTTGAAGATCGGTTGTGTTTATATATACAAATTACAATAATTCTGTACACGGAGGCAAGAGTTTAACTCATATGATCAGCCCAATTTACATCTATGTGCGCTTATATATACAAATTACAATAATTCTGTACACAGAGGCGAGAGTTTTAACTCATATGACCAGCCCAATTTACATCTATGTGCGCCGTGATCTAAGGACACCTTGGGATGTTTGAGCACAAGGGTGTATGTAGCAATGTCTTAGTTCTGTCCACCACATTGTAAGCTGAAAGGCTCTTAGATGTTGATGAAAACTGTAGCTGCCCAGCCATGGCTGGCTTCATCTTCTCTCCATGAATGGCGAGTATAATTCTGCTATTGCTAGAAAAGTATCAGGTTCGTTGTTTTGGATACACAATGAACGTATGGTGAGGAGTTTGCCTTGTGCTGCTTCTTCCTTATAACCACCCCATGGCAAATTCTGTCAGATTCTGCTCAGATATATTTTAGCGCTTTTTTTCTCATTTATCTTTGGTTTCTTTACTCAGTCCACTCACACATGTTCAGCGTAAGACGTGCATTTTCTTTTGATTCATGTACAGTAATTACTTCCTAACATCTGCCTAGCAGATTTTGTAGGAGAAGTAACTCTGCAAATATTAAGAAAAAAATTAATGTATGAAATCTTTGAAATCTCTATCACTGAGGTTTGTTATCCACAGCTGACTGGATTCATTCCCAGCCAGGAAGCTGGTTCAGCAAAACAGCTGCATTAGTTATTTAACTGGAGGCCTGATCCTGCTCTTGTTCACACTGATGTAAACCAGGAGTAGTACTAGCGAAAATAACGAGTATCTCTAGTGCAAAATGCATGATGGAGAAGAAGTAAACATTATAGTGTGGAACAACAAGAGAATTGTAGGACATACTTTGCCATGCTGGTATAGGTGTTAGGCAGTATCTTCATGTCTTATAGAAACCTTATACCAAATACGCTGCTCGCTTCTGGGAGCACTCTCCTCTCTACACACTGCGGGAGCACCAAGTGGCCCACAAAATGAAGCCCCAGTTGTTCTCAGAGTTGCACCCCAATACCATGAATTCACATGGGACTTATTCTGTCCCAAGCAGCACATTCATTCCTGTCTGCATCTGGTTCATAATTGTTCCCTCACTGTTATTTAATTTTTACAGTATCTGCTACAATTTACTTTATACCTTCTAGTGCAGGAAAGCACACTCACTGGTTTTCCTCCTAGGCTGCATTAATGCATGTAATAATTAACCCAGAAGTACACTTTGAGAAGACGGAAGTCAAATGAGGAGCATTGCAGTGAAAAGGGGGACAAAGCATCCATAGGCAAAGTATTTCCTATATCCTATAAGATGACAATGCTGTATTTCAGCATGACAAAGGATTGTTACCAGAGCCTCATGTGCTTCAGAGATGGACATCTTCAGACCTCAAGGCCATTAACACCCTTCATATGTGATCTTATTATAAATTAGCAGCATATGCTGTTAATAATATCAAAAGTTACGGTATCTGAGAGTTCAGCCCCCAACCCTCATCCTGTTTCCTCCAACACGAGATATCTATTATACCTTGGCTATAGTCATTGATTCTCATGTAGCAAAGGTATCTGTGGTTTTGTTTGTGCTTTGGAGTCACGAGCATCTGCAGTTGCTGTGGGCTGGTCATGTCAGTTCAGATTGCTGTTACAGACCTGTCGGTGGGGCTTCCTAAACTCCTGCACACAGGAACCTTCCAGTTCACAGTACTATGCTTTGATACCAGCATGCATTGATTATCTTTATTTGTTGACTTTTCCTAGTATGTTACTGAATCAGCAACAGAGTCAGAAAGCACAAAGCATCTCTTCCCCTCCTGTGCTGTGAAATGTGTATGAGACACACTGAGCAATGCCTGTGTCCTCAGTCCCACCCTGAGACCTGCACCCAGCACCTCAGCACCCTCAGGGATGGGACTACAGCAGCATCTACCCTTCGGTTTTCAACAAGGACCAACTCCAAGCCTTTGATGTTGTGGAGCTCAGTCTGAAACGAGACAGTGGTGAAACCAATCCAGCAATGCCTGCCAGAGTCCAAACCCCCCTCTGCAGGCACGTACCCCAGAGTGCACCCCGTCAATACAGGTCTCTGCCATGGCTCATCTCCCTCCACCTCTGCCCCCAGTTCCAAATCTCTTCAGCAATATATTCTGCAAAACGCAAGGATTTTGGGGGCAACTTCAGTTAGACCAGAAAGATCTCCTTCTGCTACTCTGAAACCTGTGAGTGTGAAGAATTCATTCAGCACAGCACCCCTTGCCCATTCATATCTATCTGATGATCAAATATATTTTTAATTATCAATCTGAGGTGATTTTTTTTTTTTCACTAGACAATACCCAAGTGTATTGTAAGAGCAGTTGGGAATGAGCCAGAGAATTTGGCAGCAAGATATGGAACATTTGGGCTTTTGACACTTTGGAACATATGGAAAGAGGTTTGGAAGGTTGCCACGTGGGGTGTAACTTGGAAGATGCTACATTTCTTCATCTTTTTTTTTTTTATGGACAGAAGTAGAAGAATTTTTACTTTTTTGAAGGCTCCTAGTTCCTGTTCATTTTCAATGAGGTACTGCTGCTCTAGAATCAACCACTATGCTCAGTTGCAAGGTTTGAGCAAAATTAGCTGCGTGTTTATGGGCAACTGCAGATGGGTAATTAAAAGGGTGACAGTATTGCAGATCTTTTCAAGGTTGTAGCACCTAATTCATGAGATCCCTCACAAGTGAACTCAAAAAGCTAATGACTGGTGACTCAGATCATGGGGTGAAAGAAGATACCTGGTGCCTACCCTGAGTCAGGAGGTGGGCCATTTACGGATTCATGGGATCATGGGGTGAAAGAAGATACCTGGTGCCTACCCTGTGTCAGGAGGTGGGCCATTTATCCTAACATCTGCCTAGCAGATTTTGTAGGAGAAGTAACTCTGCAAATATTAAGAAAAAAATTAATGTATGAAATCTTTGAAATCTCTATCACTGAGGTTTGTTATCCACAGCTGACTGGATTCATTCCCAGCCAGGAAGCTGGTTCAGCAAAACAGCTGCATTAGTTATTTAACTGGAGGCCTGATCCTGCTCTTGTTCACACTGATGTAAACCAGGAGTAGTACTAGCGAAAATAACGAGTATCTCTAGTGCAAAATGCATGATGGAGAAGAAGTAAACATTATAGTGTGGAACAACAAGAGAATTGTAGGACATACTTTGCCATGCTGGTATAGGTGTTAGGCAGTATCTTCATGTCTTATAGAAACCTTATACCAAATACGCTGCTCGCTTCTGGGAGCACTCTCCTCTCTACACACTGCGGGAGCACCAAGTGGCCCACAAAATGAAGCCCCAGTTGTTCTCAGAGTTGCACCCCAATACCATGAATTCACATGGGACTTATTCTGTCCCAAGCAGCACATTCATTCCTGTCTGCATCTGGTTCATAATTGTTCCCTCACTGTTATTTAATTTTTACAGTATCTGCTACAATTTACTTTATACCTTCTAGTGCAGGAAAGCACACTCACTGGTTTTCCTCCTAGGCTGCATTAATGCATGTAATAATTAACCCAGAAGTACACTTTGAGAAGACGGAAGTCAAATGAGGAGCATTGCAGTGAAAAGGGGGACAAAGCATCCATAGGCAAAGTATTTCCTATATCCTATAAGATGACAATGCTGTATTTCAGCATGACAAAGGATTGTTACCAGAGCCTCATGTGCTTCAGAGATGGACATCTTCAGACCTCAAGGCCATTAACACCCTTCATATGTGATCTTATTATAAATTAGCAGCATATGCTGTTAATAATATCAAAAGTTACGGTATCTGAGAGTTCAGCCCCCAACCCTCATCCTGTTTCCTCCAACACGAGATATCTATTATACCTTGGCTATAGTCATTGATTCTCATGTAGCAAAGGTATCTGTGGTTTTGTTTGTGCTTTGGAGTCACGAGCATCTGCAGTTGCTGTGGGCTGGTCATGTCAGTTCAGATTGCTGTTACAGACCTGTCGGTGGGGCTTCCTAAACTCCTGCACACAGGAACCTTCCAGTTCACAGTACTATGCTTTGATACCAGCATGCATTGATTATCTTTATTTGTTGACTTTTCCTAGTATGTTACTGAATCAGCAACAGAGTCAGAAAGCACAAAGCATCTCTTCCCCTCCTGTGCTGTGAAATGTGTATGAGACACACTGAGCAATGCCTGTGTCCTCAGTCCCACCCTGAGACCTGCACCCAGCACCTCAGCACCCTCAGGGATGGGACTACAGCAGCATCTACCCTTCGGTTTTCAACAAGGACCAACTCCAAGCCTTTGATGTTGTGGAGCTCAGTCTGAAACAAGACAGGGGTGAAACCAATCCAGCAATGCCTGCCAGAGTCCAAACCCCCCTCTGCAGGCACGTACCCCAGAGTGCACCCCGTCAGTACAGGTCTCTGCCATGGCTCATCTCCCTCCACCTCTGCCCCCAGTTCCAAACCTCTTCAGCAATATATTCTGCAAAACACAGGGATTTTGGGGGCAACCTCTGTTAGACCAGAAAGATCTCCTTCTGCTGCTCTGAAACCTGTGAGTGTGAGGAATTCATTCAGCACAGCACCCCTTGCCCATTCATATCTATCTGATGATCAAATATATTTTTAATTATCAATCTGAGGTGATTTTTTTTTTTTTTTCACTAGACAATACCCAAGTGTATTGTAAGAGCTGTTGGGAATGAGCCAGAGAATTTGGCAGCAAGATATGGAACATTTGGGCTTTTGACACTTTGGAACATATGGAAAGAGGTTTGGAAGGTTGCCACGTGGGGTGTAACTTGGAAGATGCTACATTTCTTCATCCTTTTTTTTTTTTATGGACAGAAGTAGAAGAATTTTTACTTTTTTGAAGGCTCCTAGTTCCTGTTCATTTTCAATGAGGTACTGCTGCTCTAGAATCAACCACTATGCTCAGTTGCAAGGTTTGAGCAAAATTAGCTGCATGTTTATGGGCAACTGCAGATGGGTAATTAAAAGAGTGACAGTATTGCAGATCTTTTCAAGGTTTTAGCACCTAATTCATGAGATCCCTCACAAGTGAACTCAAAAAGCTAATGACTGGTGACTCTGATCATGGGGTGAAAGAAGATACCTGGTGCCTACCCTGAGTCAGGAGGTGGGCCATTTACGGATTCATGGGTTCACAGATTTGACAGAGTTGGAAGGGATCTCTAGAGATCATCTAGTCCAACTCCCCTGCTAAGCAGGATTGCCTAGAGCTCTTTGAGGATAAGGCCCTACTAGGAGGTCTTTCTTGCTCCCCGTGACCATTTCCCCATCATCTTGACATCCATGGATAGATAGACACTTCAGATTGTCTGTCTGCCTCTGGGACATAGTTCCATCCCGTGGGCTGGAGCTCCAGCACTATACTACAAATGCCAGCCTCGTTTGGGGCAGCAGGGCATGGGAGAGAGGAACCACCTCCAGCTCAGTGCTCAGGACTGGACGCCTA
Organism: Calidris pugnax; assembly: GCF_001431845.1. Lineage (NCBI taxonomy): Eukaryota > Metazoa > Chordata > Aves > Charadriiformes > Scolopacidae > Calidris > Calidris pugnax. The sequence goes on along the minus strand of NW_015090851.1, from coordinate 3,187,697 downwards.
CGATCCAGCATCATCTTCATACCACTTTAGGGACAGATGCCTATGCCCATTATGGGACAAGTCCACATCTCTCCGAGGTATTGCCTCTGTTTGTCAGATAAGCGATGCATAGTTTGCTTCGTATTTGGTATTCACTATAACCACTGTGTAAGAAAGAGTTTTTTAATGCATTTTTGATAGCATAATTGTGCACCAGGTTGGGGGCTGCATCAAATGCAGAATGTATTGGAATACACAAACCTGGACATCTTTCTTAATTTGCACAATTGGCACATGGTCTTTGCAGCTTAGTGAATACTAATTAATCTCTCTGACTGGTAGAAAAGCATCATCATCCTGGTTTAGCAATGAGGATAAAAGACCAAAGAGAGTTCAGGGGCTTGTACTGAGTGACAGGTAAAGTCACAGCAGCCAGAATTATGGTCATCTTCGGTGTCCTGAATAGTAAATCACCCCAGTTTGCCAAGACTCCATCTGAACAGCAGGGTGGAGGCACTTTGGGGTTTATCCCTCAATCCCTGTCCCCAATAGCTCAGTTCAGGGCAGGCTGCAGCTCGCGTCCCAGCTGAGTGCTCAGGTTTCCCTTCCTGGAGGAGTAGGAGTGATGGGGAGGAGGTGTATGCCAGCTCTGCCTTCAGCAGGGAGCTGGAAAACAGCCTGGGGGTGTGTTCACTTCTGGGAATTGGGAAGCATTCTCAGCCCTTGTGTTCTGGTTATGGTCTGAGTGTTTCTTGCCCACAAATTCACCGTGGCTTTTTTACTTGCATTTTCATGTGGCAGTTTGTTTCAACACATGCAGCAAAATAATGACTAGACAGTGCAAGTTCCCGTTATTTCTTTGCTAACAGCATGCCGGGGGTCACTACAGTATCTCTAGGTTATGAAAGGGCTCAGTGAAAACTAAGAAGGTGACATCCAGGAACAGGAATTGAGCATGGAGGAATTGGTGACCAGATTGGAGAAAAGAGCATCTCCTCCGAAGGAACTCAAAGACCTGTGGCAATAGCTCTTGAGGACTGACCATGTAGGTCAGGAAAGCAAAAAAAGATAGGCAAACGCCAAATAATTTGAATGGGATTTATTTTAGAATGAAACCTCTGCCTTTCTCAATAAAACCTGGGCGAGTCTGGAGCATTATTTAGCCTTATATCCTGTGCCTGCAGCATTTCTGAGCCAGCTAAAATCTGATTTAGAATGTTTTTAATATTGTGCTTCCTCTCACAACTCATACCCTGAGAAACATTTTAGTTATTTCTACTTTCTGTGACCATAACGGCCCCAAGTTCTGCTATTCCGAGTATGCACTTCCTTTCCTGAGTTTCAGTTTTGCTGTCCATTTAGAAATCTTTTTGACCCTAACACAGTCATATCCATAATTCTGTTAGGGAGATTAAAAAGCAGTAAAACTGATGTACAGAACAGCATTTCCACAAACCCCATCCAGTTACATGCTTCTTTGCATCTCCATTCCCATCTCAACTGATCTAAAGGGAGAAAAAATGCTCTCCTATCAGCCCATTCCTTCTGTCTGATTAACTGGCAGCTATCACAGGTCTTCCTTCGCGCTATTACAGTTTCATTTCCAGAGAAAAAAAACCTGATGGATGTCGAGCTCCTGCACTGTGGTATCACTGCGAAAAAAAAAAAAAAAAATCAAGTTTCTGTTTATACTGAAGGGCCGGCAGTACCTCCTTAATCAGGCTGTCTGTTCATTGGCAATCAGCAGATATTTTGTCTAAAAGCATCCGGCAGTGCAGTATAACTCAGTAATAACTGCTTCTCAGGGGACTGGGGGGAAACCCCAGATGAAAGACTTTAGGTGCAGTTAGAAACAGTGGTGAGCAGTTGACTTTGGGGGTTTTCTTTTGGCCTTTTTTTTTTTTTTTTTTTTAAGATTGCCTGAATTTGATGGAGGCTCTTTCATTTAAAAGACAGAAAGACCTACAAATTAAGCAACATCTAGCTGCTAATGTGTGAAACTGCAATTTGCATACATCATGGCAGCTGCTGAGTTGGTCCTTATTACCTCTGCTGGAGTGTTAATTTAGCCACAACTTTCTCATTTATTTAAATGAAAAAGCAGCGGGTGACTGGCACGCCACATTATCTGTCAGGCAACCTGGGAATCAGGTTGACAGACCCAGAAAGAGATTTCAATTCAGAGGGACTGCAGGGGTGCTGCCCCCCGGACCGGTGGTCACAGGCGAGCTCGAGATTGCCCTTGGTCTGCTCTAAAGGTCAACACTTGCCCTAAGAAAGAAAAAATAAAAAATCAATGTTGTATTTGGACTGACATAAGAGAATAGATAATAGGATTAAACTGGAAATCTTTCTGTTTTTTCTCTCCCTATGTATCCAAGTGGGCACTGTGTATGATAACCAAAATATCATCACTGGTTTTCAAATAATGCAAATAGAATAACTACCATTTGTCGAGCACTGTACTAGTGTACTGTGGTCCAAACCCACCGTCAGGGCCTGAAGCAGAGGATGCCAAAGCTGCCCAGGAGGGACGTGCCAGGAGGAGGGAGCTGCTGTGTCAGTGAGCGGTGCCGGTACCATCACGGCTGTGGCCAGCCCTGAGGTGCTTCCACACAGGGCTAATGCCAAGTGAATGAACAGACATCACCTAATCGTTCACATATGGGAGATAAAGCAAATGTGAGTCCCCAAACCAGAGGGTACCCCACAGTCTGGGAAAAGAGGATGAGGAGCCCCAGGGAATTGCTGAGCTGGGAGGAGCCAAGAGCGGTGGCCATGACGGGGTGTCACCCGTGGGTACTGAGATGAGCATGAGGCTCTCCTCTTCCAAGCTATGATAATGTGCCACCGTTTAATGATGTGCCTGTATAAAACTGTGTATTTGTCAGCGGACAACGCGCCAGAGCAAAACTGCAGAACGACAGCAAGAGGAGATGGGTTCAGTTCAGCACGTTGGCTGCAACGTTTCAGTGGCAGCAAAGAAAAACCACATCCTGAGAGCCACCACGTATCACCCAGATCTTAACTGACCCGATGGAGGTGTCTTCTAAAGTTCAGCTATATATATATAGGACTGTGGCTTGTGGGTCTGCTCATTGCAAGCCCTGGCGTATCTTCCCCTGTGGACAATTTGCATCCACACTGCCCATCAAACCAGGTGTTCTGCTTTTGGATGAACTCTAAGTGTTGTGTAGCTGTTCCCAAAGTCTGCACTCTTGGAAATTGGTCCAACTTTTCCCTAAAAAGGGAATGTTTTTCCAATAGGTGAATCACTAGCAGTTGAGATTTAGAAGGGAATTTCTTCGTTCATGCAATGCCAGAAGGGGCTGTCTGACTGGTGCCATGCAAAAATTGTTCTGAAACGTTAAATACCACACATATTTTGTAAACACTGAAATATTCACATCAAATGCATCTCTTCTGTCTCTGACACCTACTTCTTACCATTGTTTTAAAATACACTGTGTTAAAAGTTCAGGCGTTTGTTGTTTACCACAGATATTTTCCCCTTTGCCATTAACTTAATGAAGTTCAGCACAAACTTTTGTCTTCGCCCACTTCTCAGCCATTCATTTTTATAATTAAAATCACCATGACAACAGATAATGATATCAGAACGAAAGGATTATGACTTAATTACATGAAGAAGGTGAAAACAGGCTTGGCTTACAGCAGAGAAAGCTTTTAATTCTAGCAAAAATATTGGGGGCCTGATTCACCGCGGCATTACTCCGTTTATGAAATTACAAAGTGCTGCTGAGAGCCACCCAGCAGTTGCCCTGCTGCAAGACGGGGTGTCCCGGATAATTCAGTGAAGTGCTAGAGAAATAGTCGAAATTTTGTGCGCAACAAAATGGAATTTGTCTTAAAAGCATTAGTGTTTTTGTGAAACAGGCTCATTATAGAAGTTAGCTGAAGAAACGCACCCATAAAGGAAACATGGTTATTCATGGTTATTATTAGGGTAGCGGAGCGGTTTCATATAAATAAAATTAATTACATAAATAATCCATGTTAACCACCACGAGACTATAAATTCTTCCACATAACAGGAGAACAAGGTAATTTAGGGCTATGGTCCACTTTTATGACAGCTGTGGCATTTCATCAGGTCACTGTTCCATCTTGGCTTCTGTGAAAACTATAGTATCAGATTGGATATTTTTATTTCAAAGATACAATTGAACTTTTAATAAGAACAATCTGGGAGTTCAGACAATATATATCTTTGTAATCTGACCTAATGGATTTTCTGACATGAGTAAACTTTAACCACTTTGATATATTTTTCCTAGGTTTGTTCACGAATTATATGAAATATACTTTTTAAAATTATGTACATCTTAATTTTTCCCCTAAAACCAACAAACCACTGTTAACAGTTGAACATTCCTGAACGCTCCCTATGTGGCTTTTGGAAAAACTCTGTAATAAACCCATCAGGCTAAAAATCTAGATAAGGAAATGCATTTCATTTTCAATTTTCTTAGAAGCTATTATGATCAATCAACCAATTAGTACAGCGAATAAATAAATTAATGCCATTTAAAAAAGAACATTCCAAAAACCCCTTAATGTCTTTTTCAACTAAAAGTATAGGTTTGACATTAATCAATTTTATAACCCTAATTTTTACTTTATCTTTTTTCCATCTTTGCTTAAACATATGGAGATATAAATAGTGTATTATGGCCCTTTCTATTCCCCTTTAATTTGCAGAGTACAAGATCTGCAGCTGATGTAAATCAGTGCGGCCCCACTATTCCGGACCAATTTAGTGGATCTGTTTCTCATTTACATCAACACAAACAAGAAGATAGTCAGGGTTCATATCTGATTAAAAATATACAGACAACACTTAGGTTCGGTCAGGAATCCTTATTTTATGCACAACTTCAGGTCTTAGTGATCTGGCAAGGGCAGGAGAAACAGCTCTGGGCAATTCCTCTCAGCTGTAGAGGTAGTGGCCTTGATTTCAAGAGTGACTTATATAAGGTCAATGAGCAACAGCTTCTCCTCTGGTGTGGTGCCCCAGCCTCAGTGGTAGGTGGGAGTCAGTCTGGTCATTGCCTACACTGGGATCCCTCCAACTGCCCACAACCAACGGTGAGATGGTGATGTGCTGTGTGCCCGTGGCAAGGTTTGGAGGGGTGGGGGGCAAAACTCTTGAGGTGGGCCACCAACACAAGAGGTGACTGTACCATCCCACCGAGGAGCCTGCTGGCTTCTAGCATGGGGTCTGGCATGAGGAGGGGAAGGAGAGCAGGGCTGCTGCCGCCGGTCAGCTGAGTCCTAATGTACCCCTGAGCATGACATTAAAGCAGCTCCTCGTCCCGGCCAGGAGCCCAGCATGGGCTATTTATAGCCCTGGCACCTTGCTGCTTGCCAGAAGCTCTGTGCTGCTGGAGGAGATCTCTGTTTCCCTCTCCCACGCACTCTCACAGACACCTGCCGCTCCTGGCGTCGGAAAGGTACATTTAAATCCTTTCCCCACTCAGAGCAGGGAAGAGAAGGGAGTTTGGTGCGGAGAGGGGTGGGCAGTGTGGGAACGCCGGGGCCAGGCCGCTCTGGGCTGCTGGGGACACTTGTGGGCAGGGGTACTCGAATGTATGTCCTGGGGAACCCATAAAGGTGCTGGAGAGGGGCCTATACGTGACAATGGGGGGTCAGTGCAAGGCAGGCATACAGCGGGGAGGCTGTAGGACCCTTTGCCAGTGCCAAAATTGAAGCCCTCTTGGTTCCTTACAGCGCCTGCCGTCCAGCTCATAAAGCAAATGTAAGAAATTAGTTGCAAAGTGAGGTCAGGAACCTCTCAACGGTATCAAACTTGGGGTCTGCTTGCAGCTATCGGGGGTCTGCCAGCAGCGGGGAAATAGGATCAGCCTGTGGGTGTGGAAATTTCAGTGTCTGGGGTCTGTGCGTGGGGTGCTGTGCACACTCCACGAGCCAGCAACCATCCAGGCGTGCTTCCAGCAAGGAAGCTTGGAGAAACTCTTGCTTCTCCCATCATGGTATCTATATGTGCCTGGGACTGATCCTTGCCATCAGGAGGCTGAGCGTTTCTAATACGAGGATTCAGTGGGGACTGCAGATGTAGTAGGTGTGGAACATGTGTGTTAGTGCAGGGGCCGTTTTGGAGGTGGTGCTGTTGTTGCCATGGGTTGCTGTGAGTTTCCTTTTCCACGGGTATGGATATACCCAGGTATTTGCCTGGTAGTGACTGAATTTGCAACTAGAGAAATTGATGTGGAAGGCTGAATTTGAACAGTAACTAATGGAATGCTGACGTCAAGTTATTAGGGTTTACAACTTGCAATTTCTTTTAATTTCACTGCTGACACGGATATTAAAGCTTTTACATATTAGCGTTTGCTCACCAAATGGATACATACTTTGAAGTTTTATGTAAATATTAGCAATTAGAGTTCACAATCTTTTCGATTGTAAAAATGCAAATAGGGCCTAGTTTGCACCAAGTTATTAAATTGTGTTTCTTTTAATTATGACACGGTCCAGTTTACACAGTGTGATATAATTGTTCCAGAAAGTAAGCCTTTCCTGTTACTCACCAGTATGTTTAGATAAATGCAAAAAAGAGAAACCTCTAAGACCTTTCATACGCTGCTTAAAGAGCTACTGAAATATGTTTTAGAAATATATTTTCCTTCTGCTGGCATCTACCGTTGGATATGTAAAAAAACTTGTGCATTCTCCTTCTGTAAATGAGCACTTTGCCATTTCAATTAGTTTTGATATGTAAGAAAACGATCTGCACATGTGAACTGTAAAAGAAATAGGCTCCTGTATGTATATATTTAGCTTCAATTCTTCTCATGCAATTAATGCACATAATTGGCTCAGACTGGGATTTGTTTATAAGCATTTGTTTGTGAGCAGAACCACATCCATTTTCTACTTAAATCATGGGACTCTTTCGACTGACTTCACTGAGCTTTGAATCAGAGTAAGATTAAGGTCAGGTGAAGGCATATTTGAAAAGATGGCCCACAGGGTCTTTCATTTTGAGCTTCTTTGATTTTTTTTTTTTCATGAATCTATAACAGTTTAAAGAAAAAAAATATGCCTGGTATTTGCTGAGATAGGATCAATATTAATCCAATCCCACATCTAGGCCTCTGTCTTGGCAGTAAACGGAGCTCAAACTGTCAAATCTTTCCAGAATCGCAAACTGCCCAAAGGCTTTGAAAACTGATCAAAGCCTCTTCAGGTCTCCAATGGTCAAATGTGCTCCCAAACATGGTTTCTGAAGCTTTGCAGGTTGCTTAAAATCCCTCTGTTACATGGCAAGCTTCTCCTGGCCCAAGGAGCCTTGTTAAGTCCCATTTTATTTTTATTTTAAATTAAGAGCAATTAAAGGAGAAAACAAACAAGCTCCTGAAGAGAGGCCAGGCTGTGCCTGGGGCAGTCTGAGTGGTGGTGACCGTGCTGGCAGTGGGATGCTCACAGCAGCAGGGATGGGGTGATGTGTGTGAGGGAACACAACACTGACACAACTCTCTACATCTACTGAGCAGCCTGTAGGTCAGCAGCCTGTCCTTCTGCACTGAGAGCTTCTGTTTCTACACCACCTGCAGACTGTAACCTGCTAAGGAAGCTCCCATGAGCATGCCTAGCAGCACATGTCCCAGCAGGAGCTGGCCCGTGCTCCCACAGCAGGAGACCTCAGACTGCCTTGACCCAGGCTCCTCAATATCAAATGGCGTGCGAAAATAAACAGGGTGCCACAGGGACCGAGGGAGAAAAGCAGTTAAAATCCCTCTCAGAATGACTGTCACACTTTATCTTATATAGGTTAATGACTTAATTGGATTTGTAGCGTTCACAGTTTCAAAACTTTACAGTTCCTTCTTCCCTTCCAGCAATAAATCAGTTCAGATCACCCGAAATCTACCTGCTGTGGGGCTGGTGGTGGGAGATTGATAGGGCTGAGCAAGGACTTTAATGGGAAGGAGATCATGTCATCTGGCAAACCTTTTAAAACTGCCTATGCAATTTAAAGCTGAAGTTTTACCTTTGAAAGTGATGCAGACACTTCAGTTCCTAAATTGCACGGTGAGCTTAAGTGGGACTTGGACTTTTAACTTAATTAGATGCCTTTGAAAACCTGAAAATCCTAAATCTCCAAGTAATTAGCAACTGACAGAATATGGAAAACTTTGAAAAGGTATCCTGGCTGCTAGTAGTTATGGTGATACTTGAGACATATCCAAACGCTAAATGTCTAATTGTCACAGAGAACCATTTGTTAGAAATGCTTATCTGCATGCCCTCTCAAACCATATCGATATAAGTTTCCTAAAAAGAATTGGATGTTCTCCCACTTAAATGCTCTGCCATGAGTTTGTATATTTTATCTGGACAGAATGGATGAAATTCTTTCAAGAAATATTATCTATGTCAAAGAAAGAAAGCAAGTGTTCCCTGAAACTGTGAGTGACCTTTTCAGCACAGATCTCTCAGCACAGACTAGAAATGCTTCCCAGTCTGACCACTGATAACCATTCTTTGAATGTGCTTTTTCAGCCAGCTGGGCATCTAACTTATGTTGATTTAGACACTTGATTTCATCACAATTTGTTTCTAATGATATCATGTGGGACCGTAACCTCACTCAAGACAAAGTATCTAATTTATCCCCTATTATCCCTGAAAAAATGAAGAAAATTAGATTGGATTGACACAATTTGTTCCTGATAAATGGGTGCTATAGCTGTTTTTATCACCTTATTGCCCTCTAAATTCTTATAATTCAATTGTGTAATAATTTATTCCAGCGTCTTTCCAGGTATCAAGATAATAGTTCCTATTATCCTATAGATATAGGAACATCTATAATTCCCTCAAAGCTTCCTTTCTACATCTTATTCTTATTATACCTTTCTGCTATATCAAGATTAGCATTGTTATTTGCCCTTCTTGAGCACTGCAGGATCTTTTGCACGGTTTAAAAATCTTACTTTTAAATGCTAGCACAGCCTTCATAATTAAACCCTGAGATTATAACATTATTATCATCTGGGTACTGATTTCTGCCTCACTGTGGCTGTCAGCCAAATGTCATAATGCATACAATTAACAGATTTGCTTCTCAGCTTACTGATAACAAAGGAAGCACAAATAATTCATGGGCAGCGGCACCGGTTCTTTGATGTGACTGAACTCTGATCTTTTCAGCACCTGAAGGGAGGCAGGCTGAAGACAGGGCAGCCTCATTAAGGCAAAGAAGAAGGGGGGGAAAAAAGGAAAAGGAAAAAAAAAAAAGAGGAAGAGGAGGATGCAGGAGGTGCCCCCTGTGTCGCAGCCCCCTACCCCATGCTGGGTGCTGTGACCTCTCCTGGGCCAGGTCCTGTAGCTCCCACCCTCCCACCATGGCGAGGGAAAGAGCAAATTCCTTGGGACTGGGCAGTAATAACAAGAAAAATCTATGACCCAGACAAAAATACAGACAAAATAATGTCTCTAATTACAAGGTAGCTTTTTTTTTTTTCCAGAGGTTAAGGGAAATTCCTGATGAGACGCTTCCATCTGGTTTACAGTCCCTTTGCGCTGGGCCAGTTCAAAGAGGCTGCAGTGTAACTGAGAATTGAGGACAGCATTTATTTATAGTTTGATAGCCTCATAAAAGCTGTAGAGCTGAGCTCACAGCAGTGCGCTTATTTATGTTTTAAACTGCTCATGCAGCAACCTACTGCCTTGCAAAACGTATGCTCTAGCTCCTGCATAAAATTATATATGACTCTTCATAAGGTTCATGACACAAAGGCAACAAAAAAAAGTGAAATTAGACTAACAAAACAGCTGATATAAAAAGAAAAGTAGCAGCCAAAACTAGAGGAAAATTAACAGCATGGCTCTGAAATAAAGTAACATCAAATGAAGATTTGCACCTCAATCCATTTTTCACAACAGAAGAAAAAAATATCCCAAAATTCTGAATTAGGCAATAGCTCTGATTTCAGCTCCTGGTGACATTACAAAGGATTTGAGACTCACACTGGAGGTTTTATAATGACAACCCAGCCTCTGGCACAATCTCAGTGTAGTGTCTCACTGCAAATTATATTTGTATCACATCCTTTCTTTTAATATCAATGTACCATCTTTTTCCTCTGTAACCCAGAGGGGAAAGCAAAGCAGCACCGTTTCATTATTACCCTTTAATAGTCTTTCCAGTGATATAAAGGAGAATATTAATACCCTTCCAATGACCTCACCTAAACACTGCTAAAAGCCAGAAGAGGAGTGACAAGTTTGTAGCTAATGCACAGGGATGAATTTCTGAAGTTAATGAAAGGATTTCACCCCTGGGCTTTAATCCTGGTTCTTTTTAACCTTTTAGCTTCATTTTCTGCAGCTGTAGGATGGAGAAAGAAGACTTGCATACAAGACGACAGCATGATATTTACTGAGTACAGTTCAGTCAGGAGCTTGGTGTGATATCAAGGAGATGAAGAAGGTGCATTCTTATGAGAAAAGGCAAATACTGTCTTTCTGAAAGCGAAAGGTAATTGAACCCTGCCTGTAGCTCTGGCTGGGGAAGCAGCACTGCTCTGCAGAGCTCCACAATGTGGGTAAAGAGGAGGTTGGAGGGTTGCAGGTGATCCTGACTACAAGGTGGAGACTCTTGCACAAGTCACCCCAAGGATGAGGTGATGGTTGGGCATGGACCAGCTCCGGGAACGTGGAGGCCATCCCACTCACGGGCTGGACTCTCTCTGCTGCTCCTGGGGAGGGTGCCCAGAGTCACCCCACCAGCCTTCTGAGTGGCAGAGGAGACCACCCCACACTGGGTGCAGATGGGCACTGCCCTTCATCATCAGGGTAGTGGGTGCAGGATTTACCTGTCAGATAATTTGTGCCTAAAGTAGTAGATAAATGGCATGAGCTATGTTGGGCTTGAGGATTCCTATTACTAATGTCTTAATGATGAAAGAGAGGAGAAAACGGCTGTGAGCATGTTGTGCCAGATATCCTAATCACTGTTAAAAGAACACATAAAATTCACAAATCTGCTGAACAGTAATCAAAGACACAGTGTTGCTCTTCAGAAAGCTAAATAAGCAGTGGGAGAAAGCTTAAAGGTGACCAGGAAAGGAAGTGAAATCATAGCTCAGTTCTACACACTGCTTTTCCTGAGCTGTACAAATGTCTGGGAAAGATGATGACGATTAATCATCTCACTTGTTCTTCACATTAAAAATGCACATTTTATCCACTGTGGAAAAGCTGGAGGATGTGTGAAGTTCTAACATCACAAAAGAGAAAGATGTTGATGATTTCGGTGGAAAAACCCTGGTTAGTCAGATTGCTAAACAGGATTGGGGTCTTATTGGTAGTTACTAATACTTTAACCAGGTTGTTCACTCTCCAACTGGATAAAAGATGCTACAGCTCATCTACTTTAAGATATGCCTGGTTATAATACGTGATCTTTGAGATATGGTGCAGTTGCTTTATCAAAATGCAGTGAAGATCAAATATTATAAGGTGATAAAATAGCACAAGGAGAAAACAATAAACTGTGCATCTAATTATCACGCAGGATTAAAAAAACCCCATAACCATAACCCCAAAACATTTTCTATCTTATATAAGGCTTCTACTGACTGTAAAGACTGCTCCAGAGGCAGAAGGATTAAGATCTACATTTTCTCAAATGCAGTATTTCATGTCAATGTAGTCAGCAAAAGAAAAAAATATTCTAGATTCTGGAAATACCATTGCTTTATTTTTTTTGTACTAAACTTACTGTCTTTGATTTTAAAAAAAGTACCGTAAGAAGAGCTTAGAGTTTGGCCCACATCCAGACTATGAAGTTAATGTTTTGTCTTCCAAATCCATTTTTAAAACCTGGTAATAACCCAGATTCATTTCTCAGATGTGTTGTTTCTAGTTTAAGATTTGGAATATCGAAAGATTGATAAAATCAAGGAAATGCTAGCCTTCAAGCATGCCTGGCTTTTAATTTAGCACTCTAATTGAGGAATCTATGTAATTTGCTAAAACAGAATGATGAGTACTTCCCAAAACAACTGAACAGCTAAAAGAGTAGGTCTGAGATTGATGCTATAGCTGCAGATTTCCTTTTCACTTGGGAAATAACTATATTATTTTTAAAAAGTCCATATATCTAGATCTGTAGAGAAATGTGGACTGTTTGTGAAAATACCTCTAGGTGGATTTCAAAGAATTTTGTATACTCATTTTTTGTGTTGATACATATTTCTTTAATGAAATTAAGACTGCTTTTTGCACTCCCAAGACCTGAGGAAACCAGTTCTGTCTGCCCTACAACACCCTGATCCTGCGAATATTTAAGCTGGTGAGGAATGTTACTCATTTGAATAGTCCCATTAAGCAATTGGTAGGATGGTTACAACGTGTGACACACGGTCACACCACCACTTCAGGACTTGTCTGTGTATTGGTGATTCATGACCTGAGTCCTTAATGATTTCCACAACAGCACTGCCTCAGTACCACACTAGAGACAAAAACTGTGTTAAGGACTGGAGTTAAGGTTACTGGTGGGTAAACATCATTCTCCCATTGACACCTCTACCACGGTACCTCGCATTCTGCAACTTGCTCACCTGAAAGCCTGAGAGGTTCAGTAAAGGGCACCCCCCTAAAAACCTCAAAAATGAGACCATGAACTTCCTTCTATTTTTCCCAGTAAATAAAACCAGAAGAAGTATGTGAATAATTACAATTTAATTAAAAATCCCATTTGAGGTTACATTAAGTGGAACCAAAACCCTGTGAATCTGCAGCGCTTAAACATCCTGCTGAGAAGCAGGAGAGCAGCTCGAAGGCTGGCCCCTATTTACTAATCCCTTGTTTATCCCAAAGCAAACCAGTAGAAACTCTGTAGAAACCAGAGACCTACACTTTGTTGTGAAAGAGTAAAGAATCTCGCCAATTGAACCAAGTTGCTTCCTGCCAGTTCTGCCACCACACTTCAAGGATGGAAGCTCTCTCTGCCCACAAGGTTGTCCTGACTCTCTCAGCTTGAAGCCTGGGGACAGAGCTACTGGTAGGGCAGGGCAGAGACAAACCCGTTGGTGGAGTAACGAGGTGGCAGCTCCCTAGCTGCTTTGCAAGGGGGTAAGCACAGGGCTTTTGGATCAAAACTGTTCTGCAAATAGGTAGCCAGGTCGGGTGGTAAGGCAGAGCAGTAAATATCCATGCATCCACCTATGCCTCTGTAAAATGCCAGTGAACTGGGTTGTACCAGTGGTTTTATTTCTCTCTGCTTTGCAGAGGTGTAGATCATTGTAAAACTAATGAAAGAAGCAAGTCCAATGTTTTCCCATTTTTTAAATTTTTTTTTTTTTTTTTTTAGTCTTGTGGTACCCTTTTCTGAAGTTTCCACTTAGGCATAACTCCCAGTTTGAGAGGAGCTGTGAGCACTGAAAAGATGTGACTCCGTTGTAGCTGTCTAACCTGAGAGACTGTTGAAAACATAAGGTACTTTCAGCATTTAAGCAAGGACTAATGTCTGTCAGGTGTATGGGAGAGGCAAAACTTGAATAGCCAAGTGACTAAGGGCCTGACCTAGAGTTTATTAAGTCAGTGGAAAACTTTCTTTCGATTTTAATAAGATCAGAGAAGGGAGGGAGAAGACAGCTAGAAAAGACTCTTTCATGGGGAAGTCTGTAATTTTCTTTAAATAATCACAAAAATTGTGGGAGAGTTGATAACCACTTGAAGTGTTGATTTTTATTTTGTTTTGTCTTGGAGATCTTAAGCCCAAGACCTCACCAGAATTTTACATACTTTTTATGCATTACTGATTTACATCATACCCTACAGAATTACTGTCTTTAGACATTAACAGAAATATTCATTTGCCCAATAATTTGTCCTTATTGGACAATGTTGTGCTTCTACCTCTAGAAACATTCCTGATGGAGAAATTAAATCCTGAGGAGATTTGAAAACAGGAAGTTTGGAGATCAACCATGGATCATAAGGCTGAGGAGAAAAGAAAGCAGCACCATAGCTGGACTTTATTGGAACAAGTAAAGAGAATGAAAGAATCAACAGAGATAATCGACGTTGTCCTAGTTGCAGAAGGTGAGAAATTCCCCTGCCATAAGGTGGTGCTGGCTGCCTTCAGTCCCTATTTCAAAGCCATGTTTACCTGTGGCTTGGTTGAATGCACGCAAAGAGAAGTGGTGCTGTACGACGTGTCCGCAGAGAGCGTGTCCGTAATACTCAATTACATGTACAGTGCAGATTTGCACCTCACTAATCAGAACGTGCAGACTGTTGCGGTTGCTGCGTATTTCATGCAGATGGAAGATGTTTGCAGTATGTGTCAGAAGTACATGATGGACCATATGGATGCTTCCAACTGTGTAGGCATCTACTACTTTGCAAACCACATTGGGGCAGAAGATTTATCTGATCAAGCGAGGAAATACTTGTATCAGCATTTTGCTGAGGTGAGCTTACAAGAAGAAATACTAGAGATTGAATTCCAGCAGCTATTGACTCTCATAAAATCAGATGACCTGAATATTTCCAGGGAGGAGAGCATTCTGGACCTCGTCATTAGATGGGTCAAGCACAGCAGAAAGTCACGTGTGGAGCACCTTATTGAGCTCCTGAAGCAAGTGAGGCTGGTACTCGTCAGCCCCTCCTTTCTCGTGGAAGCCCGGAAAAGGAACACAATGATCCTGTGCAATGCAGAATGTAACGATATGTTTGAGGAAGCACTGAAAACCATCAAGCTCTCCAGCCGCCCTCCTCTCAGCCTGCGATATGGCATGGAGACTACTGATCTCTTGCTCTGCATCGGCAACAACTCTCTCGGCATTAGGTCAAGGCACGGCAGCTACGCAGATGCCAGTTTTTGTTACGCTCCTGCGACACGAAAGACTTACTTCATTTCCTCTCCAAAGTACGGAGAGGGCTTAGGATGTGTTTGCACTGGTGTTGTCACTGAGAATAATGATATTATTGTGGCAGGAGAGGCAAGCGCTGCCAAAATGTCTAGACAAAAGACCAGGAACATCGAAATTTATAGGTGTGTACCCTCTGTCAGAAAATCCCTAATTATTTAAAAATTTTAAATCCAAATGATGTTTCTGGGGACAAAAAAAGACCGTTAGACAAAGCATTCTTTACTTGAAAGTTTTCCCAGCGATTTCGATTACTCTAATCAATTTGTCACAGTTTGTCTTCATAGCAGTGAATTATATACATACAACAAAATCTTGATGCCTTTTCTCTTGAAAGGAGGAGGATTTATTCTAGTGGCATCTCTGCGTAAATGAGCCCGATTAGATCTTACATCAATGTATGTGGATTTTATATTCTCCTTACTCAAATCTCAATGTTTTCCTAGGATACTCTTTTCTAGGTCATTAGCAGGGGGCAATGAGTCAAGTGAATGACCCAAGGAGTCCAGTAAGACAGAGAAAAGACAATTCTCTGTTGATGTTGATGATAGTACTTTAGAGATTAAAGGATAATGACTGATAGCTTTAAACCCTCATTCTGCTCATTCTGCTTTTATTCATGTCTCTTTCAGATACACTTATTTTAAAGAAAAACAGACGTTTTTTGGATTAAAGATAAAATTAAAGATGGTGACAGCATTTACAAATACAGATGCATAAATTTAAGGAAGTAAATCTATGCTGAGGCAGGTGAAGTGGCCTTATTTTCAGCAGTGTTGAGCTCCTGCACTTCCCACTGGCTTCAGTGGAAGCTGACTGAGCAGCACATGCAGAACTAAGGGAGTTCTTACCTTAATTAGGGTCAAATGTCTTTGAAAGGATGCCCAGGGTTCCTCATAGTAAAAATGCTTGATCTTGCAAACATTGGGCTCAATTTTATAACTTCGCTGTGAAGGAGAAAGCTCCTCTTGTTATTGTGCCATTATCTGAATAAACCATTGATGATGAAGGGGGTAAAGTTTCAAAGGAAGCCAATGGAACCTCAGTGAACCAGGGCACTTACAAATTTGGATTTTCCTGCAGGTACCACCAGCGAGGAAATCAGTTTTGGCACAGCCTGTGTAGCGCTCAGCTCCGTGAACTCTATGCATTGGGCACCATCCATAACGATCTCTATGTAATCGGAGGGCAAATGAAAGTGAAAAATCAGTATCTTGTCACAAACTGTGTGGAGAAGTATTCCATGGAGCAGGGCACCTGGAGAAGCACAGCACCTCTTCCAGTACCATTAGCCTGCCATGCGGTGGTGACAGTGAAGAATAAGCTCTACGTGCTGGGTGGCTGGACCCCACAGGTTAAGAAACATGCCAGTTGATTTGTTTTGTTTACCAACAAGCAGAGCTATGCTTGGTTTATATGATGTGTAATTCTGTGGTGCTGCTTGCATAGGAAAAGTAGATCAGTGGTAACAGCAGAATAAATCGCTCACCTTCCTCCGATTAAACACCTTTCGTAGGAAAACCAAACAGGGTGAAGAGGAATAACATCCATCTTATGCCATCCTCACTGTAAATACCACTTCAGGAAGGGTAGCTATTTCATAGATATGTGCACAGTGAGCAAGAGTTTAAATTACATCTCCTGTGTCAACGTGGGTTCCATTTTAAATAGCTACTGGGTTAAACACCTGATTTTTGAAAAAAATCCAAACAACCAAAATTAAAAGAACCCCACAAAACCCTTGAATGATGATATTTAGTACTTATTTGGCACTTTTTTGCCATGACAGGCTGTGAAAAATGGATTAACTTCAGCCTTTCTTTATATACCACCTTTATTTGTTTACATATCAATAAATAACAGTATTTATATCATAAAGGGACCCTTAACTGAGCCCTGTCTTCAAAAAGTGTGCATGCAGGTAAATTTCAAACAGATTTGTGTGTGAAATTTAAAGTTCACCTCAATTTCTCAGGGAACTTTCTTTTATTTAGTTCATTTATTTAATTTTCATTATATTATATTTTAATGAGAATTCAAAGCATTCTCTAGAAAACAGATTCCTTTAATCAATCCGTTTATTTCTTTCAGTTGCATTGGCTGGCCGTGTAAATTTTAACGGGAATTTTCAGCAGGGCCACAGACACCATATTCAGTGGTACAGGGGATGTACAGAACTGTGCTAGGAGGAAGATGGATGTCAGGAACAGTGCTTGCTCTCTCCAGTTGCTCCCAGTGTGAAAGATCTTTTTAAAGAGCATAGCACGTTCTTATTTACTGCTTGGTGCAGTTTAAATTTGAACATCCACAATAAAAGCCCCACATTCAGTTGACAATGAAGTAGAGCATCTGTAATCCTTATTGCTGACAGCAATATGTTCAGACTGTCATCACGCCTCATTGCTTTGTGTTCTCTTGAAATAAATTACTGTTTAAAGTATTTAAAAGTGAGATGCATTCAGCAAATAAGATTTCCACCTCTTTGGATGTTCTGAGCACAGGAGTCCCCAAAGGAGACAACAAAGGATCAGAGAGCATTTCTGGTACTGAAACAACTGAGCAAGGATACCTCGCTATTTAAAGAATTAAAATATAAAAACACTTAATGTAGATACAATCTCTCTGTTAAAAAACTTGAACTGAAAGATAGGGTATGTCACAAAGAGAGATGCTGAAGTCAGGCAACCAGCTTTGTCTTTTCTTAAGAGATCTCCAGACAGATTGTAAGGGGCAAAGTGGCTTAGAAGCACAAGTTAGGACTATTGAGCCAAAAATGGTTTTAAAAAAATACAGGCACCTGAAAAACACGCAAAGTGGACACCTGCTGACCAGTACTATTAGTAACTATATATGGGAGTCTGAGTTTATACATAAATAGGCTTGAGGTGAGCAGATTAACAATTATTGATTAAAAACTATAGCTGTGTAAGATTAGGGCGTACCTGAACAGATCAGACCAAATTAGCTACAGCTCTCAAAAAAGCGGTTTAAGACCAGCACTGCAGAGTGCTGGATTCTTCTGGTGCCATCTCTCTCCCACACTCACCTGTCAGATGCAGTGACTGTGTACGTGGGGCTACCGCAGCCGCACTGGGAAAGCAAAATTAGTTCGTCAAGCCAGGAGTTGTCCCCACGCCCAACCAGCACTGAACGTTCTGTCAGTCCCCAACAAGTACTAACGACGCGGCATTGATAGAGTGCTCTGAATGCACATGTCCCTTACAGGACAGAGATAAATACATGTTCCCTTCCCACTCAGGCTTTGCAATTGAAACAAGACAAGACAAAGTCAAGCCAGGACAGAAAATGACAGCTTAGGAGGGCAAGGGCTGGACTTGCAGCAGCGCTGCTCCGGCTCCGCTTTGGTCCAGCCTCACTGTTGCCAGCAGATAGTTAAAAACTCTAGCTTTGGTGACTGGGGGCTCTTAAAATGGAAGAAAGTATTTGGTGAAGTTGAGAGGAAGGTTTCAGACTCTTGACACAGAGAGAAGGGCTGCTGGATGTTATGTTTGCTGTGCATAAAGAGCACAGGGTGCGCTCCAAGATGAACATTAACACAAACCTGAGGTAGGATGTGAAGTTACAGCATGTCAAGTGGTGTTGGCTCCTAAGTACATGTTTAGTCTGTGTTGAAAATACACAGCTGACCCCTCTTTCAGTGAATAAATTAGTGTTTCACACTTACCATGGAGAAAGAACATGCCCCTGGGCACTTAGGGGGAGTAACCAAGGGGCTATATATTTACTTTCTAGTTTGCTTCCTACTATCTTGTCTCTGACATTAGTGTTGGAACGGTCTTTTGGGAAAGAAAAATAACAAGCAAAGAAAGAACATGTATAACACCATCACAAGTAAGCAAAGTAGTTCCTTCCTTCTCACTCTCTCAACGTGAAACCTTTCATCCCAAAATATTTCAGGATCCTCTCCCCACAGCCTACTGCTTACATTCATGGGTTCATACCCAGAAAATATAATCTGAGTTCCCTGCATCATACAAGACAGGCAGAGAAAGAGGAAGAAGATTAGAGAGAACAAGAGGAGTAGGAGTGAGTATAAAAAGAGTATTATGGCAGCAAAGATACAGCAGGCGGTTGGGAGCTTATTATGAAAACTATTGAGGGAGAAGTTGCAGTAGTTGGACAACATTATTCAGATTAGGCTGACTAAATAAGCGTGCAAATGACTTGAGAATGTTATGTATATATATGGGCCTGAGAAAAGCCTGCAAAATACTGCACTGAGACTCATGCTACAGTCAAAGTAAAAGTGGGAATACATTTCAACCTTTAGCAGGAAGAAAAAATGTCAGGTAGACTGGTTTTCCCTCTGCTACGGTTAGGACTTTACAGCAGCCTTGAGAAAGAGGTACATTCTGCTGGAGTCAGGCCTGTGAATGTATTGTTATGACCCAAATCCCCAGCTTCATTGCTGCAGGATACGGATGCTCCCTTTTTCACGTGCCTTCTAGAGCGCTCTCCCAGCCACAAGTCATGGGTGCTGTTAAACCCTAGGGAGTATGAATCACTTTGCAGCTATAATTGATGTGTTTATGTTATTTATCTGCTCAGCTGTCTGCCGTGATTAATTGCATGCAGGCATGTGCAGAGGGCTCCAAATGTTGTATTATTATATGGCTGTCATATTTCATGCAGATGGATCTGCCTGACGATGAGCCGGATCGATTAAGTAACAGAACGTTTCGGTACGACCCGGGCCAAGACAAATGGACGGAAGGCGCGCCAATGAAGTACTCCAAATACCGCTTCAGCACAGCCGTAGTCAACAGCGAGATTTATGTCTTGGGTAAGAGGAAACAGATTTTTAATAGATAGCACCATGACTTTTTCTTCTTTCCAGCAATTTGCCTCTGCAAAGTGAAATACATCACCCTTTGCTGTGTATCACAGGACCAAGTGTGTTGGACTAAATGGATAGTATTTTTCTAGAGTCATTTTTTCCCACATCACTTCCTCCTTCCTGTAGATTAAATTAATTGAATGTTTAGTGTTTGGGATTAACGTAACAAAGATACTTTGCTTTTTAAACTACTTTTCTTTGGAGTACTGGTGTGTGCTGTAAATAATAATGAATTTTAAAAGGTGGCTAGAGAAGTCTTGTTAGCACCATTTCACAGGTGAGCAGTGAAAAGCGAAGGAGCGCCATGAAGGAATGGCATAAGAGAATTTGGATCTCCCAGTCAAAACCAACATAATTTGTGGATTCTGATAAAATTCAATGAATCATTCTCTTCCATCCACCCCAACACTGCATTTTTTGGAAAATCTAAATCTCTCATTTTGTTGGTTTTTGATCGAATCTTTAATTTTTTGTTTCAAAACAGTATTTTGACCAAAAGTTCTAAGACTTGTGTGAAAGAGTTCAATAATCTCCTACCCCAAAATCTTTTGTTCCAAAATGATCCCCATCCATATTCCAAGTTCTACACCTCATCCATAACATGACTCTTTTCCCAAAGACCATCCATCATGGCCCCATCCCTCTCCCCAAGCCAACAAAAAGAACACCGCCTGTTTCTGAATACCTCAGAAGGTAGCAAGCAAGGGATTTTTCTAAAAGAGAAAATGATGACCTAAGGCACAGAAAGCCAAATGGACAACAAAGGCACCAGGGGCATTGAGAACGACATGGGCAAAAAGTTGAAGGGGTATCATGGAAGGAGAACAGGAGCCAGAAAGGCGATCAAATGAAGCAGAGAAGGATTAGAGATAGGTCTATACCTGAAAAGTGCTTGAAGAAGTGGTGAAAAAATTTCATGCAGTCAATTAATCCACAGGTGGGCTGAGGGTTATTCATGCCCTTCCATGCTCCTGGGGTTCTGTGGGCAGCATCAGACATGAAGAAGGTAACAAGCACATCAGCACCTCAGGACCTTTCAATCCCTCCTGCTTCAAACTACGCCTGCTTAAAAGCTTATCAAAGTGAACACAATAAATACAGTCTTATCAACTTAATACACCTCCTGTATAAAGGGTGTTGTGGTTTCGTCTGGGTTGTTTTACACTACGGATAAAGGAGAGTTTGCTCCTGGCATGTAATACAGACAGCATTTTGCTGGGGATGCATCTAAGAAAGGTATCTTTGAAGTAGAAAAGGAAAATGGCTTTAACACTGCATTTGTCTTCTTTTAGAGTAACTACTTTCTCTTAAGTGGCTTGAAACAGGCCCATGGTCACAGCCAGGAGAAAGGGTGAGAGAAGCCTGTATGGAAAAGAGAGTTTTACAAACAGAAAATCATTTCATTATTGTCAAAGGTCAGTGATAGAGAATGTCAGTTTGCTGTTAAATAACGAGTGTTGGCTGCTCAGGTTCAAAGGTGCTTCGAAAATGTGGAAACTCCATCCTTTGTAAAAGGTTAAATATATATAATTATTTGTACTGACACTGATGCTGTAATGGGGCAGCAGAAGCAGCAGTAATAGTTGGGAAGAGAAAGGCTGCATTCATGCGTTTCAGTAAGAAGTGCTCTCAGATCAAGACCACAAACGCTGTGATGACACAAGAGAGCCAGGGAGGAAAAAAAAGGAGCCGCCTTGGGATGCATGCGATAAAACAAATTGACAGTCTTCTTCACAGCAAACATGACACTAAGACAAGGAAAAGGAGTGGCTAATAAGGAAAACGGCATCCATTTTCTCCCTTCAAAATCTCACAAAGCAAGAAGCATATCTGAGTGATTAGAGTAATGAAATGTACAGATTGAACACAAAGCACAGTATGAAATCTGAAAAGCGCCTGTTTAAATGGCATTGAGGAAAGTTCATGGTCTCACAGACCTTCACAAGCATTTTTCTAATGTACAAAAATAAAAAGCATTGTCTTACTACATATAGCTGCCAGTGCTGAGGTATTCAGGGAGCTGGTCATTGACTTGAACTTGAATTCTTTCTTACATTCTAGCAAGTACCAATAATTTTTTCTTTGGTGAGAAAATCTTTGTTAACAATTGGATCAGTGCATGGGCCAGAACAGGCTCTCATTTTGTCTCCATCACTTTATTGGTTCACGTACCTTCCCATGAGCAGTCCTTATTCAAGGAGTCCTAAGGGAACCAACGCACTTCATCCTGAGATTAAGCATTTGCTGCACTGCACCCTTCACTCTTGCCACTAAATGTAACTAAATATACATAAAGGCAGTATTTTCTCTCAGTTTTTGTAACGTAAATCTGGGGTAATTTCACTGTAATGAACAAACTTGCTTGTGATTTATACCAGAGGTAGCTGAGCTCACACACTGCGCTGGGGAGCAGCCTTCTGAGAAAGGCTGTGCTACTTTTCCCATGGTTTTTCAGAGCCTGACTCTGTTCTGCTGCTCTGTCCACTCAAGGAGTAACTGCAGCAGGTGTAGACACAAATGAGTTACCATCAGGTAAACATGAATATCGATTGGAGGGAAGACACTTTGACCTAGGTCTGGGCTGTTTCCACGAACTCCTGATTGCCTATTTTCACAAACCTTGTGAGGACTTTACTGTCCATAAATCTGTAAAATTTGGTTGAAACAAAAGCTATGAGAGGCAGACAAAATAATATAAACACAGATACAGAACTCACATGCAGTGAGGGTAACTGCATAGATCTTGTTTCCTTAGGAAATCAAGTAATATTAGAAGTAATTTTTTTAATTGAAAGACAAATGTGACACTGAGCCAAAAATGATTTGTCAGTAAATTTTACCTTTGAATATGCTGGTTCAAATCCACCTTTAACAGTATGGGTGGAAATGAAGGTTTATCTGTTAAAATTGAGAAGATTGTGGTTGGTTAATGTTAACCATCATGGTCTGAAAAATCTGCAGAAGAGATTAAAGCATTTTCCAAGCCCTCTCAAAATGATGAAGCAATTTCCAAACAAACTCTGTTTGGAAACAGTGATACAGTCACTGATATTGGCATCTTATTCTGCTAATATCACACATGGCCTCATCTCCAGCTGTAAACTCACACTCGCCAACTGTAATTAAAACCTCACACAGAAAAGCTACATTTCACGGTTTATTCATGGTGACAAGTTCTTGTTACCTTGTGAGTTCTCAGGCTGTTGGGCTGCGAGGTGGGTACAGTTTTGCTTTGGAAACAATCGCAATGGTAACCCCGGCTGGGTGAACAGGCAATTCATGGCATTGAAAGGAAGACGGTGAAAGCGTTCTTAATCTGGCTGATGTGGTACTTGATCATGCAGATGACATTCAGGAGAGAATGGGAAATGGAAGGAATGGAAGTTGATGCTGACAGACCAAAGAATAGCAATTGTCATGAGGGTGGTAAAACCATCACAGGCTGTTCAAAGCTGTGGATCACTTGGACAACACTGTGCTTCGTAAGGAATGTTGGGCATGGTGGGAGTCTAGAAAGATGCTGTCAAGGGCTATTTGTGCAAAAAGACACATTCTGAAGAGGATCACAGCTCACAGGTTGTCCTCACATCGTGACCTCAGAGACGTCTATGGTCAGGCACAATGACTAAGCTTTTGTGCTAAAGATGAGAGAGAGACTTCTGTGGAGTCTCTGCCATTGCTATTTATACCCCTCCTCACTCCAAATGGGGATTCCCCGTGGTGAAGTGTGTGTGCACAGAACGTGAACATCTAACAGGTTCCCACGTAGCCCCAGCCATGGGACACCCAGTCAAGGGGCAATAAGGTAGCTGCTCAACAGCATCGCCTGGATTTTCACAAGCAACACCCACTTTTCATATCATATTTGTTCCTTATGTGGTGCACTGTCTTCATGGGTCTCCTGTAGTCTGCACCCATCGATGAAAATCCCCTGGGGGTAGAGGAAGTAGAAGGAGGGAGGCAAGGTGGAGGCAGGTAAATGCAAGATACCTTCTGTATGCCATATGCCATGAGGACCAAGCCCCACTTCACAGAAATAAAAACATGAGATAAGGAAATATACAGCTCTAGTTGGACACAAAAAGTGGTGTTGCAGAGAGGTGAGACTTCTTTCAAGCAACTCTTGAAAACAAAGTCCTTGAACAAAGTAAGTTCGTCAGCTTTTTGAGGCAGGATCTCTGCCTTCCTATACAGTTCACACAGGTGTCAGCACATTCAGGATTAAGTGGAACTCCAGAGCGTAAATGAAAAACCACTGCACTAAAAGTTGATCATCTCTACTATCTCTGATATATGAATGTAATTTCTAATGTAAATATGAAGCAGAAAGCATAGATGGGGCACTAGCTTTGAATAAGATGCAGCAGCAGACTCTTTGATATACAAGCCTAATTTTTGCTCTCATCCATCTAGGTGTAAATAAGTAGTAAGTAGCCTGCTGATCTGAGTTGTGTTGTGTCAGACTCATTTTGTTCTAACCCAGCTCAGAATCTGATGCTTAGCCTTTGAAGTGTTAATTTCTGAAAAGTCCTATTGGCACAGAGCAGAGAGTACACAGTCACTGTCCAAAAACTCTTCCCAGCCTAATTGCCAGCTCCAGTTTGTAAAACCCTAATGACTTAAATGGAATTATTCTAGAGACACACTGATGGAAGGAAAATGAGAAATAGATTAGAGTTTTTGGTCTGAGTAACAGCATTGTTCAGGAACCTGTACCATGTCTCTTAATCAGCAGTCCTGCAATATAATTGTCTGTTGTGTAATATTCCTAGAGAATCTTATGCTATTTATACAGTGTACATAATCCTCATAAGTAAATGAACAGCATTTCCTAAGGCTCAAAGTCCTTTCTCCTATTCATCTCATTTGACTGTTCTTAGCTCTTTCTCTCCATATTTTCCCAGGAACATAACTATATTCGTTGGAAAGCCCAAGAAAGAGCAGTATTGTGTTCTTAATGACAGAGGCAATTGAGACGCTTTTGGAAGAAAACCAGATGGGAAGGCTCTATTTAAGGTCATGCATTTTAATCTCTTGCTCAAAAAAATATCCTTTCCAGCTAAGTCTCTGAAAACTCATTACAGCCAACGGACAAATTAGGAAAATTTATCCAAATGTATTCATTAGCTTATGTTAAAACACATTCAGTAGAACTACTGTCTCTGCAATACAGGTCACTGGTAAAAAATGTTGTATCACCATGACAGCTTTAACCATGTGTTGCTTTTATGTTATATAACTCCTGCTTTATAAATAAGAACATATAGAAGAACTTAAACGAGAAATCCTATTAGGAAAGATTTAAGAATCAAAGAATTTTTGTTTATCCTCCTTAGCCTGGCATCCAACCTCTTACAACTTGAGGGTTTTTTTCCCCTGAGTTCCTGCTGAGAGCTTCTTTTAAAAGTTTTAAGCAGTTAAATGAGGTTCAATTAAATACTGAATGTCTCGACCATAAAATACTTATTTGAATATATACTTTGGGGTCCCTCTGGAAAGGAAAGCATGTGTAGGAGGGGCTGGAAGGAGGTATTTTAGCTTTCACACTTGAGTATTAACTGTGTATTTGAATAACACCTTCTTCTAAAATAAACACGTCTATTTATAAATATGCTTTGGACTTCTGACAAGTAGCAGCTTATGGGCCTGATTCTGCGCTGTTTTACCTGTGCAACAGCCTCCGGAGCACCCGTGTGCAGGGAGGGAGGAACAGAAGAGGCAAACATTCAGTCTGATAGATGAGATCAGAAATGCTTTCTACTCACTTAAGGATTATCAAAGGAAATGAGAACAAGGCATTACAGGAGAAAAGAAGGAGCTAGAACCAAAGTGTTGACCGTGTTTAGGAAGACAATCATCTGTTTCTTCAGCCCTGCTTCTAATCAATGTTTTGCTCTCATGTCTTCTACAAGCTGCATTACCTCATCTGCTTTGCTCTGTGTTAGTAAAGAATGACAGTGCTTCTCGGTTTCATCTTTGGAAGTGCCTGCCAGGGCTAGCTTTATTGCTCCCTTATTTCTCCGAGAAACCAGCTATGCAGCCCTGTTTTGCCAAGAGTGAGAGAGCAACCTAAGTGCTGAGACTCTCAGCTTGAGTGCTGTTAAAGAGTAATGAAGGGAAATGTTACATAAGAGATTAGCGCTATTAAATCCATTGTGCATTCCAGAGATCAATTTAATAGTGAATTATTTTATGGGAGACAAAGCTTAGATTTCACTTGCTTGTTGGAGAATGATTCCTCTTTTTTCCACCTATTTCCTAGCTTCCTTTCATAAAAATTCAAAGAGGCACTACTAAGAATACATGTTGCTCAGTATTGTGATCTGAGGACTTAATTATATGATAAAGAATTAAAGTGTCAGTGCCTTGAGGGCACTAATAGGTCTTGATCATCCTGACCAACATCACCTGGGGTCTCCACCCACACCCTCTGCCCTCAGATCCAGGAGCACCATTTAAACACAGCCCTGGGGGCTTAGCTCTTTCTTGTCACCTTGCCTTTGCCTGACAACTGCTGGTAGGACCTTCTGCAATTACCTGCCTCTGGATCTGTGGAGCTGCATCTTGATGGTGAGCTTCAGTCACCTTCCCTTTGGAAGTGGCTCTGTTCTTGTTGCTCCCTGATATACTGCCCTGGCTGAGAGGCTATAGTTCATGTCTAATTTCAGGTGCCTGTTAGTGGGGGAACCAAATTAAATGGTATGAAATCTGATGTTTAGAGGTCCCCATCACCCTGCCCCTCTCAATGGAGAATGTAAATTCTTTTCAGTCCTATCTGGACCACCAGCCACCTTGTAAGTGTCATTTGAGTCATCTGTGCAAGGAGAAATCTAGACCGGGATTTGGGTGGTTTTCCTGGGGCAAAAAAATATTGTCTATGTTGGACTCAGCTGCCTGGGAGATTTAGCTGCATAAGAGACTGGTGTGGATGAGACTTGGAAGTGCAATTGCACCAGCACCTGCTTTTACCACTATCAGTGACATGGGTGAGGTCATGGGTGCATGTGGGTAGGAATGTTCCATATCTCTTGAAACCCAACCATGTGTCAGTCTTGCCTTTATAGGTATATATGGATATACGTAAGGCACTTATTTCCTTTGCTCCCACTCATCTAATTATTACTAGTGACTCTTTATTGCTTCACTGCTGTTACAGTCGTTCCCCTTCACGTGCTGGGAGGGTGTTCTGTAATTAGAACTGATGTGACTCAAATTGCATTCAGTCTCAGATGAGCATGGGGTATGGGAAGGCAGCTGACCTCAGCCAAAGCAATGTGCTTTGCCTCCTGCCAGCCCTGGGCGGTGTGTGGGTACAGCAAGGCACAGAACCCTGCCTCATTGAAATTCTGAAGACGTGCTAATCACATCACCTACCCTGCTTTGCCTTCTTGCATCAAAGGCTTGTCTTCTCTAGCCTGATTTCTTAATAAAGATCATGTATTTTATTTATATATTTATTTTACTAATGGAGCTTCATGTTAAATTTAAAGTCCATTAGAACCACTGCTTACAGAGAGTCCTTGAAAGTATGTTTGATTGCAGAATCATCCAAGCGTGATACGGAAAGCTCTCAAGCATTAATGGGTTTGGGAACACAAAGGTGGTTTCACTGGCTTTTTTTAGTCCTTCAGTGGCATCTGAAATATCTCCTAGGGAAAGCGCATAATGTAAAAAGCCTAATGTGTTGAAAGGGTGTATTTGTAAGGGGATGGGGGAAGACTGAGTTCTGGGATTAAATCCTCATGTGTGATGAATGTGAAAATGACAGAAATGTTCAAAACTCACAGTGAGAAATCTGTCTCCCCTGCACAAAGGACGTATAATTGGGCTTTATGCAGAGAACTAAGCCAAGTGGTGTTGAATTCGCTGGCTCTGTCTGAGATGAGATAGCTGAGTGTGCCTTAATGAAGGACCCTCCCCAGCATCCAGCCCAGGCATGGAACGGGCAATGGCTGCCCTTGGCACGCCTGGTGGGACTCCCCGGAGGCTGTGACCACAGCGTGTGTGTCTTAATGACCCCTTCTATAGTTCTGCGTGGTTTAAGTTACAATCACAAGTTCAGATCCACGTGCTGCTGGCAGGTTACTTGGCACAAGAGTCTCCCCCAGGTGACCTGCAACCCCCTGCCCTCTGCCTTAGCCCCTTAAGGGTTACCCCCATCTTAAGGAGAGGCTCTTGTAGGAGCTCATGGACTCAGTTGTTCAGCTGCTCTACCCAGAGAACATGAAATAAAGACAATCTTCATGGTCTTAACTGTAATTCTGTATGTCTCCACTCGGACTCGAATGGTTTAATAAATCTGAATGAAGGCAGCAGTTGGACAGGACGATGGGGAGCCATGAGTGGTGGAGCACAAAGCATCCTGGATTGTCTGACACAGCGATTTGAAGTCTTGCATGGTATATAGATTCTAGATAATGGATAGCCTGGTGAGATGCCTCCACTTGGTTGCAGGTGTGAATTGATTAACATTTGAGAATTATTTCTTTTTTTGCTGATTTGTGTATTCAGCTCTTTGGGAAGAGGCCTGAGACATCAGTCTCCATAGAGGAAAAAAAAATCCCGTATTGTCTCACATGGGTATTTCTCAACTACTGCACCTGGGAACACAGCAAAGCACTGTTGATAGTCTAATAACATCAGATTCCTTTGTTAGCAATATTTCCGTGTTAGCATTGCTTTAGAAGAGGAGGTTGAAATTCTTGATTTCTTGTTTTTCAGAATACTATTTTTCTAAGCGTGAAAATTGAACTTTACTCCCCTCTGATTTTTCCTTCGTACTTTCTGTTTGCTGAGAACTTGGCTTTGCCCTTGTTGTAAATTGAACATGAACTTGGATTTATCTGAAATTCTTATGGAGAGCCTAAATAAAATGGAGATATTTTGTATCTTCAGGGCTGCCGCTGATAATGACAGGGTTAAAGGACATTAAGTTGCTTAAACTATCCAACGAAGGTTTCAAAAATGTTTGAAAATGTGGTAGTTCTTAAACTTTTGAAAAGATGCTCCAATAGGTCATGAAAAATTACTTTTCTAATAACTATACAGGAAAAATGCTTGGTGGTGGATCCCTGGCAGCTGAATGTCTTCATTAATTGGTAATGGCTGTGATTTTTTTTGCAAAAAGTCACTGACTGTGCTGTATCAGTTTTGTACCTGATTATTTCTGTTCTTTCTGAAGTTACCATGCCCCACAGTTACTCAATTTAGAAAATTACAATAAAAATGCATTAAGATATAAACAGCAACTATGTTTCTAGAAGAGTGCTGGGACGTTTTGTCTGCTGCCTTCCCTTGAAATATTAAGGCAATGAGCAAAGCTATTTTTCTTTGACAAGCCACACGCTTCCCTAACTGGTACCATTCATTCCTCTGATTGAACAAGATGCTGTTTCATTCTTCATATTAAGGCTTTTCCTATGGATGAGTGCATATTCTTCAGTGGTGTACAGTGACACCTGGGCTAATTTTAAAAAAGTTGGCTTGATAACCTGGAGCAGTCTGTCTTTGGCACCACAAAGCTGTCTTTTGAAAATATCAAATTAGTCTGTGGGGACCTTAATATCATTAGTTCCCAGTTAAACTGTCTTCAGTATCATTTTCTGTACTCCGTAGACTATACTCACCCTGGTAGCAAATTGTCTTGCATGCTGGGCTCTGTGATTCTACCAAAGGATGCTACAGAATCAGACAAACTACATGGAAAGCAATCCATTTAAATAGCCTTAACAGCTAAAAAAATTGATTAGCCCTTAAAACTTTTCTTGATAAATTGAAGGGAATAGTGTCCTGTCCTTAGATTGGCACCTCTCATAAGCCATTAAGAAGTAGTGGAGAATACTGCATAGAGGAAGATGATAAAGAACAATACAATAAGTAAATGTTTGAATTCTGAAGCTTATTCTTGTTTGTAAATAAGGAATAGCTCAGTGAGACTTCGTGGTGATGCATACAACTCCCTTTCTGGCATGGAAATGATTAGCAAAATTCCATGACCACAATTACTCCCTCCTCCAGCTCTCTCAGGTGAGTCAAGCCTCAGAGGAGGAGCCCATCAGAGCAAATGCTGCTTAGTTGGGGGTGTTAAGCTAGTAATGAAAGCATTTGGTTGCCAGTCTTATTTAAACACACACTGAGGTGAACCTAATACAAACTGCTAGGACCTTCCTGGTAGGTCTTAGGGCAAGTAAAGATTTGTTATACGTGCCATAGGAGCAGAAAACCAAGCCCAGGTAAGGTTTTCAAATTCAAATAATGAACTGAATCAAATGCAACTAAGTTCAGCTGGAGAAAACCTTCCTGCTGATGATAATGAACACTGAATTTGGTTC
Source organism: Calidris pugnax (assembly GCF_001431845.1). NCBI lineage: Eukaryota > Metazoa > Chordata > Aves > Charadriiformes > Scolopacidae > Calidris > Calidris pugnax. Next base: position 3,157,596 of record NW_015090851.1, on the reverse strand, counting down.
TAATTTTGATGCTCTGATGCAGGGATAACTGATCTTATCTTTACCAGATGCTAAAATACAGATCAGGAATGCGGTGGCGGCAAATTTGGAGCATTGTGGTACCCACTTACATGTAGCTGCCTCTTGCAAATACCTTTGGAGAATACATAAATATTGAAAAAAGTAACACCATCCATGTTAAGAGGTAGATGAAAAACCATATGCAAGTAAAACTTTGAGCACTAGGGGCTCATTTCTCTGACAGACCAGCTTAACAGCACCAGGGGCAATATATTTTAAAAGCAGCAGCACCAACCTTGCACAGGTTATACTTGCAGTCCTTTCACTCTGCACATGCAAGGGCATAATTACATGCCATCATGCCATACAAAGCATTTGGGATTTGCGCAATCGAGCAGTCCTTCACGTGTAGCTGGAAAGCTAGCCTTCATGTGGAAATTGCTTGCATATTGCAGTCATTTTATATTTAAAAGTGGCCACATACACATGCATGCACAAAAGAACTGCTTCAGCACGCCATCAGCACTCATTACAGGGTATTGTGTCCATTGGCACAGATGGAAAACCTGCCAGGGTACGTCAGCATATTAATTCTCAAGAACCGAAGGCTGTGAATTCAAAATCTGGATTTGATCACTGGAAAGGATTTGGAAAGGCAGTGTTTACTCCGTGATTACAGTGTACAGTGTTTGCAGCGTGCACTGAGATCACAGGTATGTTCTGCAACCTGTTGCACTATGTTCCAGCAAATGAAAAGGGGGATGTTTCAATCCTGCACATCGACTTCAGGCATCCGAATTAACCCTTCAGCAGTAGGGCTTGTCACAGATAACTCCATGGGCACTCCTGCATGTTGGATGGGTTTGTTTCTGGAAGTTTATTTCCCTTAAGGAACGGCTGTAATCTTTTTCTGTTATTGAAGACAACTAACCAACAAATCTAATGATTGTTGGTCAACAAGTGTGGCGGTCAAATACACCAGCAGTAACTGGATAATAACTTTTCATCCATTGCAACTTAATGCTAAAGCAATTTTTCCAGCACACAGAACAAGCAATTAAGACCACTTCTACCATATAGGTTGAAAACAAGACAAAATACCTTTGCATTTTGAAGACATGGTGCTTGTCCTTCCTTTGATACACGACTTCAGAAAGGATCTTGCTTCGGTAGATAACGTGTAGTAGCCTCTGCTTTGATTTTACTTTCTAACAAATTTCTGGAGCTGCAAAAGGGAAAAGAAAAGGAAGGACATGAGGACACACAAACAAAAAATGATGCAGCCAGCAATTCATTTTTCAGCAGAATCTGCAACTACTACACTTGATTTATGTATCTTTTGCAGGAGGAATTGGGTGCCTTGGTCGTGACAGGGGACAGACACGGAAATGTCTTGATGCAGTGGAGATTTATAACCCTGATGGAGACTTCTGGAGGGATGGACCTCCTATGCCTTCTCCCCTCCTCTCCTTACGAACCAACTCTACCAGCGCAGGCTCCTTGGAAGGGAAGCTGTACCTCTGTGGAGGATTTCACGGAGCAGGTACTAAAAGGAGTCTGACGTTCCCTACGTAGTTGAAATCAGTTTCACTGTATGCAGACTGACCTGATGACCGGTCAACCCTATCAGGTGGCACTGGCATGCCCTGGAACCATGGAGCTGATTCAGCCCTTTGGACTGCCGGCTCCTAATGTCAATATGAATTGTGTTCTGTTTGCCCTTTGCTTTTTTCCTTAACAAAACATGAAAAATTAAGGATGTTTCCAATCTGCGCTAAACCTGTCTAAATCTGCAACATCAGTAGAATTCCTCTGGATTTACATCCAGAGCTACTGAGATCAGGAGCTTAGTGTCTAATGGACATTAAAGAACTTGGGCATATTTGTTGAAGATTAAGGTACTATCCAGCTGTCCTTAGCCAAGCTGTCTGGCTCTGCCTATTTACTTACATGCTTTTCATAATCGGTGTTGAAAAAGCCTGTGTATTTAAAGAGTACTCTGGGTAGGGAACTGAGGTACAAAGAGACAAATTCCAGATCTGGTGATTTTAAATAATCCTAGCCCCATGGCCACCTTTCGCCTTTTAAGTCTTCTTCCTTCCAACAGTGCTTAGCTCTGTCTACATCTCCAGTACTGCTAATCATTATTTTTTTCATTATAAATGCAAAGAATCTCAAAGCACGCACACTTAAACTCTTCTGCTATGTACAGCTGCTACCCCAATTTCCTTTCTAGCAGAAAGCAGTTATACAGATGCATTATCCACTACTAATAAATGTCACGTCAGACTCACTGTTGCCCAGGGATGGCCACGTGGTACCACTGGATGGTGTGTCCTTCAATTACACTGACTCCAGCTGCATCAACTTTTACGTGTATAATAAACTCTAAACTTAAAGCTGCTGTTATTTTAGAATGATAATTTTCATCAGCTGGTTGACAACTCACCTTCCCCTCCCTTCATTTGCTACCGGTTGAGGAAGCTGCTTCCTGAAAACAATTGTTTGGCAGCTCTCTAACAGGCATGTTCTCGTGTCATCTCTGATGGAAGTTCTGTGACCTCAGAGCAATTATGGTTCTGATACATCACAGGGTTTCCATAGCAAACACTGTGCCATCATATTTGTCTCTTTCTCAGCAGTATTAGGAAAAAGCCTAAAGTTAGTGGGTACAAATTTAAAAGGCTGATCATTTGCCCTGGCAAATGAAGCAATTTCATTCAAGATGACTAACAGATTAGTATGAGGTTTTCTGAATAAGGTAGCTTCAGAGCCATAAAAACACTCTCTGTTCAATACCACAACGTTCTGTCACTGAGTCATGTATAAAGAGTGGTAGTACCGGGAGAGGCTGAAAGTGCCCCTGTGGATTTCAAGACGGCCATCTTTTGTACGTTTGTATAATGCCAGCTCAATGGGGTCCTGGCTCCTGACTGTACTATTGCAATCTATATAATTATGTACAGAACTCCCCTGCACTAGAAATGTTATTTAGATTGGAAAACAAGAAGTCAGAGTTAGAAAATGCCAGTTTTGCAGTTACCTGTGCAACCTGAATTCTGGCCCCCTACGTGTGCTTTTTGTATACCAGCAGAGAAATAGCATGTGATTGTGTTGTTAGAGGTTGTAATGATGTTTATTAACAAGGGAGCCAAAATAAGATTCTCGCTGTCAGATGTAAATCAGATGTATAGGAATGTTTGAGGAGTTGAGAGGTAGCTGTGCCTTAAAGTCAGGCTTCTTAATGTGACTTTCAACTTATTAAAGGAGAAGGGCTTTCTAAATCTTCATAATAACAAAAACTTCTAGTTATCATCATCAAGAAAAAGACAGATGGAGTCCATATGCTGAACCTGAAGAGGTTATCTAGCTGGCCTCTCTCCCTGGCCCTGTCTTCTCTGTGTGCTGGAAAGAGCTCTTGCCTGATCTTCTCTTCAGGGGTGAAGGGTGGAGACAGCATTATTACTGTCATATGGGAACTTGGAGAGGGTGGCTTGACTCTGCTCTTTCAGAATTACAGCTGCTCAGCAGCTTCAAGATATTCGCGGAACAGCATGTGCTGCTTCTGCTTTAGTAGCAGATAGGGTTATTTTAGAATGTGCTTGTTTGGTTTTAGTCTTTTGGGTTTCTTGGCATGTTGCTTCATTTTTTGTGAGGGATGCAACCAAGAGAGGATATTCCAATTTTACAAAACATTGTAATTTAGTTTCAACCAAGTGGAGATTTTGGAACAAGCTGAAGGCACAGCTGTAGTCTCTGGGTTTTCCGCCTGCTGAGTGCTAAAGGGCTGCTGTGAACATTCAAAAACGAGTGCTTCTCAAAAAAAAAAAAAGAAAAAAGAAAATAAGCCAAAAGCACTGCTGCAATGGAAAGTCTTAATGAATGTATATAAGGGGTTGAAACCAACTCCCTATATACTACAGATCTGTCCCTAACTCCCCATGCTCAACCTGCCTTTGCATTTGCATAAACCCACTCTTGATCCAGCAGTGTGAAAGCTGACATACTAAGGCCGTTGTTGCATCTCAATTTTACTCATATGTGCCATGCTCTGTATGCCTATCTGCATGAGTATTGACTTAAATGGATAATTAGAGACCAGAGATGCCGTACACAAACACAAAGCTGAAAAGCAGCTGTCAAGTGCTCAAAGGGCCTTAAATTTGGATGAGAAGACAAGTACTGCTCAGCTACCATCTCTTCAGAGTCCCATGTGACACTTGAAGTACTGTGATGGCAGAATTCCCATCCCATATATATTGCCTCTCACAAATCTTTGTCTGCTTGAAGGAGGACAAGTGCCGCAGGCCTAACAGCATCCCCAGGAGCAGAGGAAGAGAAATTGCAGCTACTTAGAGTCTCCAGAGGGAAGCCAGCTTGGCCAGCTGAGTAGCAATGCAGAGCACAGTCTCTCTAAAGGATGAGTGGACTCCAAAGTGTGTCCAAGCTTCATCAAGAGAAAGCTTCCTCTGAACTGCAAGGAATGCTGTTCAATGTCAAACTGTTGGTAAACACAGCTTGTAAGACTTCCCCTGCTGAGGCTTCCTCAAGTTAGAAGCTTCCTCAATGCCTGGCCATGAAAGGGGTAAGGGGATTAATTTAGCTGAAGTTTAGACACTTATGTGAAGTGCACACACTAAGACCTTCGTGACCCCAGGCTCCCTGCAGCATATGGAGCAGCACTTCCAGAGGGAAGTGCTTTACATCTGCTCTGAAAGACAGAAGGCAGTTCAGAACCCTGAGGACCTCTCCTGTCTCTTAATGCTCTGTGTTTTGATCAGGATACGAAGGATTCTAACCTGGCTTACCTAAGGCAAGCACATCAGGAGCTTGCTGTCTATGGGTAGATGGTACAAACCACCCTGAGACCTCTGCGTTGTATCACTAGCTGACAAATATTGAATGTTCTTAGGATGATAAGTATGCCAAAAAAACCCACTTCTGCTTGTTTTGAATGTGTTTCCTCCTTAGCAAGACTTGCAAAATTTCATCTGTTAGTAGTTTATACAAATTAGCTCATTTTCTGCTAAAGCTATTATGGCAAATAGGATCCGTTAATCTGCTTGTCTCTGACACTCGGCTCCAGCTCATGTAACCTTGTGTCGTGAGCGTTGCCTGTTACTTTTCAGCAATATTACAGCATTCATCAAGATATTCAGAAGTGTTTAAGATGGTTGGTTTTGTCCATTAGTTTCTAGTTCTGCACAGAATGAAAACATTAGCCGCATTGTAGTATGACTCCTCAGAAGGACCCAATGCGCAGTAGCCAGCCAGCTCTCTGCTAATTGTTAGAATATGTTGCCGCATTTACCGCTGTAACTATGGACTTTAAACCAGCCTTTGCAGCCGGAGTGTGTAGTGTTCTTGTTGACATGTTTTATTTCCTTCGTCTTTACATAGAACTAAGACCTGCCCCCGGCACAGGCTGACAGCGATCAGTGTTAGCCCCTGCACGGCGGCACCAGCCTCATTAGTGTCTCTCACCAAAGGAGCTGGTAAGCAGCTCTTCAGGTATGCAGCGTTACACGCTTGTAAAACGCCTGCCAGATTGGGTTCTCTTTCTTTTTGACTGCCTCTGAGTATTTAAAATATTTTTTTTTTCCTGGTGAAAATAAGGCAGGCAAGGGTGCGTGCCTGTTCGCTGGGGCTGTGTCACCTGCTGTCACCGCCTGCTTGGAGGCATGTGTTTGTTGACTTTGCATTGCTGCTGCACAAATACAGATCTCGTAGCCTGTTTCTGGGGGCTGGGGGTTGTAGCTTTAGTTTCAGACTATAGATGTTGGTCCAACTGCCTGTCTGACAGATTTGAATTAATAAATTCAAATTCAGAGTTGATTTGTTTTTTAACTTGATGATTTCAATTAGAATGCCATCTTTACTCTACACCCATGTGACATCAGCTGATGTGAAAGTAAAGGGACAACCACTTAAATGCAAATAGCAGACTGTAAAGCCTTTTATTATTAGCAGCACATACCACTTAAGAGCTCGTATTATTTTATCCACTAGTGGCACTTGCTGTGGAAATGTCTTTCTCTGAACTGGCAGTTTTGCCATCTCCCTCCAATGCAGTTTACAGCAGAGAAGATAAATGTACTGCCTCCCTTACTACACATGCTGAAAAATCCTGTAATGTGTTTAGCATCCTGTGTGAGACCAGAGCTGCTCAACCCAGTTCTGCTAATTACTTACTGATAGCAAGTACAAATTAATTTTTCACTTAAGCGTTGTTACAGTCAGAGGAAGGGGAAAGGGAAGAAATATCTATGAACTTGGAAAGCAAGAATCTCAATTTTGTGTTTGCAACTGTTAGCCAGGATAGGTGATAGTGACACAGAGTCCTACTAGCTGTGTAATTCTCATTCTACTAAAAATCTATCTATATACTTATCCCAGAGTCATTTTCTGGCCTCTTCTTCCTCATTTACATAAATGGCAATCCATACATTGGAATAGAAGCGGCGCTGCTTGGGGCACCGCAGAACCATGTAGTAATTACTGTATTCCAGCTGAGCTAATGAGTTTGTATCTCCACGACGTCCTCTCCTGACAGTGGACCAGCTTAATAGTTATTTATTTTGACTAATCTCCCATAAAGGCTGTTCCCTCTAGTCTCCTCCATTATGTGATTTAGATGGGGAATCATTCTAGTGCTTGTTTTTTATTATAGTGGTTATGGAACATTACTGGAATCAAATTAAATTTAGACATATTAAGGAGTCTGGCACAGTAAATACTGCACTTGTGAAGTTTGGGGGTTGAAGGAGTGGAACAAAACCTGTTTCTCCAGCACCTTCCCATGTTCTCAGCTAAATAAAGCAGAGGGGCGAACCCCGGGCTGCCTATCTGTAGCACTGTTTGTTTCCCTCGGTTAGAATTTACCGGGCAGCGATGAATAATTGAAGTCCTCCTGCCCACAGTTGTTACCATTTGAATACATATTCCCACCGACGGAGGGGATTCAGGCTCCCTGTGTTTTGCTCAGCATAGAAATGTGCCAGCGGCCGCCCGCCCTGCCGCAGGCACTGCCACGTTGCTGCAGCCTCCGCGCCGAGTCCATCCCAAAAAATACTGCTCGACCATTCGCCTCATCCTCCCCCCTGCACCGGTGGGAGCTGAGAGAGACCCCCCCGGCTCTCTGCCTTCCCAGGGAGGGCTGCCCGTGTGCCCCCAGCTCATTAGCTAGAAACTTGCTGCCCTAAATAAAGCCAGTTCAGGTCAGGGGAATTGTTGGGGAGCAGCACCTGCTCGCTTCAGATCTAAACAGGACCCAGTATCTGACAGCACAGTGTTAGTAACTTAGTCATGTTTCTTACTGAGGCTCACTTATAGTTCATAAAGGGTTAATGAATGATTAATAGATATTTTAATGCATTTTAATTAATTGCTGAGAAGGTCAATAGGTTGTTTAGAAACATGGCTTGAAGCCATGTATGACATCTTCTATTGTGTTCGTAACTGCCTGTTATGCATACAGTCTAAACATGCTTTATATCCTCTATTAATAATGTATTAACCCATTGTAAGGCATTTAGAAACAGTATCTCAGGATGGTCTGGACCAGTAATTCTTATTCTGATCTTGCAGTTTTTACTCTCGTGAATGGTGCATTGACTTCCAAGAGCACTGGTCCTGCTGCCCCTGCAATCTGTGGTCCTGTTGTCACCTGCAGCACCAGCAGGGCCAGCGCCTGTAAGATTGTGTTTGAAAAGGCCTGGAAAGATTTTAGAAGCTGGAGTAGCTGGATCAACCCAGAGAAAAACACTTTAAGTAACTGAATTAGAAGGTCTTTCCTGTAGACAATCCCATTCTTTATATATATATATATACACTCTTTTTTTAATATATATTTGTGAGTGAATGGGTAGATCATGAAACTATGGTCCTGAAGAATTACACAGCAGAGCAAGAGGATAGAGGTCCTGTCTATGACAGCAAGTATCTTACCTTACTCCACGCAGGTGCTCTGAAAACAGTAAGCTGCCACAGTCGTAAATTCAAGCCCCAACCTGCCTCCCAGCTTTCGCTGTGTCTGGTGCCTTGATACTTAACATCACGAAGGCTGGCCAGCATGTTAAACAGCCCAGCCAACTTCCCTCTCCTGTGTATTATCTGCCTGCTTCTGCCCACAGGCATAGATGATGGATGTACTTGACCCCACCAGGGGTGTTCGCTGCGTTACGCCAGCAAGGCTGGTAGACTTAGGGGGCAGCTCACATACGCAAATGGGATTGAAGGCCACAGACTTGATGAACTTATTCTTTTTCCTACTGCAAATGAGGAGCCAGGACATCTGGTGGTAATGATCTAAATGCACTTTTATCCCATTGCAACATAAACGTGAATTCCCAAGTCACCTAAATCCACATCATGTAATTATGAAAGCAGCTATTAGTGGCGAGGAAGATAAGTAGCAGAGGGCAGTCCCATATGTTTAAAATCATTCTCTGGTACAGATAATGGCATGCAAAACTGGGTACAAACAAGCAGTGGAGGCTGAACTGCTTCAAGGCAGCTCCGGGGTGGCTGCGAGGTGAAAGAACTGGGGAAGCCAGTGAAAGGAACACCTGAGTAAATATTCTGGGGAGTGCTGGGGAACTGGCAAGCACCTTGTGATGTTCAAGTGCTTTTTTCCATGGAAAGCACAGAGCAGACAGTTAACAGTTTAACTACCACAGGTTTGGTGTCTTTTATATATATATATATATATATATAAAAAAAAATCTCATTTACGGCAAAGGAAGAGAGCACATTAGGAAACTTCAGACTGGAAAGGAAAAGGTGCTGTGACAACCTGAGAACCACCACCGGCAGGAGCTCAGGCAGGCAGCCTGTGTGAGGATGTCCCAGGGCACAGAGCTCGTGGGCAAGGACAGATGTGACAGATAAGACTACCCCCCACCACGCAACGCGGTTCTGTGCTGGGGAACATGGCCCTGCTCTGGATAAACTTACGTAGGTACTGCTGGCCATATAACAGTATGTAAGTACGTATGTAGCTATGCAGCAATGAGTAGGCAGGTGAGCTTGTCCAAAACTTTGGGAATCTCTGCCTGGCACTGATGCAGAGGCATCACGGCTTGTGACTTGGCACATGTTTTCACTATATCTCCATAACTCTTCTTCTCAATGCATAAAATGCAGGTAAATATACCAGCCAATGTCAATGGGCTTCTATAAGAAATAATGAAATATTGACCCCATTTCGGCAAACTTGCCAGAGGTTTAACTGCAGCGAACTAAAACTCAGCATGAATTTTTTTAGTTCAATGCTCTGGACACTAAACAGACTATAGTAGAGTGGATTTATTTGTATTGGCTTACAAACATAATAGCTGCATGGTTAATAGTCCTGGATGACCTACAGATTTTCTACCTGTTAAGTGTGTTGCTTAATTCTTCTACATCTGCCTCACTTTAACCCGCCCAAGCCAAAACCTAAGAATCCTATCTGAATTTTCAGTTCCAAACAGGAAAGAAAAAGCAAGGTCAAAAAAGACCAAAAGTGGTAATAAATACTATAAGTTGATATGAAAAGTTATTCCTTCCCCCAACCTCCAAATCACAAATGGAATGCAGTTTAAAAAAAAAAAGAAAAAGAAAAAGCAGATCAAATATTTATGTTGCCTGCAGTCATACTGGGGGTCTTTCCAAGAAAGGTTCATCCTGATTTATGGTCAGTCACGATCCAAATGACATGAGAAAACTTACAACATGAAATGAATATCTGGGGAGTGAATTCTATTTGAAAATAAACATTTAAAAGAGAAACCATGATTGTGTATATGGAGTGCAGGCAATTACAGCAAGTTAATATTTTGGTTGTGTTTTCTGCACATTCAAAGAAAAAATTCATAGGAAAAAAATGGTGGGAAGGTGTTTTGTTTACACACCAGAATATAAAAGAGAATTTAAAGATTAGACTCATTTTACTTTCACACTGCTATGTTTGCATATAAGAAATATGATTTTAGAATTTATAAATTAAACATTTTCAGGTATAACTCAAGTTCTTTCACTGGAAAAAGATGGGTTTTTTAGGCTCAGTGTTAGCCTTCAGGTTGCACTTGCATGTCAAAAAGGCATAACTACACCAAAAGGGCTCTGACTTTCCTTTAACATACCACAATTTCTCATGGGGATAAATTTATGTTGGAATTAATGCTCTCTATGCTGGTTTAGCCTTTTCCTTTCCTGAATAAGAACAAACCATAGTGCTATAAACACTGTTTTACTACTCAGTAAGGATCTGCATTAGGGTTAGGTTTGTACTACCTGAATAATTCTGATATAAAGTGGTTTAACTCCTATGCAGAAAAACATAGTGAAAAGAAAGTTTCTTAAAACTTCTCACGGTTAAACAAGAATGTGCAGAAAAATACTGCCTCATTTTGTAGAAAAAAAATGAAAGCCTTTGGAAAGGAGTCAAATCCTTTCATTAGGTAAGGTGGTTGTCTGGTAATTGATGCAGAATAATGCCATGTATGACAGGGAGTTCTGTGGGGTGGCTTTTTAAGCAGGTAATCTGTGTAATACAGACAGGGGTTTTTTTGTAGATGTCATATTATTCTCCTGTAAGCAAAATTGGCAGCTAAGATACTGCCTTTAAAGAAAAATTGCAATTAAATAAGGTGAACCAATGAGGCAGAATCTGGAATTATTTGCACCTTCAGGCTTAAAACTGTTTATTGGGATTAAAGCCCAAATCCAACGTTACTGCCTGGAATCAAAGGTGCTATTCTCTTTGAAAAACATTACCTTTCCTATTGTCCTAACCAAGAAGAAAAAAAAAAAAAACTTAAGAATTGAGGTGTTTTAACTCATTTCTCTTTTAAAAAGAAAGGGGGGGATATATTTTTTTTCCTGAAGGATGACTGCATTTTGAGCAGTGCTTTTCCTCACATGAACTTTTTCATCCAAAGGGTGCTGCTTCCTTTCATATTAAAGAAGATAAGACTAGAGAAATGATGGCTTCCCTTATTCCAACAACACACTCTTTTTATCTCCCAAGGGTTAAGAGTTAACTAACACTCCGTGTGCTGGAAAGCAGAATTTGTAGAGTGGAACAAAACCTGTTACAACATCCCACAGAAAAGGGAAACAAGGGACACGAAAGGTTGTGAGTCACCAGGGTCAGGAAAAAACACAGCAAGGCTTGTAAGGAAGGGTTGCTGAATCTACCTTTGATGTTTTAATTATGATTTTTTTTTTTTCTGAAGTGTTGCAGTCCCCCACAGAATGTCTCAGTTCCAGTGTTTGATTTTTTTTTCCTCTGATTGTCTCATTTTTGTCATCATCCATGCCAAAGAAAATCCAGGCATAAAAATTTACTGCATAAAGGAGATGATCTAATAATAAATACAGGGACTGGAGCCTCCCATGTCACAGCTTAGGTCTGTTTGTGTCTCTGTATTTGCCTCTCAGGAAAAACCTGTTCACTCTTGAAGGGTCATACAGAAATGAGCTCTTTGGTGGTACTGGGACACGTTATTTGTTTGCAGTTTGTCGGTCATGTCTTCTCTTGTCACGTGTAACTGGGATTTTCAGTAGTTTGCTGTCTTCTCTCTTGGATGGGTGCAGCTTTCCCACATTTTGTTATTATTATTCTCCTTTAATACCCAGGTTCAATAAGCAAACCATCATGATTATTGCTTTACCTTCTGTGAACAGCAGAAAAGAATGGAATGAGGATTATTCAGATAGGCTAAATCCTGAAATCTTACCCAAATTTTACTTAAGCAAGCTCCTAGAGATTTATGAAAGTCTCATTGGTCTGGGTTTGGACCAACAAAAATGATGCCTCAATTCATTGTGACACAACTGAGGGGAAAATGAGTACAGGCTGTGGACTTGGTGGGTAGAAACACTCTGCTGCACTCCTTTATCAGGTGAAAAAGGGGGCAGAGATGCTGAATGGTTGGTGAGCAGTTTCCTTAGATAGACATGACAGAAATGTGCAGAAATTTCCATAAAGCTGAGGCATCCACAACTCCCGCATGAGCAGGACCTGCTGTAAAACAGAACTGCCACAAATCAGCTCAGACGGGAAACCGATCCTGGGAGGGGAAGAAGTCGTGTTTCCATCTGACCCTCCCATATCCTGAAGCTACTTTCAGAGGAGCCTGAGGGGTATTTTAAATCCCCTGGCACTATGTCATTATAACACAATACCAATTTTGCATGGAACCAAAACCATGAGTGCACTATCTTGGGTGTACTAAACCCCCAGGATTGCTGTTCTCTGGAGGAATGTGTGGTCTCTGTTTCCAACATGACAAACAATATATGAAGAAAACAACTAGATGCTCTTCTCTGTCTCTCTCTTTTCCCCTTCTTCAGTCCTTTGCTGTTGGTTCCACAGAAGGGCAGTGTCCAAACAATGACATGTACCCAATAGATGCGAAGGATAGAGTTGTTTGTTCTTGGTTGGTTTTGGTGTTGTTTGTTTTGTGGTTTGTTGGTTTTAAAAAAAAAAAAAAAAAAATCAAAACTCTTTCTAGAAGATTTAGCTGAATGGGAACCTCAGTCTGAACCCTGTAAAGTTTAGCCAGTCATTAGTCTTTTAAGACTCAATAAAACAATGTTGAGTATTCAATGTTTCTTGCTACGATGGTACTTATCCTGCTACCTGTGAAGTGTCCGTGCTTGGAAATCTCCGAGACCTGGCTTCTAATACATCTCACCAGTAATTCATCAGAAGGAAGCTGACAGCAAAGCACATGCGTGTCCTCAGCTCAAAGTAAGAAAAGTTTAGACTGAGGTTACTTGCTGTGAGAAAGCAACTTTAAGATGAAAAGAAAAAGTGAGCAGAAATGAAAGACACTTTTTATTTTTAGGAGAGAACTTGGCTTTGAGTAACAATTGCTGGAGAGTTCAGGACTTTTGTGTTCTTATGAGAATTTTAATATAGCACTGCTGGTTGACAACTGTGAACTATGGTTTTTCTGCTGCACGGTGATTCTTTCATTATTTTTTGGTAGTCTCAGTAAAAAGCTTCCTGTCTTGAGCTTGGCTGTGATTTAATGGCATTCTTCTAACCTGACTTTTCATGACAAATTCCTCAGCACTTCAGAACAGCTAAAGTACTTTTAAAGCCCTGGAGGTTTCTTTCCGTCTTTATTTCTCCCCAAATCACAGGATGTCCAGACTTCGCACCCAAGTAAAGCCATAGTTTTGGAGTGCCTCCAGAAGCCTGAGAACTACATTTTCGTGGGGGCAAAGACAGACAACATACTGCATGTAGACATGCTCATTAAGAATAGGCAATACTCTGTCTCTAAAAGATGAGCATTTGACAATTGATTGCACAATGAAATGCCACCTGCATACTTGTACCAAGATGGAGCACTTCATGCTTTTGTCCCTGCAGCTGCACCTGGAGCCCAGAGCATGAGGGCTGAATACGCTGTGCAGATCTCCATCTGCACTATTTAATTTGCTGCATGTTGACAACTCGCACGTTCTTCCAACAGCGTAGCTGTTAGTACCACAAAAATTACCTTTTCACTGCCACCTTACAGAAGGGTCATAATAATAACTGCACAAACCTCTTTGATCCTGTTTAACTTGACTCCTGGTGCCTGCTGTTGCTGCTTCTGTTTTTCAGCTCGTCACGAAGTTATCACCAAAGAGATCCTCGAGCTGGATACGTGGGAGAACCAGTGGAACGTGGTGGCCATCAACGTCCTCATGCACGACAGCTACGATGTTTGCCTTGTTGCTAGGCTGAACCCGCGGGATCTTATCCCTCCTCCCCCAGATTTAGTGGACCAATAGAAGTTCAGTGACTCTCAGTGCTTCCAGATTCTGCAGAAACTGAAGAATTTGGAGAGACAAATGCTGCATTGGCTCTGGATGACAGCTGAGTCCCGCAGAGAGGAGCTGGCAACACATGCTTAAGGACAGAATTGCCTTTGAGCTGTGCTTCTCAGATGATGCTTAATTTGCTAGTACTGGTACTCTGGACTTCTGTGACTGAAAGGCGATGTTACCCAGTCTTTGTGTGTGCCTCTTCATCTTCCATCTGCCTGGGCAAGCTCCAGTGTTGGGTGCAGCCTGGGCTTGTGGGACCCTTTGGCAGCCCAGGGCTCATTTCACAGCCAAGCATGATATACAAAGGAAAGCTCTAGCCAGAGAAATTCCTCCTTTGCTGTTCATCCCACCTGGTTCTACTAAGCTACCAAGGAGGCTACAAAATATATTGTCAGCTGATGAAAACCAGTCCAGCTGTACCAAAGGGCCAGACTGTGCTTGAGCGATGCAGGAGCAGAGGGAAAACAGAGAAGAGCCTTTGTTTGTTTTAAACAAAAAGGTATTAGCCAAGGTTCATTAGCCAAGCACACCAGCTACTGTAAACATTATCTAACCCACAGGACAGTCTAGAGATCCTGTCTTTGCCAACAGAGCTGAGCCTGTGCTAGTAGAAAGCTAGTCTTTTGGCAACAAGTCACAAGTGAGTCTTCCAGCAGGGTTAGTAGCAGCCTGTACCAAAGACAAGAAGAATCCGAAATTTTCATGTAGATCCTACCTGTTACAAGGTCTGCTGTGACCAGAACCTTAAAGCTCAGTTAGAAAACTCTCTTCCTTTGAAAGATGGAGAAGTGGATGTAAATTAAAAAGTAATAAATGAGACCAGTATTATCTGCATATTGGCTCCGCAGCTACAGGAAAAAGACAGACATGCTAAACAATAAATGTTTATATAACAGTTGCTGGGTTTATAGAAGTAGATTTAATGAAGGAGCATAAAGTTGTCTACCGTCAGAATTGGCTATAATCACAGGTAAGAGGGTTAATTCAAACAGTGCTTCTTAAGGCAGTATTAGCCTTTTCTGGGCTCAAAGACAATGGGTGAGAGAGAAAATTGTTACCAATACTGCTATCCCATTTGAATTATCAATAACTATGGTAATTCAACGGGTAATTGAACTTCATCAGTTCTCTGGTGCCTACATTATAGTGGTATCTGTCTGTCACTGCCTGGGCAGTACAGACAAGAGAACTGGAAATCTCAGTTGTGCTCTTGGGCCAAAAATGCAAATGATAGTATGCTGCAAGGCAGAGGGAATGTCAGGGGCAAACACTAAGAGTAAACTATGATATAGTACAAGAATGATCATTGTCAGCAAGAAGTTGCTTTTGATGGCTTTGAAAGCTGCAATAAAACCGGAAGGAATTAATTGGCAAAGAAACGAGGGATTCCATCAGGTAGTTCATCCTTAGTCACTTGCAGGATTTGTACTTCAGAGCATCTCCATTTTCTTTTTCAATTTTAGGCTGCAAAAATGCCAGCTTTTTTTTTGCTTTTTTTTTGCCTACAATGCTTACAGCAGAGGAGATGGAGAGGATGACCCCAAAAGCCCTTTCCCAATTCTGACTTTTCTGATTCATGAACTATTCTCTAAAATATCCAGTGGGAATATTAAGCTGCCATATAAAAACAATTAGCAGGAAGGTCACTAAAGTTTACCTGATAACTATAGTAGGACACTGAGGACTGCTCCGACAATAAGGGAGTTGGTGGAGGGGAAACTAAGGAAAACATGTCCAAAAGGAGTACATCTGAGAGTCTTTCAGCTAATTTCTTGTCTCCCTTTATGTTTCCCAAGAAGAATGAGTGTCACAGCATAAACACATATTCTCATGTTTGTATCATTTCTGTATCACCCAGTCATTCTTTTTTCTTCCCGTTGTTCGTATGTAGGTCATCATCTGTCTAGAAGATAGTTGTGACATGCATGAACTTCAGTGGTACAAATCAGTGACCAGTTCCCAGAGTTTTAACCACTCTGGTGACTAAATGCCCTTGCAGGTATAAGATCAAGGGGGCCAACTGAGCTTTAATATGTCTTTAAAGAAAATCAGTAGAAAGTTCTTCCAATTAACCATCCAATATTGGAAACTCTTTTTTTAACTTTAGTTGTTTCTGCAAAGTAAAGGGAATCTTGTTCTAATTTCTCTACAGAGCTCTCAAGGCAGCTGGAAGCAATGCTCTTGAGCATCAGTTAAGTGTTTCCTTGTGAAACTCCAAATTCTGCAACTGTATCTACTGATTTTGCTTCTTTTGCTTTTTTTGTTTTAAGGAAGAATGTTTTAAAGGATTTTTTTTGTCTTCAGTCTCTGCTCTGTGGTCTATTCCTGACAATCCAAATCCTCCTGAGGTTTAAAGCCCGAGTTAATCTACTGGATTTCACTCTCTGAAAGTCTACTTGGAATATTTGAAGGGGAGAAGGGAGACTTTTGGGGGCTTTCATTAGTCGTATTCGAACGTATATGTGGAACACAGCTGAGATTCCTCTATTAAATTTTTATTCCAGTTGTGAGCTGGCCTTTTCTTTCCCACTGCATGTGTTTTGCTTTTTAGGCTGATATTTAATGAGCTGGATGGAAGGAAAGTATGTACTCTGAGAAGGAGAGTAACTGTGTATGTTTTATATTCTGGCCTTGCAATCAGCTAGCTCGGGCTGTACTGGGCAGTTAACAGGTTTTTCTTTGTTCCCCACTGGCAAATGACCTGCCCTCGCAGGCACCGAGCATCGCGTTCCCTGCCGCCCACAGGGTCTGACTGTTAACGGGGACTCTTGTGTGTCTGTGTCTCCCCTATTCCACCCAAGTCCGAATGTCTAGCACTACATATCCAGCAGAGAATTGTTTTCTTCTGGATTAAATATCTAGAATGGGGGCACTACCTTCTTAATTTTCTGTGGGCCCCATGTAGTTCATAATTTGCCCTTGGGGCAACGACAATATCTAAACATATACTTGCAAATGAAAGCTTGACTGAGGAAGGAAGCAAAGAAGGAAGGAAGCAAGCAAGCTAGCTTATTGAGAGCTATAGATCTCAGCTAAAATCCTTCTGAGAGTAGATGAATACTGCATGTCTGATATGTCTGTCTGTGGGTAGTCTCACATTGCTGGGAAAGTCCTTAAGAGTCTTAATTTCATCTATTTCAAATCCTGATGCAAAAGGAAAAAACAAAACAAAAAAACCCCCAAAAAACCCCCGACAGAATACGCATTCTCCAAGCTTGGGAGTTTCACTGAAATAATAGTTTACTTCAGCCCCTTTCCATCTGAGCAGTAGTTAGCTGAGCGTTTAATCAAGGCTGTCTTAACATCATCCATAATTCTAAAATGCAAACAAAGCAGCGCTGGCAAGCTACCGAGTATTTAAATGAATGGGGGATTATTAAGCAAAGGCATACACTTCAGTTTCATTTGAATTGCTGAAGTACATCACTAGTTGCCAAATATGAAGAAAAATGTTGGAGAGGTAGCTGGTCATGTGGCACACAGGGAGTAAAGCAAAAAATTAAATGCTATAAAAAGCTAATTGAAGCTCTCCATTTTAATCCCCAGCTAATGTTTTATTTTGACATTGTCCGTGTATAACTGATTTAATAAGGATCCCTGTAGATCCCTCATCTCTGTTTTCATACATGCAGTCATGGGAACTGCCCGCCTATGTAAATCTTCAGGCATCTGACTACCCACCCTCACACACCACGGCTGTGATTTGCCCGTGGCTCGGTCCCTGCCCGTGCCAGGAAAACACACACGTACATTTTGCATGTGGGCAATATTGAAATTCATGGGGCAGTTTCTGTATTGTGCTCCAGCTGCATTGTGCCACTCAGGAAGCCTTGATTTGCTAACAGAAGATTGCCTTGGTGCACACACAGCTGTCGGCTCATCTACCAGCGCTCTCAAATATGCTCCAGGTAAGAGGCTGAGGGAGCATCAAAACCAAGAGACTGGCACCAGAGATGAAAGAGAGCTGCTCCCAGAATGTTACAACATGCAGTGGAGCCAAGTGGCTCCAGTGGAAAAATCCTCCCTGTCTCTTCCTAGGGAAGGTTTATACCTAAAAGGATTTGGCCCTGAATCTTCATGTAATGTTTTTATTTCTACTTTAAATGTGAGATCCTTGATCACCTGAAAAGCAATGAAAACACATGCTAGAGTAATATATTACTTTTTTTTAATGTTAAAATATATTCATGAAGATCTAGATTGTTTTTCTGCTGATCTGGAAGACAATAACATTCTTTTAATGAGCTGTTTACTTAGCGTTTGCTCTCTTAGCTATAGTGATGGTCTCATTCACAGACTGCTCTCCTAATGGATTATGTAGCTCCTCTGAAAATTTATTTCATGAATCACAATGCTTTGAATCACCAGGTCAGAATTTCAGTCACTCTTTTGCAAATTTCTGTGGCTCTCCCTACAGCTTTTCAAGTGGACGTTAGCTTCATCTTCAAAGAAAAGCTATTTCACTCCCATTTATGCTCAGCTGGAACTAGTACATTTGCAATTTACTATCATTTGACATGTAGAGGTTGAAAGCAAAGGAAATATTGGAAAATGGCTAAAATATACATAGAATATATGCGGAAGTACACTTTCCTCCTTTCTTTGGTGAGTGTCTCCTTTGTGTTTGCTGCCCTGCCTGAGCGTCTGATGGAATGATTTACTAATAACCTCTGATTGCAGCCACTGTGAAGGCCACGCCGGGGCTACGTGTTTGTGCTGCCGGAGCAGAGAGAGCCAGCGTGGTGCAGAGCTGTGGCTCCTGACAGCCTGGCCGGCCTCGCCACAAGAAATCACCTTCAAACTAAAACGTATTTAAGTGTTCCAGGATGTCTACTCCTATGTGTTTTATATACATATGTATAACATTATTTTTAGAAGTTCTTTACTGACAGCAGTAAGATCCTTTTCTTAACACATACCTGGCAACTCTGTCTTCTGCATAGCTCATCAAAGTACATTAAAAAAAAAAATGCTGGTCTTTAAATATATGGAACTATTCCAGGCTTCAAGTCAAAAAGAATCTTAAATTCCTTGCTGAGCTAAGGAACAACCGGGGAAATCTTTCAGCCCTTGCCTGTGTCTCCTTCCTTCTCCAATTTTTTTGCTGGCTGTAGTGCTCCCCTCAGAAGCTCAGAGTCCTCTTGAAAGCTTTGTGCAAACCTGTCTGTTTCTCTTCCCCTAACCCCATTTCTGCCTCAGCCTGCTTGCCTGACCAGACCTTAAACTCCTTCTTTTCCCCTTCAGTTCCCCAGAAGATGGGAAAAGCTACTCAGGGTGTTCACCAGGCTCCAGGCTTCTCAGAAGGCTTTCGCTCCAGCAACAGATCAGCTTTGAAGGACAGAAGGAAGGCCATACCAGCTCCCTGGATTTGAGAACACTCATCTTTGAGCAAGTTTTAGCTCCAGTGCAAAATCTGTGGTCCAGTCTCATCGCAAATAAAACCTGCCTGCTCTGCAGTGTCGCTGGTCCTCTGGCTACGACCAGGATTGGAAGGCAGGTGACCCGAATTCTGCTTAGTCTTACCACCCCCTCGCCACGTGATGCTGGTAAGTTCGACATTAAATGCCTTGCATACTGTGCATGCCATAGCTGTAATGATTGCAGGCACAAGCCATTATCATTATCTCTGATTCCTGAACATTGGTTGCTACAAAAACTGTCTGACACACAGAGGGAGGCGTCTTCGTTACTGCATTATAGCTCCTGTCTTAAAGCCAGATTTTCTCCTGCAGTTTCAGTCAGGCCAGGTTTCACCGAAGAACCTCGTCTCTAATTTATCGGGTTTTAGTATTGGTATTTTTTTATCCACTTCGTCTTTTTATAGTCATTCCTATAAGAATGCAAGTGACTTCACCAGCTCTTCTACGAAATGCATTATCCAAACTGGCCTCCTGAGGCTGTTGGCTTTTCATTATCGGGGTTGAAGAACAGCCGCTGAAGTGCCAGTCAGCTGCACTACTTTATTTTCTCATTCAGCAACTTCATAGTAGAGGAAATGTATTTGATCCATACATACAGTAATGTGAGAGGAAACCACTTCCCACATACACAAATTCCTGACTCACTCCTTTTAAACGTGGCGGAAGCAACTGCAGAATCCTGACATAAGGAGCTATGATACCCATTCAATAGGCTTTTCCAGGCTTTCCAGTACGAGGAGGAGGATCACAGGGAGATGGCTTGTAACTAGAGCCCGCATTGGAAATTTGAACCTCTGGGGTTTGTTTCCAGTTCAATTACTCTGTTTGCTAGTCCTGGGCATCTGGTCTCTGCTCCTAGGTTCACCCATGTGAAATACAGTAACACATCTCTACTCGTTTTGTGCGTCTGCCTTGCTGTGGTTTTAGAGGGGGTGGCTCACAGGTGACTGTAATGTTATGTTGAGATCCACAGATCACAAAGTGTTATACAATGGTAGAATATAGCATTATTGCACTGCTGTCATCTCCCTAATTTTTGGTAACACAGTTGTCCATAGCATTCAGAAACCGAGCCTTCCTGGGGAATCAGAGACTGGATGTGTGCAGCTAGCAAGGGTATTTTGTTTATTCTGTCATAGAAAAGCAACAGGAGACACATAATTGTGTAATATGATAAGCAGAAGAAGAAATTTAAGGCTTATTGCATGTGCTTTCATAGCTAGTCACACTTCTGCACAGGCAGCACTAATCTCAGCCAATTGAGAGGTCACTAATTGAGGCTAAATTTGAACAGTAGTAATTAGAAGAATGAGTGAGCTGTATTTTTCTCAAAGCAGATTTGATTTAATAAATTATGCTGTTTAGATAGCCACATTTGGTACAAAGCAAAAAAGAGAAGGTGCTGCTTTACAGAAGTGTAGTAGATTTAAGGGCAACTAAGACCTGAATTTAGATGATCTACCACAGCTTTGATAGGAAACGTGAAACTCTCTGGGGATTCCCTGACGAACCTACGATGCATTTAACTAGCCATTAAAAGGCACTGCTGCATCCCAGGAATCACCTACAGAATACACAGAAGAGAGTTTTAGGATATTGGTAATATTTAGGATACCGTGGCATCTACTTGCTGTGTTACTGAATTGATACTAGGGACTGTGTTGCCTTCTCCACCAGTGGCCATGGGTAAACAATCTTAGTTGAACTGACAAGTAATTTATAGTACTTACTGACAGGTTATTGATAATACATAAGGCCTGAGATTCCAAAAAACTTTTAGGCTAGGACAAGTTTTTCAGGGTAGAGAATGCTTGTTACTAAGCAGACAGTGAGATATTCTGGCATTTCCCTGCAGTTAAAAACCCCCAACAAAACACCAAGATAAATAAATGCAGTTATTTGCAGGGCGGCACCAATCAGAAAGCTGCCTAATTGCTTTGTTTCCTTTTAATATGTTAAGACTGAAAGCTTGTGTGCAACAGCTAGTTGGCAACATTTAAAAAAAGCAGTTCAAAGAGGGTTACACAACAAAATAAATAAAAAATAGGACAGATCTTTCTCTCACACACAGTATTGTAAGTCAATATAACTATTTTTTAAGTCAGTGATGAAACAAAGGTGTGAGATGCTCACACCTAAAACCTACCTCCATTTGGGGGGAGGCTCATGGTGTTAGGATTTCATCCTTCTGGTGAGGATGAAAAGGTAAAGAAGTGAAAGATGAGATGTGAGAGACTGGTAACAGAGACCTACACCTTTCTTTCTAGCCATAAGGTCAGATATAGTGCAGGTCAAGAGCTGCTGGAAGTTACTCCCTGTAGATGGCTCTCTACTGACCACTGCTAAGCACGTTTCTACATGGCAATCCCATATCTAGTAGACAGAAAATTAAAATGCTAAAAAAACCCATGAAACACACAAACAAAAAAACCCATTATCGTGGCTGGCCTCCCTGCTGGGACCCTGAATAGCAAGGTCAAGGTCTAAATAACCTGTAATATTCATTTTCCAGTCTCCAGATGATTCCTGTTAGCAGTGTTGAAGATGCCAGGCAAGGGAATTTTGCACTGGTTTTATCTACACCTATAAGAGGGAGAGACAGAACAAAGATTTAAGGGAAGTCAAGCTGTGGCAGTCGTGAAGGGGAAGAATTCCCAAACCATTCTTTAAAACCATTTCAGATGTGTCTGCTCCACTTGTTCTTCATTCTGCCCCTACTCTCAATTAATTCACAGCAGCAATACCTCATTAAAAATGAAGGGAGCTGTTCTTTCCTTAAGGTCAGTTCAAATCCTACAGGAAGAAAGCCCATATTTAATCTAGGTCCCAAATGTCATATCAGACATTTCAGTGTCTATCCTGTGTGTATATTTTTCTACATGTCCCCAGAATGACAGGCCAGGTGCTCACACTGCTATCTCTGTAAGCTTTCTCTGAGACAAAGTGTTTGAATTCTACTCTTGGTTACAATGACAGTCACCCAGCATAGGACAGCATCTACCTAACTATGTTCCCCCAAAAAACAGATACCCTTTGCATTTCCTAGAAGGCAAACCGATGGAAGGACTGATCTTGCCAAGTACTATATGCAGAGGTGGTCATGACTACTCTAATGCATACAGAAATAACAACATGCCTAAATCCATTGTCCTCTTAAATAGCCAAGATTAAGATTTCCATGGTGAATATTGTACTCTGTGACAGCTGAGGGCATGGGCTCTGTCTTCCTTTCTGCCTTTAAGAAGGATCGTAGCAAAGGAGTCTGCATGGATCATGTCCCACTGAACTGTACTAAGTCGTGTGCTATTTACAGGACAGGTCTTTCCAGATTGCAGTGAAGTCTAAGTTCTAGCTTGTATTCAGAAGATACAAAGGTTAAAGCATTTTTAATATGCTTACTCTTTGTGGCATCCTTCAGTAACGATGCCTTTTAGGGTTGTGTTGCCCACTTAGCTATTTAAACAGTTTACAACAAAACAAAGTGCACAGGGAAAGCTAAGAAGATTTTCAAAAGTAAGAAGAAAAGTGGCTTTCAAAGGTGCCTGGTAGATTCCAGCTCCTCTCTTCTGTCAGCTGGGAGACACCCTGCTGTATTCACTTAGGTGTATGTTGATAGTAAAGCTATAGCTGTATTGCAGTTGTGATTTTAAGATGAATAGATGTCCTCAAGCCAGATCTAATGATTAGCAATGAAGATTCAATAGTCCAGGTGTCAGCTGCCCTAGGAACTCAGTGTGATCTCTAGCTGGCTTGGACAGCCCATGCTGAAGCCCAAGCTGTTACACGCACACTGCTCTCATTAATTAAGAGTCTCAGCCAAAGCTAAGGTATTCACTCGTATTGCAGTCAGAACTCCTAAACAAATATAAAAAAGAATAAATCTGTAGTTCACCTGCAGAACTTGAAAAAGTCCTCTGCAGCCAGATCCTCTCGTAGTCAGTGTTGCCATGAAGCCTCAAAATTGGCTATACTGGCACAGCACAAGCAAGGCACAGGGACAGAACAAGTGCGGTATGGCAGCTGCTTGTGCCAGCACTGAAAATTCACCCATCACACCGTGCCTTAATGCACCAGTGTTCACCTCAGCTCTGAAGTGGGCCCACTGTAAAGCCTGCTTTTTGGGGAGCTCGAAGGGGTCAAATAGTCAAAGACTATCCAAAGATGGATGATTGCTGCAAAGCCTTGTCATGACTCATACATTCATAGCTTACTGCTTGACGGCTGCTCGTGATCTTATAGAAAGGTGCCAAATAGCACACGAACAAAACCATGGGAGAGGAACTTCACCCTCTTTCCAGTATTCACAGTTGATAAAACCTTCCTAAAGGTTCTCGTTAAGCACTTTTTAAAATGGATTAAGGAGCCCTCCCTGCTCAGCGCTGCAGCGTGGAGCAGTCATCTGATGCACAAAATAACTGTTATCTTGCCAGGAAATTTGCTGCACTAATGCTGCTGTCCTAAGCAGCTCAGTCTTTAATCTGATTTCTTTGTTTCTTATTTCAGGCAATCCACTGTGACAGAAATGTTCAGTAAAGACTGCTAAGCCACTTGGCATGTCTATAAAACTCAGGCGTGTTAACTATTCTCTTGCTCTTTCCAGTTGGCCAGGGTCCTGCTCACTTGCATTTAAGGAGGACTTTAATGTGCTCTGATATTGCACAGATCAGCTTGTAGTTGCTGTTTTATTTTCCTAGCTGAGCTAGGTAAATCTTGATAAACACTTTATATGGGTTACTTTTATGAGGAAAGTAAATCTTTATAAGCACAAATTCAAAATGAAGCTTTGTCTCGCTCTTTTTGGAACCATCTGTGCACAGTGTATTTAATCATATTTCTGTTGTTATTGGATTTACTGGATACATTTTATAAAGTGCATTAGGAGATCCATAGGGATGTGATCCACTCAGAGCATGTGACCCGGCGGGATTTTTGGGCAATGACTGTAACAGAAGCAGAATCAAACATAGCCCATCATCCTGTTAGCATTTACAAAGACTTCTCTGAGATCAAGAGGTAGATAGTAATCAAAAGTCGATTAAAAAGAAGTGGTATGTTGTAATTTTTATCCAGTTTGGATTTAAACTGCAATTTTTAGAAGGAAGGGAAGTTATCAAGAAAATACTTTGGCCAACCTGAATATAAACCTGAAATTATCCAGCTGCTGAAAGTCACTGTTGTTCCACTGAAAAACATGGGTGGATCAGTTACAGAGAAGGAACCCACTACTGGGAATAACAGTATAGAAATCGGAACTTAAAACACAGCGTTGAAACAGTCACAAAGACCATCTGCTCTATTTAAATCATAGTAGGTTTTTGAGGGGCATTTGTTAAAAATTCTACATCAAATTTCATGTCAATAAAAGAGCTGAGGCTAAACTGGAGTCAAAGAACAGGAGAAATAGAGCTGCCTGGGGTCTGCCCACAGTCAGCCTGCAGAAGCGCTGGTCACTGGGTTAATGACACAGTGAAACCCTCTTGTAGTACAAAAAAAGAAAATCCATTAGAAAAACCTACAGAGACATCTAGCTCTATTACCTAACATCTGCAGTTGTCTGCCATGCAGTGATATAGTAAAGAGATAAGCAAGCATGATAAAAATGTTATAACCACCTTTAAAAATGGGAGACTGGAAATACAATGCTGTTTTTACTTGCAAAGTGTTTCTCATGCAAGTGTCCCTGGGAGATGTTTTATAATAAAGTTTGAATGAAATACAATAAAAATCAAATCAAAGCTCATTCACTGTATACCAAACAGAGCAGCTCAGGTTTCAGCTTTGGTTTTAAAGCCAGGAAGAGACTTTACTTGATGAATTTCTGCTGCTGCTCAGAATTCCAAAAAAGAAAAAGACAATAGCTCAAAAGGTAATTTACAAGTAGTTTGGATTTAAAAGCTGATGTTGTCAAGAGATCAAAAGTGAAAGACTCAAAGAATTATTCAGAAAGCTGCAAATATGCGTAAAATAAACAGAATTCAGATCTTTTCCAGGCTCAAAAGCATAATTTTACATGTACAGCATTTTCTTTTCAAGTATGCACATGGCAATTACTGCATGCAACAATATTAATGTACTACGTTTCGTTTGCATGAAAAAGTTATGCAATTACAAGCAAAGCTCGGCCCCTACTTTGTGTGCACCACAGCAGTGGGCATTCATGTACAAACGAAGAGTGTAACTCTGTGTCATCATGTGCATGAGGTTATTTATCCAAACCCAATATCCAAACATTGATTTGAAAAACAACAGCCTGAGCAGATGCAGAAGTCCAAGGTCCACCTTGTTATTTTTTTGACTACTGTCAGAACATTCCAGCTGGACTGAAGGGATCCAGCAACATTTTGATTACTTCAAAACCAGACAGCCTCCTCGTATTGGTACTTTTCCATTCCCAAATATAGGTCCAATGTCTTTTTAGAAAGAAAGGTATTTCTGCTAATGCCTCATAAAATTCTAAATTAAATTAATGCTCTGTGCCAAAAGCTGTCTCCTCAAGGTGTAAAGGCTTTCTCAAAAGGTTAATAGCGACGATTTCTAGTCCTGGCCAACTTCCACATGGTGACTGTTACAATCAAGCTGGCAGTGTTTTTTATGCAAATGAATCTATTATCAGAACTATATGTATCTGGTTACCAGACTATAGCACATAGAGGAAACTGGAATCAGTATTTCCAAGAAATGCACTTTTTTTCATTCGTGTTTCAAACACTGTTGTTGGGTTTTTTCTCTAAACAATGGTTTCAGGTCAGTAGTTCGATGATTAAAAAGCAGATCACATAAGAGAAAGCTAGTTCTTAATCCCTAGAAATATGAACATGTTTGGGTTAGTTAGCTCTATTATAATTTTTTACTGAATCCAGTTAGATAAGCCTCAGTAAAACAAGTAGGGCATGAAAAACAACCATTCTGTGGGGTGTTATTTTTTTACAGAAAAAAATACTTTGGAGACCTCAAAAGTCTTAAAAAAAGACAGGAAGAGAGCACGTGGGAAGCATTTAGATGTTAGAAAGACACTTTAACCTTGTATTAGCTGTGGGCCTTTTTGTCCAGCTGAAATGTTCACCTGTTGGCTCCCCATGCACTGGTGTCATGTGTGGGCTGTCAGCTGAGAACCAGCCGTTATCAATCTTGCCTGGGGTTCTGTGGCCAGCAGTAGCCAACACCGCATCCCTCGGGGAAGGATGTAAAACCTCTTCATTCTTCTTGCACACGTTTCAACTACCCATATTGCTGGTAGTGACAGTGGCAAGTATCTCCCTGACCTTGTTTGCTGATCTGCATAATTTTACCATAATTTGTCCCCCTTGTGGCACATTTTAGCAAACAGAAGGCAGCTTCTAAAGAGCTTTTTCTGAATCAACAGCAGTGCTATCACTGCAAAACTACATGTTACGTTTTGCTTCTACTTGAAATATTGAGGCTTCCCTTGATGCTACGGGATGAAACGCTGGTCCTATTGAAGTGTTGTTGTTGTTCTTTGACAAGATCAGGGTTTAGCCACTGGCTCTTTGTGTTACACATGTGCGTGTTACATAGAAGCTCTGTCTTATCAGAGCCAGAAATCAGATCCGAGATATTGAGAAAGCACTGCTGCAATACTGCCAGCAAAGAGCGTGGCAGATTAAAGTCACAGCATTATAAAGTATTTTAGACACCTTATTAAGTATTGCCACAAATGCAGGGAATAAAGTGATGTTCTAGGAGTGCCTGGGTGAACAAATTGGAGAAATAGGGGTGTGAGTCATAACAGGAGTTCAGGATTCAAAACATTTCATGCAAAGAAGTACAAAGACATGCAGTTAACCTCTCATGTCCTGATAATAATGTTGGAAATTCTTTTCTGCATTGCAATATTGGACTTATGCCTGGTGGGGAAACTAAGCTTACTTCTTTTGATGTATCTAGGGCAATTCTATTTAATCGGTGGTTTGGATATCTCATTTTAGATATCTAAATTGGAAATTTTTTGCAAATACCCACAGGTATGAAACATCCTATGATCTTCAGGACAGGATAAAATTTTGCATTTCTTCCTCAGCTGGACTTAGGAGAGATGAATTTCATGCCTTTTAGAATTTGCTGGTTTCATCTTTTAGAACGCTTTCTTTCAACTGGAAATCAGCTAGGCGAGAATGAATTTACATTTTTTAAAGCCCCTTCTATTAAGGAATCAGAGGGCTTGAGTGGCTAGAAAAAAATTAATTCACCTATTTCTTTGTTTCAGTAACACAGAAGGACCTTTTCATAGGACAACTCATTGACCTGTCCCTCTCATTGCCCTGTAATAAAGTTCAAATCTATGTAAGAAAATGTTATTCCATGATTCTTCACCTAGAAATGTGGCTCTCAACTCCCACTACAGAAGATTCCTGTCCACCTTTTGGCATGCAGCTTCATGTTTCTCAGGGGAGCTAGGAGATTATCTCCTGAGCACAGACTACAAGGGGAACTCTCTCTAGCTCTGTTGAAATCAATGAGGTTGGCTGTTGGCCTTAAAGGAGCTAGCAGTTAAGTCTCTTTTAGGTTAGCAGTATAGTAAACAATTTGTTTTAGAAATGTTGTGTACTCAGGATTCCCTGAAGGTCATCCTTATGTCCATGCTCACCTGCCATTCAGAGCATGAGCTTCCACTTGTGACCTGAATTCTTTCATGCATGCTGCCGCCTCTCATGCTGCCTTTATCTGCCTGGGTAGATAAATCGGTAAGGACATCTGACAAGCAACTGTCAAACAGCCTGAGAGACAGCATGGGGGTGGCAGGCAGAGGGGAGGTAAAGCGTGTCACAGTTGTGGTTGCTCCCTGGCAGGCTCTTGTCAGAGCACTGGAGATCCAGCTGCTATATCTGAGCATGATTGCATGGAGGTCCCCATGCACCAACCTCTTCGGGGAGCCTCACTGAAGTGAAGGTATCTCTGACAGTATAGCTATACGGTGCAGAGAAAGAGGCCGCAGTGATCTCCTGAAGTATTAGGAGATACTGAGTACTGTGTGGGGCACTGGGATCTATCTGCAGGCAGCTCCTGGCAGGACTGAGGACTTTATCTACAATACACTTAGCACAAGGACTTCTGGTCCGGAATGGGACCCTTGGGCATTGATGCATAACAATTAAATAATGATAGTAATAAAACTTGCCTGTGCAGTTGTGTACATTTCATGCAAGCTGAGATGGCATCATAAGTAAAGCAGTTCTTCCACCTTGTGGTTAGACAGACTTCTACTGGCAGAGTTTATACATTAAAAATCACAGACCGTGTACAAATACTGCTACTAAACAGACCCAGTGCACAAAAGGGTACTGCTACCACAGGATCCCTCTTGCAGACCAATGCTACAAATATTAACCAGCCCTATTTTGTAAAGGGAACATTCCTGTGCGTGTGTATTCTTATACACGTGTGTACAAATGAACAGATTTGTAATGCCCTCTAGCGATCTCAGCCCACAGATGCCATAAAACCTGGTCTGACAACAGCTGGAGTGTCTCCTTTATCCTCCTGGGTGAAAAAAAGACCTGTATGCAATGCAACATGCAAGCTTTGACACACCAACAAAATGCACTGTTGTGGGAAAAGTGTAAGCGTTTCACAGATGTGGAAGATGTGATCTCTTCAAATAGAGATTGTAGGCAATTTCTGCAAGCAATACCACTAGAACTTAAAGGAACCGTTCAGAGGCAGTGAAAAATCTATCTATGCTTCTCTCCTCGTTTATGCTCTCTGCCTCTATTTTCTGCTTTTCACCTCTGGCTACTGAAGCAGTCATATGGTCTTTGTTGTTTGCATCGGGGTATAATTCAGCACAATTGGGTCCGGTGTCCGTAGTCAGTCGCCACAGAGAGAATCCCAATTTCAAAAGCAGTAATTAAATGTCAAATTTGTACTAATGCAATAGAGGTATATTGAGACACGTAATTTTGCAGTAAATGCTGAAGATTTGCACTGTGGTTAAAAAACCTCAGAGCCAGTAAGTGAATATTAAGGGTTTTAATGGTCCTAAATTACAGCATTTCCAAAGCAGGATTAGCTGGTTATGTAAGAGGCACTGATTTGGTTCAAGGAAGAACAGCAAAACATGAAAAGAACAAGTTACTTGAAATCTACATCTGCTCCTCAGATGTTGCTGCTCTCTGAAGAGCAGTTTATTACATGCTATCCTCCTCATCATCATCATTCCAGTTGTACTCGCTGGCACCACTCCGAACTGAGTCCTCTTCCAGCAGTAGGGGCTTCCCAAACACTGTGTAAAAAACAACCCTAGTGAATCAAATTCCTTTTTTTTGTCACTCAGTCTGCAACTGACTGCCCAAATAGTTCCCCAAGATAAACTGCCAAAGCTGGGGAGTCATATCAGGCTAAAATTTGACCCAGTGTCTCACATGGCTTTACTGTAATAATTCCCCAATAATGGTATCTTCACTTTCTTTTGCTCTTCTGTTCTGCAGAGTGACAGCTGATTATAGAAAGGAACTGAACTGGGCTTCTCTAGATATTTTTTTTAATTCAGTTGGAAAAACGTGGATTTTTTTTTATGGTAAGATTCTAAAAAAGCTAGCTTTCATCAACCGGTTTTTCTACTTAGAACTGAACTTCAGTGGTAAATTTCAGCTGTAGGACTGTACCCTTGTCACCCCAGATGTGAAATTTTTCAGGCCCAGAATGGACAAAATAGAAATGTAAGCAAAAACTAATGAGTTTTCAGCTTCCATGTCTAAGTAGACAATTCTATGTAATTATAAGGTTCATTTTTTACAGTAGTAA
The DNA here is from genome assembly GCF_001431845.1 of Calidris pugnax. Taxonomy (NCBI): domain Eukaryota; kingdom Metazoa; phylum Chordata; class Aves; order Charadriiformes; family Scolopacidae; genus Calidris; species Calidris pugnax. The sequence goes on along the minus strand of NW_015090851.1, from coordinate 3,127,603 downwards.
ACCAGATTACCTTATTGTCTGAAATTATTTAAAAAAACAACAAGAACCCAAGAAGTCTGACAGGTGGGCCATGCAAAGAATAACAGTCTATTAAATACTGTTACCTATTCTTATGGCACAGATAAATGCTACTAGCACAAAAAGCACATGTGACTATCCCCCAAAGCCAATTTTTAAGGATAGACTTATCACCATGCAGGAGAAATAGACTGAGACCCTAGAAGATAGACATTATCTACTTGTCAAAAGAGCAATTACAATAGGAGCAGCAGATTGACAAGCTTCCCCTCAGACTCTTTCAAAAATGCCTGAGCTTGATTCCAAGATAACACCTTTCAGCAGACACTTTTAGCCTTCATAGATGGAATTCATCTCTTCTGACACCAAATGTCTAAAATATAGGTACCTAGTCTGAAGTGCTCACCTTAGTTCCCTCTATAATCAATAGAGAGAAATACCTCTGGAGGATAATTCATCTAATATGAAACCAGATGTGTAAGATAGGTAGAGCGAGTATTTCTCCAGAGGTGTCACCTTGTATCTCCATTGACCACAGAGAGTCTAGACAACTACCTAGACACCTGACTTCTAAGGGCTTTAAAGCAGATGAGCCATTTTGATAAGGATAAAGCCGTGTTACCCTTCCTAACACAGGATTGATCTGGCATAGTGATGTTATCAGCACCTCTCACTATTAATAGTTTGCCTTATTTTGATAAGTTCAGCAAATTCTGGCATTTTGTTGCATGCTTCTACCATTGATCCCCGGGATTGCTGCTGTTGCTTCCTTTACCAGACTTCCACAAAACCACGGCTACTTCTTCCTTCTTTTCCACCTCTCAGCTCTGGTAAACCGGTGCCCACGTTAGTAAGTCAAACCCATGTTATCAGAACAACTCTGCATGAACGCATGTCCATTGGAAAGTAGTTGCTTTATCTCTATTTAGAAATAGGTGGGAAATAAGCTGCTCTGCACAAGAACTGACTAAAACATTCTCAGACCCATTGGTGGAGGTCTTCAGTATCTCCTAGAGGAGATGCATGGTCTCAGAAGCCTGGTGAAGGGCAAATATACTGTCCACCAATTGAAAAAAAAAAAAAAAGGAAAAAAAAAAGGGGAGAGAGAAGAAAAACAGGAAGAGGGGATTAGGGCTAGTATTTTAAAGTTAATCAAAGAAAAGTAGGGATCAAATAATCAAAGAAAGCATACCTAAGTACCTAGAAAATAATAGGGAGATTTGTAGAAGCCATTAAGGGTTTCATAGAGCCTACATGCTGACTCTAATTGCTTTGTATTAACACTTCTATTTGCTTTTCTCTTTCCTCTAACTTCTGTTTACCTTTCATTTTCAGACCAGTGATAACTCCCTCTACAAAGGCCTGAAAAGCAGAGAGGACATGATGTGACTCTCAGAAAGAAACACCTTCAGCAGAAGACCTTCAGAGCACATGTCACCTGTTGAATCGCAGAAACGTAGAATCATAGAACACCAGGTTGGAAGGGACCTCAAGGATCATCAAGCCCATCCTTTCAAAGGTCAACCTTTTCCCCTTACTGGCGATACCACAACATGTTGACGTACCATGGCTTCTTTGACATGCACCATGATATTTCACATTTTCACCAATGTTTCAGATTTTATTAGAAGCCCAGCGTGCTCTGAGTGTGTTAACCCCAGCCTCCAGTGCACAGTGGCAGCACTAGCTGCCATTTTGTGGAGGGGGGGGCTGCCAGGAGTTTCTTACTGCAGAGAAAGGCCTAAAACTTTCCACTATAAAAACACAAAAGCAGCAAAGAAATTTTAAGTGTTTATTCATGCATTTATCTGTCGAATTCTCGCAAACCAACGTTACGATTTCAGGTCGCTAACACACGCGTTCCTCAAAACAACCGACGACCCCATCCCCTCCCCGTAGCCTTCCCCACGTGCCAGCCCTCCGCCCCATTAAGATGGCGGCCGGGGGGGTCACTAAGACTACAAATCCCAGCAACCCGCGCGCCATCGCGTCATGATTGGTTGTATGGGCCCGCAGGGAGCCAATAAGCATCAGGAGGCCTCCGCCCTGCCTGGAGGGTGCGTGTACCTCCGGCAGCAGTGCATGACGGGAGTTGTAGGCGCTTCGCCGTGGGTGCTTGGGAGGGCGGAGCGGCCGACAGCGCCTGCGCAGTGGCGCCCGGCGCGTGGCAGGAAGCGGAAGGGGGCGGCCGGCATCACCCCCTGACGTGTCTCTCCGAGGCCGCCGCCGCCGCTCGCTCGCTGCTCCCGTCCGGCGGCCGCCATGGGCAGTGAGTACCGGGGCGCCTCGGCCGGGCGGCGGCAAGGGAGGGGTGGGGAAGGGAAGGGAGCGGGGTTTCTGCGGGGTGCGTGCCGGCCGAGGGCCGCGGCTGGGCCACCCGCTCTCCTCTCACAGGCACCTCGGGACGGGCCCGTCGCACGGGAGCCCCTCTGAGGCGAGCCCTGCCCGCCGCCCCCCAGCCTGGGCCCGGGGCCTCCCTCCGTGGCCCGCGCCCATTTCCCTTTACTCTGGTTTGTAGGCTCCCTCTGCATTATTTCCCCCCACCCCCGTCACGCTGAAAGACCCATTTCCTGGTTATGGCAGCTGTTCCTAGCCAAGGGAGCTTGCTCTGTGGTACCCGGTGGCCGGGCCGCTCCGCCGGGCGGGCACAATCCATCCCCTCCGTCCCCGTACCGCGGCTGGGAGAGACCGGCTGTCACGTTGGCCGTAGCGCTTTGAGCCAAAAAAAAAAATAAAAAAAATCAATGGCGTTGTCAGAGTAAACTCTCAACGGCGATCTGCAGTCCAGAATGAATCCGAGGGAATGGAGGTCTTTAGAGTCTGCTGCCTCGAGGAAAAGCTGCTTGAAAAGTGTCTTAGTCAATCTGCGTATTATTGTAGATGCAAGAGAGAATCACGGTTTGGTTTAAGTTTAAAACACCAATCCACTGTAACTTTTTAAGCACTTAATCGTTTGAAATGAAATAAAGCATTTTATGGACAAAATTGACACTGAAGTGGCTGCCTTCAGCAAAGCAGTGGAAAGCCACCAGTAGTTTCAGTCCTTCTCCATCTTCGTAAATTTCTTAATTCAAATCTGTCCAAAATATGTGTGCAGTCTTAGATTTGTCATAGGAAGTTTAGCATTAACTGTTAAAATCACATCTGTCTACTCATAGGAGGATTTGTGACTTTGCAGATACTCTTTTCTTTTGTATGCTTTTTCTAAGACTGAGAATTTTTCTAAGACTGAATTTTTCTAATGTAAGGATATGTCTGTCCTTTTGACTGGAAGGAGATCTTTACATGAAACATTCTGTAAAGTAGCTTAAATTGTTTATGAACAGTGTGTAGGAACTCTTGAGGTATATGGCCCAAAAGTAAACCGTGACTTAAAATTATCTTGGGTATTGTATTTCTCAAATATCAGGCTAGAGGAGGTGCTATTATGAAATAAAAGTTCAAGGGTATTGATAAACTCATGCAAAATAATTGTGAATTTTTTTTGTGCTGTCCACTTACTCAGTAAAAGGAGAAAATGCTTGACTTTTTTTTTTTCTGTTTCCACTCCATATTGCACTTATACAGAGGGTCAGCTAGTGAGTTGGATTTAAAATAGATAATTTAATTAAAAAAAAAATCCCCAACGAACCTTTGTCTGTAACTGGGACTTCTAATATATGAAGTATGTGTCCAAATTCAGTTTTACTTGACCTTTTCTCTTCATCTGCGTGTTCACTTTGTCTTTTAACTAATTTCCTTGCAGTAAAATTTCTTGAAGTAATCAAGCCCTTCTGTGTTATCTTGCCTGAAATCCAAAAGCCAGAACGGAAAGTAAGTTAATAAAATTTTCTTCATATATCTGTATTTGTGTACTATAAAATGTTTACAGCTTAGTTTACATGTGTGGCATGTGGATTTTTTTTCTTGTTGGGAGAATGGCAGTTCTAGGCAACATTGTTTTTAGTGAAGTGCTTGTCTGGTACATCGCATGCTGCGGATAGGGTTGTACAAAGATATATTTGCTAGTAAATGTAGATGTGGTTATTCCATAATTGTAGCAATGACACCTTGAAAGCAGTACATATTAGAGTGTAAACTAGAGTAGTTTAAAATAGCAACTTGAAAATCTTTGCTTCCAAAGTTCTAAGATTATTTAAGAAGATAAGCTTTCCTGTATTTTCATTTTTACCAGAAGCTTGTTTTTGCGAAAATGTAAGATTTATTTCTGTGGAAGTACTAGAATTACTTTCCATTGGTGTAAGCATGTTTATTGGAATTAAGGTTTCAATAAAGCTTTATCATTTTCCTTGGCGTTATATAGTATAAAAGGGATGAGGAGTGAGTTATTTTCTTTAGGATGCCCTGTACTTTGTCCCTTCACAAGAAAATCAAGTTTACTTTAGATACTGTGAAAGTTTCCTGGAGTGACCAGATCTTGTCATCTTGACAGCTTTATAATTTTTGGTTGTTGTTGGGTTTATTGGTTTGGTGTTTTTTTCCCCCTTTAGATTCAGTTTAAGGAAAAGGTACTATGGACAGCTATCACACTCTTCATCTTCTTAGTATGCTGCCAGGTATGTTTCTTTCCCTTGCTTTTAAGGAAGAGCTGAAATGGTTAAAGGATGTTACGAAGTCTCTAATTTAATCCTGTTTTCCTCTGTTGGCTGGAAATTCAGATTCCCTTGTTTGGTATCATGTCATCAGACTCAGCAGATCCTTTTTACTGGATGAGAGTGATTTTGGCATCAAATAGAGGTATGGTCAGTCTTTTAAGAGCAAATTTTTTAACTTGGACCAAAACATTTTTGTACTTGTTCTTATGTTGCACTCTAATATTTTACATAAACTAAAGCTGTTCCTGACAGCAAAATTCCTTTTTCAGTGAACGTAGCTCTTAAGTAATGCAGTAATTCTCAGTAGCTTATCAGACTGAGTTTTAACAAGCTTCTCTTATCATTGAAAACCATTTACATCTATGGAGATTTGGAGTTTTTTACGCAGAAGGTGGAAAAACCTAACTTTGAACTTCAAAGGTGCCTGGGTATGGTACACCCTGTTATTTTCTTTCATCGTGCTTCCTGTGTTCGGCAGGTACGTTGATGGAGCTGGGCATTTCACCCATTGTCACTTCTGGGCTCATCATGCAGCTCTTGGCAGGTGCCAAAATAATTGAAGTTGGTGACACCCCAAAGGACAGAGCTCTCTTCAATGGAGCCCAAAAATGTAAGTAACAGCTGGTATTAATGGCTGATGTTTTATGGTATCTAACCCTAACAATAGAAGGTATAAACTGACCAGGTGATGAATGTTGGAGTCAGATACATGGGTTTCTGTCATGCTGTGTCTTCATGTTGTACTACAGCTTTCTGTACTTCATCAGTCTTTCACTGATGGCTCTCTGGCTTGTTAACTGTTAAAAGTCAGATAGGATTGTAAAGGAAAAGTGTCAGCAATTGGCAATGCTTCTGAAATCTCATTGGATAAATGAAGCAATGCATAGTCTGCGGGGACCCAGTCTTTAAACTGTGTTGCTCAGTGTTAACTTAAAAAAGATAATATTAAGATGTTTGTTGTAGTTTTTACCTTGCAATTTCAAGCATGGTTCTTTCTCAGCAATAAGAGATCTCTGTGCTCACATGATAAACGGCTTTTAGAAAAAATTGAATAGCTAATTTGTGCTATACATGCTGCTTCCTGATCTTTTTACTGGAAAAAAAAACCCCGTAAGTTACTCAGGTAATATCTTAACACCCTCAGAGTTTTCAATACCTAAATAAATTTTCAGTAACCAAAACCACTGGCTTCTAAGTGTATTTGTTTCTCAAGTGTCTGTGTGTGTTTGTATTTTCAGTGTGAGATTTCAGACAACAAATTTAATTTGCCCTTGAATTTTAATGTCCCATGACTTTTGTATTCTTCCCCAAATTTCTCTACAAAGAGGTGATTTATATTTCCCTTAATTGCCCACTGACATAAATCTCCAGAACAAATACCTTTTTTTTTTTTATTCTGCAGTGTTTGGAATGATCATTACCATTGGACAGTCCATTGTTTATGTCATGACTGGAATGTATGGAGACCCATCTGAGATGGGTGCTGGCATCTGCTTGCTTATCACAATTCAGGTAATTTCTCGTCCTTTCTACTTATTCTCCCTCTGAAATAATCAAAAATCCAACCTAATGGACTGCCTGCCCCACATGCAGAGGAAAAAGATCAAAGTGTGCCTGCTTTCTTATGTATCTATATATATCTCTAGAGAGAGAGAGATGGATAGTCTTTCCTTTTCTTTTAATAACAAAAATCAAAAAGGGATGGGACTAATGTTTTATTTCTTATTTTTACTGTAGCTTTTTGTTGCTGGATTGATAGTTCTGCTGTTGGATGAGCTCCTACAGAAAGGATATGGTCTTGGTTCTGGCATCTCTCTCTTCATTGCTACCAACATCTGTGAGACAATCGTGTGGAAGGCGTTCAGTCCCACCACAGTGAACACGGGACGAGGTAATATGGCACAGGCCATTTTCTTTATTTGCATTAGGATTGAATTATTTTATCAAATGAAACATAAAAATACAAGCAGCTTCCCCCCTTTTAAAATGCAAAGTCTTTGCATTTTTATATAGAATAGTACAATAATAATTTAATATATTAAAATGTCAGGTTTAGAGAAGTCTTAATTTTGTACAAAAAGGCAAAATCTTTTCTTTGCAGTGTATTAACTTAAATAGCAAATGCTGTTACTGGCATCTGAGCTATGCAGTGAATCTTGTCAGTACAACAAGTGCTTCTATGCAAGGTGCAAGTACAAAGGCACTTCTTTTGAATTTTGCAGTATCTCACAAGATATTTCCTCAACTTGAATTTCTTACTTTGCCTCCATTAAACCCTGATACTGGTAGGCTGCTCTTCTATTACAGTTGCTGCCCATTTGATTGTTGGGTTTTTATTTAGTTTCTAGGCCACTACAGGGAGATTTGAAAAAAGAAAAAAAAAAAGTGTTGGAAATAACAGCTGATGTGAAAGATGGCAGTAATAAAATTCTGAGAGTATGCTCAAGATGAAAAAGACTTGGAGAAATCTTACTCTGAATCCTGTAGTTCAGAAGTACACCTAACGAGACAGAGCACTGAGGATTGGAGATAATCACAGCACGCCTAATTTTGTTTTTCTTTTCATTTCCAAGGCATGGAATTTGAGGGAGCCATCATTGCTCTGTTCCATCTGCTGGCTACTCGTACAGACAAAGTCAGAGCTCTTCGTGAGGCCTTTTACCGTCAGAATCTCCCCAACCTTATGAATCTGATTGCCACCATCTTTGTCTTTGCTATTGTAATTTATTTCCAGGTCAGTTGGATTAAAGAGGACTGTAAAACTTTTTGTGTGGAATTAGATCTATAATCTGCTTCCTTCTGCAGGAAGTTGTATTTTCACTTTCTAGCGCCTTCAGAAGGCTTGTTTTTATACCTGCAACACCTGCAAATGTGTTCATTTAGCATTAGCTTCTCTTAAGCAGTTTCCACGCTTACTGTAACCACACAAAAGACTTGACCTACTTTGGTCTTTGGGGAAAAAAACCAAATAGATGAATGTGTACATGTAATATTGCCTAACCCAAATGCTATTGCTTTTTGCTGGAAAATACTTTGAAGTCTTTAAGCCTGTATGTCTCTTACTGTTTGTTGCAGCAAACTGCTGGAGAATATAGAAAGTTAATGTTTCTTTTCCTGGACACTGTGTTTAGTTTTCTTGAAACTTCACATTCCTTCCCATGTCTATGTCTGTCTTACCTGCTTATATGTGTCTGTTAGGCAGCCCTGCAAGCTTCCAGGCCCTTTGCAGAGTGTTTACATGGATAGTCCTCTGGGTAGAATATGTGTATTTGCACAAAATGATTGCAGTTTTTTCCTGTTGCTGTCAAGGCTTTACACTTGTAATTTGTGACCTATGGTATGGGTTTGTGTCAAGATATAATGGGGGACTTTCTTCTGAAAACTTTTCAGGGCTTCAGAGTGGATCTTCCTATCAAATCTGCTCGCTACCGTGGCCAGTACAACACCTACCCGATCAAGCTGTTTTATACTTCCAACATTCCCATTATTCTGCAGTCAGCCCTGGTGTCAAACTTGTACGTCATCTCCCAGATGCTTTCTGCTCGCTTCAGTGGCAACTTACTGGTCAGCCTGCTGGGCACTTGGTCTGTGAGTATTCCTTCTAGTCTTGCATACAGCTCTATAAGCGCACCATTAAATGCATGGTTGAAGAGATGGTCCCTATTAAGGCACACTTTTACAGGTGGTTGTGTATGCTGAGACTCCTAAATTAGTAATTTATTTAAATTTAATGGTGGAGTATGAGACCTGCTGCGATGAGTGTAGATGTTAGGTCTCCATTTACCATTTACCCTGGGCTGCTCTTTGCCGTCCTGGGTATTTTTGCTGTTCCTTAATTCCATTTCCCCTTCAGAAACAGCTCATGGTAGTAAAGTCAAATCTTTGTGTGATGCTGTAGCTGTAACGATACAGTGACATGAAGGTGGTATAAACCCAGCCTTAACTTCATGGCTAAGAGATGGTGAGAAAGTTGGTGACTGCTTGCTTCTTTCTTCTAGGACACGTCCTCTGGAGGCCCTGCTCGTGCTTATCCAGTTGGTGGACTTTGTTATTATCTGTCACCTCCAGAATCTTTCTCTTCAGTGTTAGAAGATCCCGTCCATGCAGTTGTTTATATTGTATTTATGTTGGGGTCCTGTGCTTTCTTCTCCAAGACATGGATTGAAGTCTCTGGCTCCTCTGCCAAAGATGTAAGTTTGAAATGATAACTATGTAAGCTTACATGATGAAAACAGATGGGCTGTTGTAAGAATAAGACTCACTGAGTTCTGAAATAGCTGTTATACTGGTAATCTTGTTGTAACATTTACCATTTGTATAAACAGTGACTTTGATTCTGGTTCACAAAGAGCTTTTAAAAATGAGAATTTTTGTCCTCTTTTTTTTAAGAGGGGAGGATACAGGCAGAATGGGGGTAATTTTCCCCCTGTCTTCTTTACTGCTTTTTAAAAACCAACAAAACCCAAATAATTGCTTTCATTGGCATTAGGAAACTTTGAACATTTCTCTGTAACATCTGATCAGTGTGAGGGGAGGCAAGGTAACAGGAAAGGCAGAAACTCTTTCAGTGCCAAATGACAGATGCACTGTGTGCAGATGTCCTGGTTTGAGGTAAAACAGAATTGATTTCCTGTTCAGTAATTTTGCTTTCCAGCTAAGCATCTTCTAACTAATTAAGAGGTTGGGGAGAGCATCTGTTGTCTGTTTCATTGGCCAGTCTGGCCCAAACCACGACAGGTAGGCAGGTGCCACCTAAGAGCTTGCAGGTAAAACTTGAATATCCACGTCTGGCGTAGAGAGTTCTTCATTTCTCTTTGGGGAAGATTAACCAGATACTGTTATTTTTAACTTGACAGCGCTGATAACAGAGAAAATAGTGCAGTTCATTAATGTACCTGAGCCTAGCTTGTCAAAATTTCCATTTGCTACAGGGTATTTGATATTCAGCAACTATATCATTCTGAAATTGGAATTGGAAAACAAGATGGAAAATAGTTGTCATTGTGGTATGTTTGTATTGTGTGGGTTTTGGGTAGGAAATCAAGTTTGGCAGCCATATGGAATGGTTTAATCCATTCTTTAACAAATATGTAATAGTTGCATAGTTACTGTAACAGCATGAACACTCTCTTGTTTTGGACTTGCCTCTAGCTGCTTCTTGTCAGGCGTGCAGGGAGGTACTCACAGCCATGTGTAGCCAGATTTCTATTTCAGTATAAACTAACGTACAGCTTTTAACACTTTAATGTGCTTCCCTGATACTGAAGAAAATTCTTTAAAGTTTGTGTAAACAAGGTCAAGAATGAAAATTGCTAAATCATTATTTAAGTGTTCACAATATAGTGGAAAACTGGTAACTTAATCATCGGGAAGTGTTTTTTCTCAGTGCATTAGATTCAGTGACAGGCAGGTTTAGAAGGTTCCTGCTAGAGTTTCAGTTCCCCTCAGTTGTCAGTAAAATGTTTGCAGGGGTCTATTGTAACCCTGTGCAACTGTAGAAATCCAGTTTAAGAATAATGCTTTGAGAAGAGATTCTTTCTAAGTTATGTAATTTCTAATATGACCCCACATAAATAATTAGCTCAACTGAATGTGGGAAACTGAAATGTAGGAGCAGACACTTCATAGGATGGTTTTGCTAACGTCTACTAAACCCTAACCAGGAGAAAGATAGGTGGCAAAACAGGAATTGAATTGTGTATGAGAGCCTACCAATTTCCAGGGTTTCTTTTTCTCAGTAGAAGTAGAATTACCCAAAAAGCTTTGCATAACTGACAGTGTGGAAAAGTGCCTGTGACTACAATTTATCTGAAGGTAAAAACTGGCTGTTTTAAACTCAGATGAATAATATAAAAAAACCAAAACCCAAAAAACAACCAAACCCCCCCCCCAAAAAAACCAACCCCAAGCCAGCACCAGTTACTGAAATGTCCTACTTCTGTTTTTCCATGGCCTTGGCAAATGACACTAAACTTGTTCTGTTCCTTGCTTCAATGCAGGTTGCCAAGCAATTGAAAGAACAGCAAATGGTAATGCGAGGCCACAGAGAAACTTCAATGGTACATGAACTAAACAGGTGAGCTATGCATTTCACAGGCAAATTTCATATGCAAAGTGTTATGGGGAAACATTGCAAATTTTGCTTTGACTTTTGAGCCTAGAACACAGATGTTTTTTCAGCTTCAGTGTTAAATGCATGAGACATAATATTGTCTGTCATTAATGACTGGATTTGCAAAGTCCAGCGTATTCTTGCCTTATAATTAGAGAATGTGCCTTAAATTCTGGAGCTTGTATTTTCCTTTTGTTACAGTTATTTCATTTTTATAGGGTAGTTAATAATGAGCATTTGGGGGTATTTACTCCTTGAAACTGACACACAAGTATTTTTTTTTAATGTGTTATGTCTTGTGTACTCTTCTCACGCAGCCAAGTAGTTACTTAAATGTACTGGATGCAGAGGTTGGCAGGGGTCGGTCTTTAGGCTTTCTAATGGCAGGGTAGGACCTGTGCACCCTTCGTGTTACCAAAATTTTACTGTAACTTTAGATTTCAGTTGTCTGCAAATGACTTGAGCTATTAGCCATGAACTTTAACCTTTGTGCTTAATTGCGTGGTAAACTGTAATACCTTCTCTTCTTAGCTTTTTCCCCTCCTGTTGGGGTGAGCTTTTTATTTCTTTACTGGCACGTTCCGTATCTTGGATTGGTAAACTCATGGGAGAAGAGCTTATTCTGGCACTGACTTTTTTCAATTTACCTAGTTTCATTCTTTTCTTTTTGTTTGTAAACAACCTGGTTAGATTATCTCTGAAGTCTTCTTTAGGTTCTCAGTGGGATTGGTTTTCTAGATAGCAACCTGGCTCTGATCTAGGTATTTCCCATAGATTCCATATATTGCTAGCCCTAGTATGTTCGTAATATCCTGAGCAAACTCTCATGGTACCTTTTCTGTTCTCATTTTGTGTTTTACAGGTACATCCCTACAGCTGCTGCCTTTGGTGGGCTCTGTATTGGCGCCCTCTCTGTCTTGGCAGACTTCCTGGGGGCAATAGGGTCTGGAACTGGAATTTTGCTCGCTGTCACTATCATTTATCAGTACTTTGAAATTTTTGTAAAGGAACAGAGTGAAGTTGGCAGTATGGGAGCTCTTCTTTTCTAAACCTAGCTTCTCACGGACCCAGGAAGGAGGAGAGGAACATTCTCAAAATATAGCCAGTCAGGTGAAAAGAAGTAACGTAAACTTGATAATGTCATTCTATAGGAACACATATTTTAATGTTTCCAAAGCGCATTCCCTTGTGTTCAAACTTTTCTAGCATACTGTTTGCATTTTATAAATTGATGAGGAAAAATGTGCAAAAAAATTTTTTTAAGAAAATTGTTTTTTTAATTATGTGTTAGGAGAATCAGCTTTTTGAATTGGATTTAGTTCAATGAATCTTGAAATTTTTTTGAGCCCCTTTCAAATTTAGTATGCCTGAAGCCTTTACAGGTTCTAGTAAATAATTGTGGGGAGGGTTGAATATTTGGAAGGGATTTTTTTTTCCATTGAACTTGTTTTTTGCAGCTCCTTTGCAGTAGTGGTGAGAAAAATCTCTCCCTCTAATGCTCAAGTTCTGTAATTATGGTCGCAAGCACAAACAGTGTTTAATATGTTCAGTTTTGTGTTTGTTTGGTTTTTTTTTTCAGTATGGCAGATTTGGAAGGCAGTTGTTTCTTTTTACTAAATAATATCTCTAATTCCAAATGTTTTGTCTTGTAATTACTACGCTAGACCTTGTCAGATGTCGAATATTGGCTTGAGACTGTTGTCAACTTTCTGTTTAAGATAAGAATGTGTTCTTTCCCACCATCCCTCCTCCATAAGCAGAAAACTCAGGTCAATCTAGATTCTGCCAGAGACTGTGCCTAAGAGTTGCAACTTTGAAACTTTGTCACACTGGCAGCTTTGTAAAACCCTCTAATTTTCCTCGCCATTAGTGGTAGTACTTCTAGTTCTGATGCTGGCTGAAAGAAGTGGATATTATGGCTGCTTAGATGCAAATCTGCTTTTGCTCTTTGCTAAAGTGTAATTTTCTCTCATTGATAATAAATTCTGGTCTTGTAGCACTCCAGGTGTTATCTGACTACTCATATCTAGGGAATTTTGAGTCTCACTACCGCAAAGCAGTGTGAAATGAACGTGTGTTACTTGTCTGTTTCTATAGTTCTAGATATGAGACCTTTGTCAGATAACTCCTGTAGTTGCTTATTTAGAAGGCTTTTCCATCCTATAATCTCATGGACATGAATGGCGTATAGAAAAGTACTTTTTCAGCAGGTGTTGGGACTCCTTGTGAGGACCTCACCTTCGAATTGGAAAAGTCACAGTAAAAGGCTTTAATGAACCAGAATAATACTTAATTTTCCATTTTGGTTTAGATTGTCAGTACTAATCAGGTGCCTAGGACCAAATGCAAATACTTGTGTATGAGTCTTGTAAATACACTTTTCCTCAATCAGTGTTGGACACCGTGGAATCCAGAGTGAGGACTTGCAATGTGGGAATGTTTCTCTGCCCTGCATCAACATGCCTTCTGTGCGGTTTTGCATGTTGGGCTGACAGTATGTGAATTACTGTTTCTGCTTGGTGTGATGGGACTCTGTTACGTACCCAAGGAGCACAGATGACACCCAGAAGCCCTTGTCAATGCACTGAGCTCAAATACCAAATGCGTGAGAAATCTGCCAATTTGGAAGGAAATACATCTCTCAATAAAAGTGAAACTCCTGGGCTGAGGATCACAATTGGCAAAGGAACAAAAGTATTGGGATAAAGTGAATTGCTCTGCTCAGTACCACCCATTCATTGTTATTTTGCACTACATCCAATAATTTTTCTGTCTTTCATAAAGTCCTAGTATGCCACAGCACAACTTTGATGTGAAATAAGGGACGGTTAAGAAGTGACTTTAAAAGGAGAGGGAGGGAGCGTGGTGTGGTTCTTCTGCTTTGGGGATTTTGTTGTTGTTGTTTTTCCAGGAAGCCCAATACAAATTTTGTTTTGAAATAAAAAGGACTCCACTTTTGGGCACGCAGTTCTGGCTGGGCTGGAGCTGTACTTGCGTTTTTGGTCGTATCATCTGTTTGAACTGGTTGCAGTTTAGACCTTTAGCTCTCGGCGTCTAAGCAGCACTTGTTCTATGCATCTGTGTTTTTGTTGTCTAGTGCTGGAATCTGTCTCTTATCAAGCAGCTATGTCCTCGGAGCAGGACCTGCTGGTCATTCGGTGGATGTTCACAAAAAGAAATAATGCCTAAACAATCTGCTTTATAATGAAATAAAGTTCATCTTTGGAGCTACTGCTTGGCTTTCGGTGCTTTGGATACCATTACGACTCTCACACTCGTAGCATAACGTTACCTGCCTGAGGGACTGCGAAAGCCATCCCTCTCAAAACAACTGCTTAGAGGGTCAGTGTCAAATAAAGACAAATCATATTTGCTCCAAGGTCTCCTCTCAGTGAGAGGATCATTCCTCTGGGCTTTCCTGTTCCAAAAGAGTTGCCATTCAAGAGGCGCTGCCCAAGTAAATGGTGGGAGAGTGAGGTGATGAAGCATCAGTTCAACAAAACCTGTACTTCTATATAGCATACCCTGCTGATCTTTTTGTAGCATGGTAGCAGTAACAGGGTATTGATTGAACGTCAAAGCTCAAAGCTGGTGATATTCCCAATATTGTTTTGTCCTCTGAGTTTTTAAACTTCACTTGGAGTAAGGAAAAACTATCTTCCTCCTGAACAGAAATATACTTAAAAGCCAATTCATTTAAAATACTGGTACTGGATGGAAGAAGTTCAGCCAAGATTTTGGTCGTGTGTGAAATAATTTTGAACAACAGCTCAATTTCTCCCTTGCTGTTTTATTTCTCCCCAGGAAACTTATATTAATAGTAACTGTGGTTGCTGTAGGAATATTGTCCCACATGTAATCACAGGAGTAACTGAAGTTGCTGTAGAAGTGATGAGTTATGTGCAAGACAATTAAACAAAATCCCAGCACGAAGAGGTAAAGTTTGAGATCCTCTCTCTGCTGGAAGTATTTTAAGTGCAGAATTCTTTGCACGGCCGTTTCTTCTGCACTGCAGATTTCAGGTGAAAGCTTCAGTGCTGGGTGTTTGATTTTTGTCCCTGTCACCATTATTCAGGAAGTCTTAAAAATCATCTCGTTTATTCTAGTTCACTTATTCCCAGAATGTATCTCCATACACTTGGCAAAGGGACTTTTTCCTAATTTGTCGAACATTTTGTTTGTTGTTGGGTTTGGTTTTGTGCTTTTTTTTTTAAAAAAAAAATCTTTTTGGCTGCAACTGTAAAGGTTGTTGCTTTATTCTGTGAAATGTTTCATGGCTGTGCTCCCTTTGTTACTTCTGGGAATATCCCTGTCCCTGTGCTGTAAACACTGGGCTTCATGACGTAGATTTCTCCAACAGCTTTCACTAAAGGAGGAAGCCGAGTGGCCCAGTGACTGTTTTCCTAATTGTTCTCTCTTGCAGCGAGGAATAATGAGCTTTTGGTGGCCTTCAATTTTACTACCTCTTTGGGGAGATTGGTGCAGGTTTCTGTAAGTGGTTTTTTGCTTCCCAGGGAGGTGTGACCCAGCGGGAAGCTCCTCGGTCAGCCCGTGCTGCCTGGAATACTGAAGCTGCTTCCCTATGTTCTTTCCCACCGTGAGTGCACGTCTTTCCAAATACCTGATGGCTGCAGGGTGTATCCTCAGGAAAGAGGAGCACTTTCAGGGGAAAAAAGTGACATTTCCAAAGCCCTGTTTCACTCAGTGTGTGGCTCCCATCCTCCGGCTGCTCCCTTCGCCGCCTTCCTGCTTGAACAAGGTCGGGGTTTGAAGCGTGGCCATGGGCAGCTGGCACCCTCCCAGCGGCACGGGGAGATGTGCAGGTGTTCAAACAATGCCTGCTTGTTCTGGGGGCTGCGAAACACCAGCCCCTCCAGCTCGGCCAGAGCAAGGAGGACGCTGTCACGCCGGAGGGGAGTTTGCCCGCCTGGTGGCAATGTTACACTGCGAGTCAAGGCACCGGGCTCCTCTACTGGGAGGGGAAGAGTGAAATGTGGGTTAAATCTGTTCCAAATGTCTCTTCTTTCTTTCCCTTTGCTGCCACGCCGATGCCCGTTGAACAATGTAAAAAGTTGGGAGCAGAGTTCGCCCATGTTTATTTGCACGTCCTACAATTGGGGCCAGGATTGAGAGTGTTTAAGCTGAAATGCTGAAAATGATCATCATCTCCTTTTAGAGAGGTTATAGTATTTAAAATATTTTCTAGTATTTTTCAAGCATGCTAGGCGTCAAGAGGCAGTTGCTGTTACAGCCACTTAGTCTGCTGAATATTGCTACAGGATTTAAGCCTAGACTGAGACAGTCTATGGGATTGGAAAGAAGATGAGAAAGGAAGCATTTAAAAACAAAATCAATATCCTGAGCTGGGGACCTAATTAGTCAGCCAGCCTTTAAGCTGCTGTTTTATAATATGCTACTGGATGGATCTGCTAAAATTGAAAACTCTTCTGTGGGCCAGGTTCTAGCAATCCTCTGGCTACCGCTGCTGTGACGCCAGCCAAGCTGGCAGAGCTCAGCAGAAAGGAAATACCCTGACAGTTGGCACCTCCTTTGGCAGTTGTATCGGAGGGGCCAGAGACTGAATGAGCACAGACACGATGCACTTTGTCATCGCAGCGTGGGCTGTCAAGGTCAGAGATGGGAGGCCTGCTCTGAGATACTCCTTGGTGGAGAGCAGGATGGCTGGGCCAGTCTGTTTCCCAGCAGTGTGAATACCTGAGGGCTTAGAATAGAGGGAACCAATAAAACAGAAGAGCAGTTGGGATATAAATTTTTAAAAAACTGTTTCAGATATTCTTATATTGCTCGGGAGAAAATCAGGATACACAGCACATATATAATCCCAGATTCCCCTTCTTCCATATTAAGGCTAAAGTGGATAATTCCAAAAATGGTGCGAGCACTGTTGGGGGAATATTAACTATGTGAAATCTGAGGTGAGTATTATCCATTTTAATCTTCAGTGTGTCCTCAGCTGTTTGATGCTCTTGCAGCTCTGATGTGTCTCTCTGTATGTCTGTGGTGCGAAGCTTTATAAAAGAAAAAGGCAGCTCCAGACATATGGGAGCAGGAAACAGTGAGCAGAACATTCTGCGTGATTAACTTCACTATTTAAGTGTGGATTTTATTTTTGTTTACATAACTTTATCTTTTGGCAATGCAAGAACCAGGAATTGGTGCTGCCGTTGGGTTCCCGAGGGCAGCAGAACGATGCCTGGTGGATCTAGAGTAAAGGCTCACCATGACCACAAGTGTAGTCATTTATGTGATGATTGGGGATCGCAGAGCTCAGCTGCTGGGAGCAACTGGTGGGCGTGTGGTGAGAAGCCATGGCTCCATGAAGGGATTGTGGGAAGGAAGCAGTGAGGAGATGTGTCCTTGTGAAGCTGGGGTGTGGTGGTGTCATGTGCCTCTACTTCAGCGCATCTGAGAATGCTCTCGAGCTCCAGGATTTTGATGACTGCTGACAGCAAACGGTGAGTGCATTGAGCTGATGGGGATGGTGATTGAAATCACAAAGGGGTAGCTGCCTGCGAGATCTTTGCAGTGAGAGAAAGCCCAGGACACCCATGTGCTATAGAAATTGATGTTTTGTTTAACCCTGGTGCCCCAGCCTGACCTGGTGTTCCATTTCCATCGTACAAAGTCTTGTCCGTATTCTGCAGAAGTAGAAATGTGTAAGATGGGGAAGTGTGTGTTAAAAGAGCTTAGAAAAGGAATTCATTTACTTCAGGTGCTTGAGGATGGAGCTTCAACTGGTAATCTTAAAGTTATGGGAAAAGCATTCTTTTAACCTGGCCTCTCTTGCTTTGAGTAACTCCTGGAAGGAGGAGAGATTTACAGGGTTGGGGAGTTAATGTCTTTAGGTAGGTAGGAAAAAATCTGCCTCTGATCTCAGTCCCTCCCATTCCTTAGGCAGTATGGGCTGGTGGAAGCAAGCCAACGTTTGGGATAAGGCTTATCCAATTCAGTGATGGAACGCAGTAACACAAGTCTGGGGGTCTGACACAACTTTCTGCAATTGAGGTGTTTTGCTGTGGCTTTTAT
Source organism: Calidris pugnax (assembly GCF_001431845.1). NCBI lineage: Eukaryota > Metazoa > Chordata > Aves > Charadriiformes > Scolopacidae > Calidris > Calidris pugnax. Next base: position 3,109,831 of record NW_015090851.1, on the reverse strand, counting down.
TTAGCGTTAAACATCTACCTTTTTGTAGTGGGTACCTGGAAGCTCATGTGATCCTTTAAACTGGGATGGTGATGGGGTATCTTGTGTATGAAAAGAGAAAAGCCCAAGTTGTAGAGCAAATAAACTAGAAAGGTTTCCATTTTTATGAAGTGGATTCTCAGCTGCTCCTTGTACTGCAGGAGTTGCTTGTTTTGCACAAGAGCACCCGTTTTGGTGGGTACTGGCTGTAATTAGAACATGAGAAAGATTTTTGACTGTGAAGATTGTTCAGTCTGAATGAAAAAAAAACCAAACCCACACCTTAAAAAAAAAAAAAAAGGAATGCTGTAGAGAAGGACAGGACTTGTCCCCAGTCATACAGCTGGTGACTGCAAGAGTCCTGGCTTGAATAAAGTGTCTGTACCTCGCCGGCTCTGTATGTACCTCTTCCATTGATGTTCCCTGTTCCTGAAGCACTAGAAAGAAACACTAACTCTGTAGAAACTTAAATGCAGTTACGAATTGTGCGTGTATGCATGTAGAATAGGTGTCTTTAAAACAACTATGAGTAGCTAGTTGATGAAGTAGTACACTTCATTCTGTCCTTAATCCCAAAATCAGTGTCAGCAGTGAGCTCATGCCTGTAGGTAAAAGAGCATCAGAGAATCGAGTGGTCCAAGTGCCAGCATGGTCATGTTTTGCTTTGTTCTTCCAGAATTGCTGAGAGGTCACAGCTTTCGTGTTATTTCATCCTTGTAGAGTATCTCCACTTCTCCAGAGAGCGTTTCCCCTATGCGGGTGACAAGTACTGACAGACTTTCAGTACCTGGCTGGGTATCTGTTTGTGCCTGGGAAATTTCCATCTGTGTCTGATGCTCCCTGGTAGCTGGAAAAGGAACTCGTTTGGTGTTTCTGTTGAAGACACAGTTAAGAGGGGGTTGGTGTGGGAAAAGTGTGAGTAAGGACGTGTTCTGTCCCACCCGCAGAGTCACTGTGTTACCTTATATTTTGGTGTTGGTTAATCTCCCCATGGTACCTCTTAGATTTCATCTTTCTCATATTGGGACTTGTTAAATGCTCTGAAGCATCTAGGGAAAGATGTTCACAGAAGAGCGGTGCAGTTTGCAATGAATCACCTCTTTGGATTTTGCACCTCCTTCCACTGAGTGTTTCTGTTACTAATAAAATACTCCTTAAGTTACCTGTGACCCTGCGTGGTGGATAGCATCCTGCTGGCCCCTGGGTTTCCTGTGTAATCTGTCTCATAAATGCTTTGAGAAGGCACAGCCAGTTCAAACCCACCTGTGCTAAGCTCAGCCCTGAAGCAGGTACAGGAGGCTAAGCTCGAGGGTGCAGCCCACCACCCTGTTTTTGGAAAGTATGTGGGTATGGTACAGCCTGTGAGACTGTAAGAGCTGAGCACAAGCATGTTAAAGACCTGAGAAAAACATTCTCTTCCCCCTGCCACTGGCATTTGCCCGTGAGCCTGGTGTTTTCCTGCACACACAGGTGCTCCAAGTCAGGATCCCCCAGCCCGGAGCCCTCCCAGCAGGTTCCTCTGGCAGCCACAAAGATGCCATGATGTTCCATTTCCCGGCGGAGCCGTTGCTGCAGCAATAAAGTGCAGATCTGACAGGGGGGCTTTGCCTTTCTCTTGTAAATCCTCTGGCAGGAGCCTGATGTGATTCTTGCCAAATACCTCTGTAAGTGGTAGAAAGACCCAGGGGGTTTCAGGAGCAGGACGAATGCCCAGAGAGGTGGGCAGCGGCGGCCAGAGATGGCCTTTCTTCACTGTGTATCAGAGCTTCGTGTCACACAGGTGTCTCTGGAAGGCACCAGAGCCTGATCCCTTTGGCTCCCAAGTCAGATGGGGCACAGGAGCTTTGTGAGCTTGTCCAACATGATCTTGTAAAGCGCTTGAGATGAGCTTCACACAATTTTTCATCTTGCAATAGGAAGAAGACTTGTTTTGTTTTATTTCTGTCTAAAAGGCTTAGGAATGCCTAGATACACGTTTTTAATTTTCTCGCTTTGTCCTATGTATGTGTTCCACGGGTCTTTCAGTGCCATTTGTTGACTGCTTACCTCCTGCCGCAGGATGGAGTTACCCTGCTCTGACTCTGGGTGAGGGAGGGTGGCTGGTGTTTCTGGAGACAAGTGATGATATGTGGGAATACTCCTGGCAAGATCCTGCCTTCTGGATTGGACAAAGCAAATTCATCCTCTGAAAAAATCTATCCGGAAGGACAGGACCCTTTAGGAATATATAGTTATCAGTCTCTCTAATCTTAGGTGTCTATCACCTGTATCCAAGTTGTACAATATAGATGTCCAGAGGGGCTGGAGCCATTCAATAAAGCTGCTGCTATGGTTCTTTACATTAATACTGAGCTTGAGCGCATCACTCCTGCGGTCAGTGGTCTGGAAAACTACATCAACTCTCAGATCCAGAGAGCATTTGGGGTAATAGAAGAAGGGACAGGCTGAAGCAGGGCTGGAGGTCCTGACTCTCACCACCTGGGACCCAGAAAAGGTGTTTCTCTGGTGCTGGGGGGTTGTCTTTGGCCTCTCTGGCATTGGCTGGCTAGTTTCCACTGGTTACCTAAATATGTTTTGGATTGTTGCAGCTCCTATTGTTTGTGATAAAGGGTTGGACAAAAGGTCCATTGATCAGGCGGTTCTTGCTATCCATCTCTGTCTGTCTCTCCAGACAGCGGGTTTGTGGTTGCGGTGACACCGCAAAGCCGCTGCGCTGCATCGGGCTGGCACAACGAGCCGCCCCTGCTGGGAGGAAAAAAGGTGTGATAGCAGCAAGTACAGGCTCGTGGGGCCTTTTTCCTTTCTCGCCGCATGACTATGCGAGTCACCGTGCGAATATGGTGCGACGTGTGACGGGCTGGGCCAACTCGCTCTGTGCCGAGTTCAAAGCCGATGGAGAACTTACTCCCGTGTTTTAGTTTGGCAGGAGCAGCCTGCCAAGGTCCAGCACGCGTGGCATTCAGGCCCTGCGTGGGAGACTATCGTAGACAAAGATGCTGAATTTTATAAAAAATTAATATAAAAAAATTGTGGGCCACTGAAGAGTAGAGAGAATCTTATTTCTGTAAGAAAGCCCCTGAGTTTCCTAGGAAATGTGAAATACTTCCCATAGTTGTTGTCTGAGCTAAACTTTGTCTGCTTTTCCAGCAATGAAAAATGGTGTTTGGTACAATTAGACAGCATATGGAAAATAGTCATAGTTATGATATACTACACTTGTTACTTCTTTTATTGTGTCATATTCAAAATACGGGCCAAGTTAGAAATGAAATTGCATTGCATGCAAAGATTCCTGCACTGACAAAGAAATGAAATACTTTTATCCCTAAAATAGGAAGGAATAAGATATTGGAAATAAAAAGCATCAATATTGCTAACGTGCACACAAAAAAGGTTATATCTTGTGGCTCTGCAGTGGAACTTAAATCCAGACATAATAATGCAGTTACACAAGAAACTTGCATTTTAGAGAACTATCTGAGAAAAAGGGATGTGAGATTTCAATATAGATTCATTATAATGTAGTTAACAGAGTGCAGTAGTAAGGACTGACAATAAAATTGGCCAGCAACAAATGGGAATTATAGTTACCTACTGTTTTAACTTAAAATAACCCAAATTGAAATAATTATTCATTTTATAGAAAGTTTTTGTTTTTTTTTTTTTTACAAGTAATGGAGTGCAGGAGTAACATTATAACTTTATCCTTTTACACATGTTAATTTTTATTATTATATTTTCTGGTTATTTTTTTTTTAATTGGGCCTTCTCCGTCCCCGACACCTCCTGTTCCCAATCCTGCTATTGGGGAAGTTTGTCATGGGGGTCATCCAGCTGGATCCAGGGACTTGGCCCCACACTGGACCAGAAGCTCCAGCTGCTCTGGGTCCAGGGAGCTTTGGAACTTGGGGTGCGAGTGGTGCCCACCGAGCTCGGGCAGGCAGGAGTCCCATGAGCTGGGGTGATGCCAAGGCAGAGCTCCCAACCCAGATCTGGGAAGAGCTGCCTCCTGGGCACAGCCCTCCTGTCCAGTTACAGTAGGACTGAAGTGGGAAAGGAGCCTGTGCCTCACTGAGATTGATCTCTGTAGGCTTTGGATGTGTCCGCTTAAGCTAGTCTCGTCAGCTAGTCCGTTAAGTGTGGAAGTCTTTAACTTCACCCAGATGGAAAAATCGCCTTGTGCTTCTGCTCCAAAGGGAGTCTGCGATGGTTTCCTCCCCGTGACAAACGCACACGGTGGTGGCCCTACCTGCTGCTGCTCTGTGACCTTCTGGCTCCTTCCTCCCGTCTCCGCTCTGCCCCACTCCGCCGCTCTCTTCTGTCATCTCTCGTTTGCCATCCCTCACATCTGCGGGGTCGGGCGCGGGCCCTGCTGACGGCTCTCGCCAAGGCTCTCTCATCGGTGATACGCGCTTTGGAAAGATCAAGGAGTGCTCTGACAATGGGGACATTGTGGCCGGGTTCCTGCGCCCTGGCTGGGGAAGCGAGCGAGAGCCCCGTGTCCCCGATACCTGGCGGTCCCTCAGCCGGGTGACACGGGTCTGATGCCACAGACGTGCGGATGAGGTGTCGGAGAGAGGCTTTGGTGGGACTGAATTGTGAGGGCTTCAGGCCCGTAGGATAATTGAGGGGAACAAAGCTGTTTGAGCAAACAATGTGATAGAAGGGGGTGCAGGATTTGAGGTCCCCTGTGCACACTGATTTGGAAAGCGCGTGGCCGTGGAGGTCTAATACAAATTGAATACATGGTTTAATTCATAACTTGAAGTAAAACCTCTGTCTGGGGTTTTGGTGGATTTGCTTCTATACTCAGTGCTCTATTTTAATTCTTTCTTTTCTTCTCCTGGCATCAGCTTCCTTGTAAGAGCGTTGCCAGGGAGCCTGCTGCATCCCCTCGGGGGTTCTTTTCTTTCTTTTGCCTTCTCTGTTTCACCTTTCTACTCTTCCTCTGTCTCTTTCCCCTCTCTGTTCTCTTGTAATGTGCAGCCTTCTCTCAAACACCCTGTCTTTCTCCTGCTTCTCTTCTTGCTTTCTCTGGGATTGCATCCACAGTACAGAGGGTTTATTCTTCCTCTCTGGTTTTGCTTTCTTTATATTAGAATATTTCTGCCTTTTTCTTCCCCATTCTCGAGATTTTCTTCCTTCTTCCTTGCACTTTCTTCTCCTTTTTTGGGGAATTTTCCCTTCTCCCTTTTACCTTGCTGGCTCGCCACCCCTCCTTGCAACATCTGCTCTTTGCTTATGAGCCCCTTTCTTTCAGTCCCTTCTGCCGTCTCCTCATCCCCCCACGGCTGTATCTTTGAAGTGAGATGGTCCAGTTCGGGGGACAGCAAACCACAAACAAATTTGCTGTGTTGTTCCTTTGTAGACCTCCTCTGCTTGGGCTCCTCCTGGGCACCAGCTGAGGAGCAGATTCTCCACTTGATGGCTCAGTGATCCCCCCACACCACAGGAGTGCGGTGGTCCCTTGTGGAGTCCTTACCGGGGCAGGAGAAGTTGGGTGTTGATTACTCTGCCAGGCAAATCTTGTACCACCCCCAGCAGCCAGTGCTATAGTGAAAAATGGGGTTGAGGCACATCAGACATCCCTTCTCTATTCATTTAAATAGCCTCATCCTGCTGAGCTCATCCAGCTAGGATGTAAAATATGGGTTTGGCTGCTGTTATCCTGTGAGATACTGGGTGATTGTGTTGCAGGTATGAACTGAAGGATTCAGATGATACTTCAACAGGTCCATGTGGGTGGCCTCTCATTAGGCAATAGAGACCATGGCCAGGCCAGAGGCACTGCGCAACGTGACGAGCAAATAGCATGGTGCTGGGCTCTGAGAGCTGGGTTAGCAACTTCATATGCTCTAAATGGTCAAATATGATGTGCTGGTCTTCACACCACCCCTCCAAATGAAAAGAAGAATTATCTGTGTGAGGCCACTGGAAATTGTGCCCACCTTGCTGGCTTTCTCCTCGCACTGGGGGAGGTAAGATGGTATCTTCTGATCATCCTGAACTTCCAGTTTAAAAGAAGCAATGCTGAGCCCTGCCCACACTGGTGTGGTGAAAACAGGAACGTGGTTTTATTTTGTTAGCAAGCCTGCTCCTTCTCCTGTGATCTAGTCAGACCTCGTCACCCAAAAAATGTTGGGCTTAATCAACTTGGATGGGGAAAGTCACCGCAGATGGAGAGAGGCTGAAGTAGGTGACTTAGCTTGAGGGCAACATTCCTTCTGTTTGGAAGTGGACAATGCTCCCATACAGCAGAAAGGGTCCTGGGCTGTGAGAGATGCTGTGGGTCAGCTGGAATCCAACGTAACAGCGCTCACAGCCCCACACATCCTGGTGTCACTGGTTGTAGGATTTAGCCTGGTGTAACTCTGTTCCTGACCATTCAAGCCTGGCCTTGGCAGCTCAGGAATATTCCCTGCTTTCTTTTCAGGGCTGTATGTTTTTCCAGACTTTTCCAGAGTGCACAGCGTTACTCTGTTCCCTCTCACCCCTGAGATGGCGGCATCTCTGTAGAGCTGAAGTGAAGTAGTTGAAGCACTATTAGGGCTGGGCCACCATAAAATATTCTTTATCAAAAATAAGCATTGCAAAGAATGCCGCAATTCTTTTGACCCCCTCCCTTTTTTTTTTTTTCCTGTAGGAATATTTCCTCTATTTAATTAATATTTTTTTTTTAATATCTCTCTTCCCAGACTTTTTATTCCAGCCCTGCTGCCTGCGGTCCCTGTGGGGTGAGGGGAGGAGGGCTGAGTGACAGGCTAATAACCTGCTCCGGCTCTCGCTCCAAGCCCAGTGGCAGGTGTCCCAGAGCCCCTATTGAATGCCACCATCCAAAAAAAAAAAAAAATTATCAACAATCTTCCTTCAACAATGATTTATTATTGCCATAATTTGCCTTGGTACAATGAGCTGCGGAGCGTATTTCTGCACCCGGCTGACAGGGATTTGATGGCTCCAGGTTCCTATTTTATTTAGTCTTGAGCCTAATATGATTTGGTTACCCTCGCCCCCTCCTTCCCGTCCCTCTCCTCCCTCCCCACCCAACCTTTTCTCATTTTGTTTTGTTTTCTATGAGTGTGTGTTTCGCATAACCCTGGGCCGGTTGACAGCGCTTGTAAAAACCAGAAGTCGATCTTGCAGTGGCTTTTCACCATTAATCAAGCTGCCTGGAATTGGAAAGTAACACTGACAGGCTTTTATCTTGGAGAGAAGGAGGATGGCAGATGTATTTTATGGTGGATGAGCCTTCACGGCTTCTATTAGACCGGGACTTCAGTGGTACAAGGTGGTGGTTTGGGGGAGGAGGGGAGCGAGGGGGAGGAGAAGCCGGGGAGCAGCCTATAGATAAATAGATCCGTCAGTCAGGCGATGTGGAGGTCTCCAGGCGGCCAGCCATTGTAGGTGACAGAAAAGGCAATCAAAGACAAAACAAATCAAAAGGTACATCTTATCAGCAGCAGGCCAGCTGGACTTCCACCGCACTCGGAGGCCCCGCCGAGGGCAGGAGAAATTAATCGTGCTGTCGAGGCCAGAGAAATTGTCGCCGCTGAAGGTCCAAGTTCAGGCGAGCGGAGGTGGCCAACATTAAAGGAGAGGGAGAGCGGGGGGCGGGAGGAGAGGAGCGAGGAAGCGAGTGCCGCCGTCCCACCACCTCGCTCCCTCCCTCTCTCCCCCGGCCGCCGCGGGCTCCTGACAAGTGCATTCATCGTGCGATGATAGCTCGGCACCTATGATTGGTACCTTTAATAATATAGCCCTCGCTCAGCTGTCACCCTGAAAGAACAATTTTTCCTCCCGCTTTTCCTCGATGCAAAGATACATCCGTAATGAGAAGGGTGACAGAAAGTGGGAGCGCGGGGAGCCAAGGAAAGTTTGGAAGAACATTAATCAAAAAGTGAAGCTGGAGGTGATGCCGGCTGCTCGACGTGCCCGTGTCTCCAACGGGGAGCCAGCATCGGGTTTGGAGCTCCTGTCATGTTCCCCGGCCCGTGGTGCTTCAGGGTGCCCTCAACGGGGGGGTGGGATCCTTTGCCCACCCTCGGAGAGGAGCAACTCTGAAAGCCACCATGTTTCTGCACAGCAGAACTGGTCGTGGCAGGAGGGACTGGGCAGTAGCCCCTCGCATGAGGAATTCTTGGTGTAAACCAGCACGATGCTGTTGTGTGCAGTGGATTTACAGCACAGAGGGACAAAGTTCTCTTTTTGCCTTCTCAGCCTGGAGAAAGAAAAATGTGGTTACAAGTCCTGTGACTTTCCCTGCAGCGGGAACCTGCTCGTCTCCTGCTCTGGGTCACTGGGACTCCATCCTTTGGAGTCAGACTCAATCCCCAACCCCATCCTCAGCAGTGCTGTGTGGAAACCACCCTATTTCCCCAAAGGAGGAGTTTTGTCTTACAGGGCGTGTGGCGTGATGCCCTCCTCTCTGGGCTGTGATGTGGCTGGCCCCTGGCCCGTCACACTCTTATGGCTCCTTCTGCATGGAAGGTTCCTGTGTGTTAGCCCAAAGTCTCCCCAAATTCCTGAGTTACGGACCAAGTCACAGCGTTGTGTTGCTAAAAGCCACTGCCCACGTGTGGATCAGCACCAGCCCCACGTGGCTGTGCCCAGGGCTATCGCAGGAGATGTCGAAGGCTCCTGTTACAGCCACCCAGTGCCACGCACACGCATGAAATCACCACACTGTCAGCCCCTCTGAGCAATTGCAGCTGTGGGGGGTCGCCTGGGGAAGTTTTGGGGGGGTTATATTCCACCCCTGGTGTAGAAGAGAGGCTGTCAGCCCCGCGCCGGCGGGCTGGGGAGAGCAGCAGGCACGTACGTCTGCGGGAGGCACGGAGGGGGCTCCTGTTTGTTGTACTTAAGGAACACATCTATTTTAATTTCAGGGATAAGCAGTGACGCCCTGAAACGTGGTTATCTCCTGTGGTTTTTAGCAGCTTTCCAGGCTGCCCGGCTCCACTCTGCGGTTGTCAGTCCCTCCCTGGGATGAAGCCCTTGGGCTTGAATTCTTTAGCATTAGCGTTTGGCAGTCAGTCCTCTCATTCTGCCTATTCGCTCTCTTGTACCTACAACTGATTCGCTAATCTGCATCTGTTTTTGTTTTTATCCTAATAAAAGTGGGGATTATACGCAGATCTGGATCAAACAGGTTTGTCTGTAAAAGCTGGGCGTGCCGGTCTCTGCGGTCCGTCATCCCAAATCCCAGAGGATCAGAAGGAACGCAGGGGTTAGGCAGCATCGCTAGAAGTAGTTTGTTCTATATGGTTTCCAAAAATTGAATGGTGATTACTTTCTGCCTTCCCCATGAAAGCGGATAACTTCTGCAGACAGTAGTTGGCGGGTGTGTGAGCCATATGGCTGGAATAAATGTTGGTAATAAGTGGTGGTGAAAACAATCCTGGAGGGACATTTCCCTGATCCATACCAAGGAGCTGAACCTAGAAGGGATAAGCGGAGCTTGAGCAAGGAAGCAGAGCTCTGGTCTCCACGCAGACCTCCTTAGCAAGAGCACAATGAAGAGTAAATGACTCCTGGACAGTTGCCTTGGACTGTCCATTCAGGAGCTTCAGAGCCATGTACTTAAAGGATGAACCCTTCGTGTATCCTCTGCAAAGATCATACAGATGTGGTTTGCTGGTGCTAAAATGAGGAAACAATGCTTTTGCCTGGTAGCATTTTCTGCAGTCTGTAGACTGGTGTCTCCATGTCTGGAGCTGTAAGAACAGGGATCTCTAACTCAAATGCCTGAGATGATTTTGAAAACTAAACAACCAAAGCCTGAGCTTCACTGAATCTTGGGTTCCTTCTAGACACTGAAGTGCTTTGAGAAAGCACGAACCCAACATCTGCATTCCTGAATTTCTACTAATGCTATCAACCTTAGCATGAGAGTATCTGTACATCTGAAGCTTGAGTTTTGCAGAGGTACTGTACATTTTTTAACTCTTGTGTGCCTACGATTTCTAAAACATAACTGCCCAAAGCAATGCATGCTGGGAAACTTACTGAAGAGGGTGGCTCATTGAAGGGTGCAGTGTAAATTAGGAACAGAATTGGGTCTTGAGATATCAGGACCTGACTCCTAAGTTCATTTCAGCTGCTACTTCTCCGGTGGAGGGATGCACTGTGTGTGTGACCCGGGCTTGGCTTCATGCTTTCAGAGCTCATCATGGGGTATCGGCTGTATCTCTAGAGTTACTGCATCTACAGGGGCTTGCAACCTGGCAACAGACTTCTGCCAGGTGGTTCCATCCAAATCAGTGGGAACCTGGGAAGCAAGTCCTTTTCTGGTGCAAAAAGCTATCATGCTGACATTGCTCTTTAGACTTGGCCTGAATACCAACCTTTTGGGGCTAAAAAGCAGGTCTGTCAGGGAGTCCTGCACAAACATCCTACATGCTGCTGGACGAACAGACCCTCAAGATTAAAGTCCTAGGATATATGATGATGCTGACATGCAACACGTGCAGTGCAACCCACGTGCTGAGAAGCTGTTGTTTAAAATTGTACCCCGCTGCTTGGGCAGGTACAGGGTGTGAGTGGCCTGAGTCTGAAACGGCCAAAATGACATTACACAAAGCCCATCCTCACCTCCATCTAGATCCACAGCAGCCTCATTGCAATCAGTGCAGGTTTGTAATGATCTAAGTGAAGCCAGGGCTCCATTTGTAATGTAAATAGGGTGAATTATGAAACAAACCAGGTTTCAAAATGCTTTCTTGGCCTGTGCTTAATCTCTTGCTAACTCTGTGAAGCACCAAAGAATTAGGCACTGCATGAAGTCTAACCAGAGAGGTTGTCACCTTGGGCAAGATGCATTTAAACATGAGATGAGATCGTGTTTGCATCATATTTATGGTTATAGTAGAGCACAAATACGTTGCAGTATTTTGATTGCTTTTCCAGATGGGATCAAATTGTCCTTTAATCACATTAAAGAAATCAGGTTATGAGCTGGCTGCTGTAGCACAATTCCACTAAGATGATTATGAACTATTTGGTCCTGTCTGCAAACATCTTAATGAAATGGGGAAACTACTCAACGTTGTTGAATTTGCAGTGTAGAAATGACTCAGTCTTTGGTGTCCTGCTCTTACCACCAGACAATACTAATTGTCTGGCTCTTATAACTTCTTAAAGTGTTGAACTTCTTAAAGCACCTCAGGATAGCAAGCCCATCTCCACCCTTGCCATGCACTGGCTTGTGTTCTTTCTCTGCTCCTCAGCAGTAAGCAGAGCCCTTGGACCCTACCACGTCTCCTGGACATTGGTGAGGCTGAGACCCCAAAGTGTTGTCTCTGCTCCTCTCTGGCTCTTGATGTAGCAGGAGCTGAGCTGTGTGCAGGGTGTTACTGTGACCACTGTGTTTCTATTTAGAGAGGTGGGGGTCAGTCACTTTTCCCAAGCAACAAGTGATAAGAACAAGAGGAAATGGCCTCAAGTTGCACCAGGGCATGTTTAGATTGGATATTACGAAAAATTTCTTCACTGAAAAGTTTATCTAACATTAGACCAGGCTGCCCAGGGAATTGGTTGAAACACTATCCCTGAAGGTATTTAAAAGGCAGGTAGATGTGGTGTTGAAGGACATGGTTAGTGGTGGTTTACGCAGTGTTAGGTTAATGATTGGACTCAATGATGTTAAAGGTCCCTTCCAACCTAGACAATTCTGTGGGCTCACAGTTGCCCCATGGAGTGTTCTTGGTCCCACTCTTGCTCTCTACCTGCTGGAGTTGGGCAACAATTCTCCGTGAGACATGGGGAAATAATTTCACTATGGTTGAATATTTCCTGGCCCAACCTGCAATACTTCAACTGGCCGGAACTCTCGCCTGCTTTCCCTCCCCAGCCACGGTCAGCACGGACCCGTCCAAGCCTTTGCTGGAACAGCATGTCCCACGCCTCCTTGCAGTCTGCATGGGATGGTTGGTGGAGGTCAGAACTAGGAGCCTATTGCAAAAGTCAGCGTGACACCAGATCATGGAAACCACAGAGTTTTTTTAACAAGAGACTTCAGCCTACACTGTTTTGTGGTTTGGTGGTGTTTTTTTTTAAATCTTCCCCTAAAGAGTACAATGTATTTTCTAGTCTCAGAAGGTCTGTTTCAGAAGCTGGGACAGTCACTCCCCAGGAATGTCCCCTGCTAAGAGCTACATTTGACACCAATATACTGTCCATCTTCACTGTAAAGATTGGAAGCTTTCCAGGACAGAAATCATCCCTTCCTGTGTGGGCATGCAGCATCCTGGGCAAAGCGGAGCCTTGGCCCCAGCTGGGACCTCCAGCCATAACCAGGAAACAAATCAAGGAAACAGCATGTGCTTGGCAGATGTCCGATTCGGACCAGACACGAGGTTACTAGACAGCCTTAACAATCTTTTCTCATATGCTTTGTCTTTGTTGCAATGCTCTGGGGCTCCATTCAGTTGCCTGAACACAGTCCTTGAGATGAGGCACGTGCCTCTGGGCCTCCACGGCGTCTGCAGAGGGTTGGCAGCTGTGACACATCATGGACCAGCATCTGCAGTGGCACTGAGTGCTCGTGTGTGAGCCCCGTAATTGCATGTTGTGGTTTCACATGCGGCTGCTGCTGCCCCTGGGCAATGCCTTTGCTTTTGAAAGTGAGCCTGGAGGGCTCTGTCATCTGGTGATGCTGGTCTCGCTGTCCTTGACCCCAGCGGTGGACTCGGTTGGGGTCCCTGGGAAGTAGCAGCTTTCCCCAGAAATAAAATCTGTTTTGTCACCTGAGATGACAATGCACTGTCAGTTCCACCATTGTTTTTGAGGGGGAATTATAGCCCAGGAAGAAAATGGCAAGCGGGGCATCAAGGGGATGAATTATTGACCCAGAACACGACTATTATGGTCACAAGCGTGATGAGCACCCCATCAGGCAGAGCTTCTTGTGGCCGGGGGAGTTCAGTGCACCGGGGAATTGGCACTTTCAGGGATGGTGCTCCAGGTCTAGGGGATCAGGCATGTGTTGGGAATGTTGCTTTTGTCCTTGCTGATGCTTGCTCAACAAAAGTCCATAACAGGGAAATGGCCTTTGCCTTGCAGAGAGCAGAGCCTCCCTGCTCGCACAGCAGCAGCCCCTGCCAGGAGCTCAGCCTGGGGCTGGACCAGGGCAGATGGACCTGCCGAGCTCCACACTCCCATCAGCCCAAAGTGTAGCAGCCCTCGCTGGTGGTCTCTCCTGCACAGGCTTGGTCTGGAAGTTGGGGCACTAGCAGGTTTTTACCACAGCTGCCTTTGACAGCCCCCGTGGCTTCCACCTTCCCACGGGAGATGGGGTCCACACGGGTCAAAATCAGGGGATGTGGCAAGTGGGCAGTAAAATCCCAGGTTGTGCATTTCCCGCTTTTCATTGCAAACTCAAGGATGTGAGTTTTCTTTCTTTGGAAAAGAGAAAGAAAGCGCCAGCTGCAGATGTTGAGAGGCAGATGTGAGTGTGCTCTTTTCTTCCTTGCTGTCCCTCTGCCCCTTCCTATGCCTGCTTCCCGATCTGAAACGTGCTCAAGTCTCTCTTCTTTCTCTTTGTTTGCCTGGTTTTACAGCAGAAAACTGTCAGAAGGTGTGGTGGCTGCTGGCAGTGGCAGGGCTGTCAGCCAGAGGAGAGGGGCTGGTGCCTGGTTTGGGAATCAGGGCTGGGACCCCAGCAGAGCTCTGCAGGCTGCACAGTTACAAGGTCAAGTGAGCAGCATGAGATCTTTAATTGGCAGCCCCCAAAAAGAAAAAAAAACAAGTGAAGGTTGTTGAAAATATTGTTTGTAATAAAAATAAATTGGTTCCTAATTTTTATTGTTTCGAAGAAAAAAGTCTGCTCTTTCCCTGGCCTGCTCACTTAATCAAAATCTTCCCTCTACATAAATTGTGCCGTCGTAACCTTGCCCACTCCCAGGATAACGGTGCTGTCTCTTTGCCTGGTGTTAATGACTTGCTTGGATGTGCACAATTAAAATATGTACGATGATGTACAGGCTCCAAAGCTATTAGTCAGTAGAGGAGATACGGATGGTGGATGGAGAGCCCAAAGTGTATTGATACCCAGCTCCCAGAACTGACACAGAGCTGGGCACTTGCATTTGTCCCTTTTAAAGGTATCAAAATGTTAGGCAGGAAAAGCTCGTGTTTGCTTCTGGGCACTCTGAGGCTGGATGAGAACAGTGGAGTTTAAAATAAACTGCTGGTAATGACTCTTGATTACCAGGGTATCCTCTGCCAAAACAAGAAAAAGCATCATCATCTTCACCTCTCTGGGGCATTTCTTGCCCTGAGGAATGCTGGTGTGTCTCACACTCAGAGTGTGTGCGTGGGCATCAGCACAGAGGAAGGGTTTCCCAAAAGGAGTGTTTTGCTGGCCCTGCCGTGGTGCTGAGGGTGCAGGGTCTGAAATGGGTCACTGCCGTAACACCAGCGTGTCCTCCAGCTGCCCTGCATCCCTAAAGCCAGGTTGCACGCTCGTCTCGTGCCCGCTGTCCTCTCCGTACCCCTCTGGGCGAGCTGCTGCCCACACCCCGGTGCTGTTCTTTGTTGGTGCCCCAGTTTTAAACAGTAAAGGCCAACGCAAGAGGGAAGTCATGTCATTTTTCCCTGGAGGGCACTTGGACCAGTTTTTGAGACGGAAAGTTTCCTGGATGTGGGTGATGGTGTGTTTTCTTCACATCAGCGGTCTCCTTGCTGGGTCAGTTTTTGGAGTACCTCTCATTTTTCTCATAAAGGTTAATTGTGTTTTAGATGCTTTTGGCCACGTGAAAACTAAAAACGCGGGGATTTCTGACCTCAGTATGTGTAAAGATGGGGAATCAACTTTCAATCTCTACCACCTCCTGTGGCATCTGCATAGGAGGCACGTACGCTGGATTTATGTGTATCTGCTGTCTCGGAGCAGGATCGGAGTGTGGCACCGCTCCACGTTGAGAGGAAATCACAGCTTATAATATTCAACTGGTTACTATAACCCCCACCCACCCCAGGTTTAATATTAGAACTATTTTTCACGTTGAAACCGAAATAGTACAAAATATGGGCTTGCTGTAATTGTTGTTAGATTATGTGTCACCCTGATAAGATGTAACAAATATTTTCCTACACAGCAGGGCCCGTTTCCCTGCGAGTAATGGATGGAGAAACTTCTCATAGTGTGCAGGCAATCGGTCGTAAAAACTTCGCTTAGAAGATTAATGCATTAAGTGCAACCTTTGTGGAAAATAGGAAGAAAATAATTAAAATAATAGTTTGTTCTTTCACGTTTAATATTAATAACCAAACTTACTCGGTGGGAATGTTCCTTGCTGCATGTGCCTTCCCACTTTAAGGGGCAGCTTCGTGTCCAATAAGCATTTGTGGGTTTTTTGAGGCCCTTCATCAGCAGCTATTGTACATGGTGCAGTGATTCTTTCAACAGAACTATTTTTATCGGTAATATGAAAGACTATTTTCATGGGCAAAGCTTTGACACCAATAAGTCTGCCGGACGTCAGTTAATAGGCTAGATAAACATTGGCTCGCCATTTAGCTTAGAAGGATTTTCCCTTTCTATCAGGGCTTTACGTCTTTCAGAGACACGTAACGGCCGTTAGAGAGACGGCACCTCGGGAGAGAGCTCTCCACAACGGGTGCACGGTCAGAGACGGGGCTGGGGGTGTGTTTGCTGCTGTACAAACAGTAACGTGCACAGCAGAGAAGTGAGGCCCTTCTTGTCATGAGCCGATTTGCCCCGGGTCGAGTCCCTCAGCAGCAGAGCTGAGGGTTTAGGAGGAGCACGTCTGTAGGTGGCCCTTCCTGAGCACACCCTGCTCCCAGTTCTGCCATTGTCCGTTGGAAGGTTCTTCCTCCACTTTGGGGACTGTTGGGTACCAACAGCAGAGTGGTGGCTGTGGCTGACTCGGCAGGCCTAGGGATGGTCTCATGGATGGTCTCACATGATGAAGCAATGATCTTCCTTTCTTTTCTTTCTTTTTTTTTTTTTTAAACAGCCCAAGGTTTGGGAAAAATGCCAATTCAGACAGATTGCTGCTGCTCCCCCCCCGCCCCCCCATGTGTATTTTGAGATCTTGTTTTCTTCCTAAAGTACACTTCTGTGCTTGCAGTCAGTCCCAAGTGACAGGGACCATCAGTCATGAAGTCAGCGATGAAACTAGGGTCAGATGGGGCTGCTAATCTTCAGCGTGTGGTGTGCAGGTCACTTCTTTCTGGGTCTTCACTTGCTGTCTGGGGTCTGGTAGGCTCTCCAGCTTTGGTTTTACACATCATCACTTGTTTTACCGCTTGTAAGAACAGCTATTTCTTCCCAGTTTTACAGAGCTTGAGTTTTTCTAAAGAGCATTTTGTTAGCACAGAAATAATCGGTTTGCCAAGTGAGAAAACAGAGTTTCTGCCCTCTCTTGCCGATGGCAGCAGTGGGAACAGTGGTCCCAACATTTCAGTGTTCCAGGAGGCACCAGCCTTCACTGCCCCAGGAGGACTTTTGCTGCTGTGTGAACAAATTTATCAGTAAAAAGCCAATGGCATCAAACCTTTGGGTTTTGGGATTGGGACTTTAAAACAGCTCTGGCATTCAGAATCATTTAGGACTTATTCAAACTTCTTTCTAAATTGATCAGTCAGATCTTTCAGAAAACTCAAAGAAAAATGGTATTTATATTCTTAAATAACTACATTCATCATTGCCAAGAAGGACTTTAAAACTGCATCAGAAAAAAAAAAAAAAGGTTCCATTTTGACCATGCAGCAGCTTAATTCAGCGGGTCTCCTTCCATCGTGCCACAGCACGAAAACAGAAGATGCCACCCCACTGCAGTAAAAAGAGGTTTTAGGCACGCTGTGGAAATTAGTCTGATGGTGTAGCTGCAATCTTTATTCATTTGGAGTCAGTAAGAGAGAGGGGGTTTTAAGTTTGAAAGCAGGATTGCTCCTTGGCCGAAAAATATTCGCAGATAAACCAAAATTCATTCATTAAATATCTCTGTCACCACTGCTTAGTTGCAGATGTAGAGAAAGGAGTAGATAGATTATTTAAAGCACGAAAGCTAATTAGGGCTGGCTGACAGACTACTGAATTTTACTTTGAAGAATGGGACAGGTTTTTACATAAGTGAGATGGTAGAGTGTGATCACAACATTATTAAATCCAACCCGCCCAGCTTCCCTCCAGCTCTGCTTTCCCCCCCAGGAGTCTCCACCGTCCAGTCCATGTTTTTTTAGAGCTGAAAAATCATTAGTGATTTCCAGTAACTGCGCTTCAGCGCAAGGAAGAGACCAGTCTCCAGAGCAGATCGGGGTGAGGACAGGGGTTTTTAGCAGCTGGACAACTTCCCCAAACAGACCATGACTGAGCTCACGCATCAGTTCTGTAAGTTAGATTTCTGCGATGTAACAAGGAAGCTCTGTTACAGTGGATACTTAGCAATTAAGCCACATAAATGTATTTTACATAAACTTGCATGCTGTGGCTCTGGGATCTTTTTAGCTTCTCCAACTATCAGGAAATCTTAAAAGAAAACCTCTTAGGAAAGCAAAATGAATAATAGAGGTGCTTTTTACCTTTTTTAAAAGAAATTTTAAAAAAAAGCACAATTGCTGGTGTCTGCCTAATACTACTCAGTAATACTACTCAGATTCTCCCAGTGTGAGGAACCGATGACTTACTGGGAAGGATTCATGGATGGGTTAGTAGCTGTAAGTTTCATACTAGTCAAAAAGCTTCTCGTTTAGGAGCATTGATTAAAATTTTTGATGGGCTAAAAGTATTAATTGAAAACTTATCTTTTCCACTTTGCAGCTAAAAGAAAAAAAAAGGGTATTTAAAACTGGGGTCCTGTGACAAGTTATAATTTCTCCCCTTCCTACCCTCCCCTAAGAACTACGCTTATTTAAGTGTACATAAAGTATTTTAAATCACTAAAGGTTCTAATAAAAAAATGTGAGGTTACTCACTTTATAAAGCTTCTACATTTTTTTCCTAGTTCATCCATTTACATTGTTACATAGATTTGTATTTCAGTGTTACAAGGATCTTAATCTTTAGATCATTTATCCTCAGTGCTGTGAAGCAATCCGGTATCCACACTTCACAAAAGGAGGAAGCACACTTTGTGAACAAGAGCCCAAGGCTAAGGTCACACAAAATCTGTGCAGAGCAGGATTTAATTTTTAGTTTCATTTCTCCTGATCCCAGGTGATCAAGAAAGTGGGGATAGAACATAGTGAAAAAATAGCTAACCATGATGGAAAACAATTTTTATTTAATCTGCTTTAAGAAAACCCATAGAAAGGGTAAGTTACTCTGGAAGAAAGGCTCTAAATAGGACCAAGATAATTACAATTATGTATTTCTGCATTCTCTAAAGAAGCCTTCAGAAAATAATAAAAAAAATCTACAAAAAAGTAAACACTTTCAAAAGATCCCATTGTTATTTCTTTCCTTTGCTGCAGGTCTAGTTTCGTTTTGCAGATACATCTTACTCATATTTGGTTTTGTTAATTCCAACTTATTTTGACTGTTTCTTTAGTCAGGCCAACACCCAGGGCAAACACATGCAAGCTTCCAATATTCTTGAAATATTTTATTATAAAGCATTTCAGACAAACTTAGATTCAAACAAAAAAAAGTTCTCATTTGTAAAAGGAAATTATTTTAAAACAATATTCATAAAGAAAATAGACTGTTCTTAAGCATCAACTTCAGTTAGAGCTCTTCTGTAATGAAATCTAAAGACAAAACTGATAGGTCAAGAGCTATTCATTTCATATATACTCATAAAAGGGAAACTAAGATGTTACACAGACGTCATGGAGCATCTTATTGTTGATAATAAAATAGGAACACTTGATAGTTAATTCTGGCCTGACAAAGCAGTCCAACATTTAAATATTTTTCAGTCCCAAAAGAGACAAACCATTAACATTTCTCGTTCAATAATTAAGCCAGCCCTGGCTAAGGGTTAAAGCCACTTCAAAGCATCTAACGTGATAAGCTCTTCATTTCATGTACTTCTCCTGTTGATCAGCCAAGATTTTTGCTGAGGATTTGGCATCATAGAAAAGTTCATTTATTTCTTCAATATGCTCTTTCTCAATGCTGTCTTTCCCATTAATCTTGGCAAGCAGGTTAGCTGGGGTCAGCAGCTGCACAGCATACCTGTGATCAGACAGAGATGGATGAATAATTACAATTCAGTGCATCCCAGTGAACTGAATATATGTAGGGGAGGGAGATTTGTTAGGAAACACACAGCTCTATCAGCGGTATAAAAGTCTGCAAGACCCTCCAGTACATACGTTCCTTAAAGAAGGAAGGAGGAGGATTACCACTCTCTTCCAAAATTAGCACTGCTCTTAATTTACCACATTATTGTACGGGAGAGGGTTGTTTCACTTCCAAGAGCGTTTTTAGACCCACTTACACTTTAGAGAAAAGTCAACTGCGCTCAACTTACCTTAAGGTTGTCTTGGTACCGATTTCCCCTAGGTGGTTTAGAGCTTCTTCACTAATATTAATTCCTTCTGTCTGAGCACGAAGTTTTATGATCTGTTGGGATGAATCAGTAAATGAGGAAGCAGCCCAAACAATTAGCACACTGTACTACTTAGCTTAGT
The DNA here is from genome assembly GCF_001431845.1 of Calidris pugnax. Taxonomy (NCBI): domain Eukaryota; kingdom Metazoa; phylum Chordata; class Aves; order Charadriiformes; family Scolopacidae; genus Calidris; species Calidris pugnax. The sequence goes on along the minus strand of NW_015090851.1, from coordinate 3,090,214 downwards.
AGCTGGAAACTCTGTCAGCTTTGAGACGAGACATGCTATAAAATGAGATGGTGTGGGGAGTTATCCCAGTGTAACTTACCACCAAACTGGAATTTGTAGAATTCCAAGTCTTTGAATAGGCAAATTTGATGTCAAAAAAATGATTATCACAAAAGACAGGAAAAGGAACACATCTGGACTACTAATCCTTCAGAATAATTCTGCATGGTTAGCACAGTATATCTGCTAGTAAGGAGCAGAATATGAGAACTTATACAAGAAAATGGAAAAAGTGTGCAGGAAGTAAGTGACAGCCAGAGTCTTGAGGACAGCTACACCAATTAGTCACTAAATTTTGCAGTGTACCATTGCCACTATACAGCAGAGTCCTCCAAAAAGCCCTACAGAAAGCTACGCCCTTTCCCTAGCAGCTCACAACACACTTTTTATTCAATTGACAAGAAGATAGTAAAATAAATCAAAAAGCTACTTTCTATGATTCTCCTATTCTTGCAAGAAAAAAAAAAAATCACTAAGAAGAATCTAATCTTTCAAGAACAGTCTCAGGCTTGTACCAGTTTGAAGATCTTTACAAAGTTGGAGAGCAAGATATCACCAATAAGCCTGAGCATACAAAGCTGTAACAAAAGTGGCACAAGTCTCTCGGTAGTCGGTATTACCAGCTGAGTGATAAGGGGCAGACTGGATAATGATGTTGTGTTGTAGTGCTGAGATAACTCTGGAACTGCAAGCCTCATATAATACAGGTATTTTTCACTTTGGCAGCTTTGTAAACAAGATATCAAGAAGCACTCGTTTAAATTAAAGCCATAAAAATGCGCTAGGGGAGTCAGAGTAGGCAACAGAGTAAAAGAGAGGGGCCTGAAAATGGCAGGAAGTTGTGCTAAGATATTAATGCTGAATATTGGTAATGCTGCTGCAAATTGCAATTTCAAATTGAAGATTTTTTTCCTATCTTTTAGATCAACTCAAACATCACTTTCCATTCATTCAAATATTGCTACTTTACTCTTCCCCTTCTAGAAACAAGGTGTCTTGAATGCCACGTCTTTAACAACATTTTATCTAGCAACTGGGTAGAACTTTACTGAAGGACTGGGGCCCAAGCCATTAACCCAGCAAATACATACATAAATAAGTTGCTATGAAATAGGAAAAGAAGTGTTTATCAGGTAAAATAGATTAGGAACACAAATCCCAACAAAAGTCCCAATTATAACCTCTACTATCTAACCGCAGGCATATAAACAAAAATGTTTGATTACAATGGCTGACTAGAATAGCCATAAAAGTGATTTTTCTCCCTATTCTGGTTGCACTAAGGTAACTGTGGGTCTTGCTTTCAGGGAGCGGAGCTACACAGTGGGATTTCTACTTTATCACAAAAAGAGAAATATTTTTAACAGGTTATGAAGCAACTTTCAGTCGATAAATAGTCAATTCTTGTGCTGATAAACCAATCAATTGTGAAAGGCCAAGGCAAAGTGTCCCACACAGAAACATCAGCAGTGAAAACTTCTGAGCATAAAAGAAAAATGGGAGCAAATACAGAAGAATAAGTGTTTGGACATCTTATTTTTAAACCACCTCAATTGTATTTAGTTAGAAACCACAGTTAAGTGTTATAGCTCCTCTTCTTCTCCCAAGAGAAGTCGTCATTCAAAAGCCTTAATTTAAGGGAAAATGAGATTATCTGACTATGGGAACATGATTTATGGAACATAATGTCTGGACTCTATTTTTAGCTTTAGGAAATGCTACTGTAAACAGAGTGGAGAGGGAGAGTGGAAATCACAGCACCTACCCAGCTCTTCTGAAAATCAGCAATTCAGACACGAGCTCTTTAACAGTGTATTATCTGCATGACAATACAGCACACTAAGCAGGTACTAGATATAGCAACCTTAATGAAAAGTAACTCAGAGTACATATTCCTGCTACCCCAACTACACAGAATTCATACACAGTGTAGAGGAAATCCTGACAACAGACTTTAACACCTCCAGACTGAGTAAAAGTCACGCTTTAAAATTTGGTTTGTATGCAGCCAAAACATAATCGTATTATTAAATCATTGGGCTGCTTCTATTGTAGCTTCTATTGTAATCTATGCCATAAAGCTTTAAAGTGTCCTTTTAGGTACGAAAAAATCATCTTAAGAATGGCTCACAACAGCCGCATGTGAAAAGCTCCTCAAACCAAGTGAAATGAAGCTTTGCCTCTACGTTTATATTCGATAAATGCCTCGGCTTCACCTTGGCACTTATCCAGCAGCAGGAGACTATTATCTCGTGACAACGCTCTCCTCCATTGACACTATCTCTTAAATAATACAAAGAATTGACATGATAAACCGTAATGTCTTCTGCATTGTGTCACTTCACAGCATTGAGACGCTAATGAGGGGGATCTTTGACACGATGCATCATAATGGCACCCAAGCATTATAATCGATACACAATACATTGTGATGGCCCCACAGGAAAAGTTTCAGGCATTCAGAAGCATATCTCTGCAACACCTACTGTGCTTACATTTCTAAACTTGACTAGGAGCATGAAAATCCTCCCAGTTTCAGGAGACAGTCCATGTAGGTTAAAGCTATAGCACAGGGCACAGAGGCAAAAAGGCAGTGCGTAAAGTTGCGTTCCTCAATCCTCCTCATCTCTCAGGTGGAGGAACAGCCTGAGGTCTGGGACCAAAGGTCCCAAAATGTGACTCTTCATGTCATACCAACTGAAAAAGCGCTACCTGCTGGAACCTGCAAACTCCACAGGGAAGTGCATCTACAAGAGATGAGGTCAGTGGCAATTTGCACTATTTCATGTGAGCGAGCTGTCACTTTCAGCTCTAGATCTGCTCACCAATACAACTCATCAGTGGGTGGAAATCAGACAGAGAAATTGTATGTGCAATTTTAACCAGCTTACTGCAAATGGTTACTAAAACAACATTCACTTAGGAAGCTGTAAGCTTTCTGGCACAAACCCGACGACCACAAAGTGTCAAACAGCTCTATAGTAACAGAATGTACAGAGACACGGCAGTCATTCCAACAGACTAGAACTCCAGGGACATTTTAGAATTTCTCTTAAAATGCTTTGCATACCTGCTTCATTTCTTGGGGTGTATACAGCATGGTTCGGATAATCATCACTCTGTCCAGCAGGTCCAGTGGTATTCCATGAGGAGATACTACATCCTCCGTGCCTCTAAAGGAGAAACCAAACAGAAAGAGATTAGATACTATTCTGAGTTCAGTACGTTGATTTGACTAAAGACCACCACAATTTGCTGTGAAGTCAAGCGTGAAAGATATGCAGATTTCATGAGATTTATATAGAATGTAGGTAAAACCAGTAAAGTGTTGGTAGAGAACTACATTTCTAAGTTCAGTGCCAGTATTCAGGCACTGCAGCTTTAGCCGTGCTCTTCCTTTCGGAAATGAATCAAAATGTCCTGCCATCATCTGTCATACTCTTGAGTAGATGGTGTTCTCTCCTCTGAAGTGACTCCTTCTCTTATGAGGTTACAGAATCAACTATACTATACAATTAATTTTTCCCCAACCCTTTTAAGAGCTGGGGCAAATCAGAATGTCGCTAACTACTTGAGATAGCAGCATACAGATAAGAGCTTGCTTTTAGGGACTTATTTTAGCAAAATAAGATACAACTATTCTATGGAAATCTTCCTTTCTGAAATCACAGCTTTTTCATAACAAGATCTGCCGTGATTCTACACTGACAGATCTGTATTTGCTCTATTTTTAGAAGACAGCCTTTTTAAGCCTTTGCAAAGAGATCACCGCAATGTCTACCTTAAACATTTTTGAAGGCCTTATCACCTTAACTTCCAAGCAATGCAAACAGAGAAAGATTAATACCAGATGAGCCACTAAGAGGGAAGAGAATAGCTGGTTACACAGCTGAATTAAATCAATTTAAAGAGCAGCAATCATTGCTAATGACAGCTTGTTTAGACATAATTAGACCTAGACCACAAATTAGCAGTAGAACTTAAGGAAGAATCTGAAACAGGTGAGAGCTTTTACTGAACTTGCAAAGAATGCATTGTGTGGGTGCAAGATATTGAAGTAGAGGCACGAACTGGAGTGGAAATGAAAATCAAGTTAGTTGGCAAGACCAAAGAATCACAAAAAGCCAGACCAACATAGGAAATAACGAAGGGTAGAGAGAGGCCGAAGTGTGATATGCTTTAACAGTAAGAACAGGAAGCTTAAGTCTGATGCAATGAGGACAGCAAACAGCAAAATGACCCAGAAAAAGCAGGAAACTATGATATTAGAGGTTTTAGCCCTGGTGCTTTTGATGTCCCTAATGGGCAAACAACAGATGCATTGAGATATCCAATGAGAAAGGTAATTGTTACAGATTACCCAGGAAATAAGATTATTCAGAAGCTGTTATGAGAAAGGGGGATGTGCCAGTGGAAATAAAAGGAGGAATTCCATTCTGCTTTCACTTGGGTCAGCCTGGCATTAAATACCCATCCCATCATGAAACTCGCAAGCAGTTCTTGAGCATTGATGCAGCTTGTAAACCAAGGATTATCACGGATGTCAGTACTAGAGGCAACAGCCTTCAGAGATTATAAATCTGCTGATACAGCTAATTCCAAGGTCTATGGACCAATGCAAACCGGAAAATTTAACTTTAGACATCGTACCTGATAACACAGTTTCCTCGGTTGGAAGCAAAGATGACAATGGGGGAAATGGAAGATTCCAGTGCTCGGTGCAGGTATGTGAAACACTCGATATCCAGCATGTGAACTTCATCTACAAAGAGGACACCTGGGACTAGCTCAGCGATGCCTTGATCAATGTATTTATTCACTACCTTATTTATCTCTCCTCGAAGTTTGTCTGAAAACAAAAAGAAACTGTTAGTTGTTCTGCTAGTGAACTATATAGGTCTGTATGAAAGATTTAAAGTAAGTAAAAATCTTGTGAATTTTTTCATGGTTTGGAATCTTACTGCCACAGGGAAAAATCTTTATGATACTAAAATTCTGTGGCATTCTCTACTGTATTGGGGAGACATCTGTTTGAACTTGCAGCATTTCACTGGAGGAGTCTGTCCCCTCACATGCCTTGTGAAAAACTATGGTTTTTATGTATGTGTGTGTGGAAGGCAGTCAAACCTCAGTTTAAAACATGAAACTTAACAGTTTCCAAGCATGGCTGAAAAGAACATCACTGAAAGAACAAAATATTGCATTCAGCAAAGAAGTTGTGTTTAACAACAACAAAAAATAGGCTATATAAATTTCTGTGAACATATGGATCTCAAAGCTAGGCAAGATGTTAGATGGATAAATCTGACATTAGAATAAGCAAAGTGACCTCTGGAACAGAAGAAATACTTCAAAAGACTGCCATTCAAGTTAGGTATTGAAACAGACTTTGATCTAAATTTAGATAGTCACTTACTGAAACATTGTTTCTTTCAAAGCAAAAAAGAGAACAGATCTTTCTGTGGATTTTTTTTTTTTCTCTGATGATCTGTAGGTAGGAAGAGCAGCAGAGCACTTAGAGCATCAAGCTGCTATAAAGGTGTCTAAAACAAGCCAAGGTTAGAGTCTTTAGACACCATTTTTCTGCTCCACAGAAATTCAGTGTGGTTGCTTCACATAAGCACGCATTCTAACAATGCTTTTTAGATTTTTTGTTGTTGTTCAGTTTGGCTGTTTGTCAAAGTGTGAACCTCACACTCTCTGGCAGGAGTGTTCTGAGAAAGAGGTTAGAATGCTAGTGCCTCCCCCCTATTTCCCCAGGAAGATTGGTGCAGAGTACAGTATTTTATCACTCTATGAGTGAACCAATTACATGTTGGATTGTTTCCAGCCACTGCAATTCTAGCAGCTGTATCATTGCTTTTTGAAATCTGAATATTTATGAAGACGTGTTATGTAGACATTCATTTAGAGATGGTACATGAATAATCCTAGGTTTAATGTTCTTCTAACTGGCAAATACATAGGTTACATTGGTCTAAAAATACTATGTAGGGTTCATACCAGTAATTTCAGTTTTCTTAGGCTTCATTAATTGCCCCATCATAGAGAGGATGTCTTGCCCACCCTAGGAGAAGAAAGTTACAGATCAGCTATGAGGTCTCATAGTGAGCACATACCACCAGAATTTTATAAACCAGGAACTGGTTAAAGAAGTTATTACTTGCACTTAACTTGATACTTTATATCAGCAGTGGTTGATAATCTGTCAAAGGCTAGGTCACAGCACTGCAGCAGCATTTTAAACATAATCATTTAGCTACCTCCTCACCCTTACTTTAGCCACGTTCATTTGGAGAACACAGTAAACCAAAATGAGCTATCCTCTATTAAAAAAGTTGTCACAGAGCAGTTCATAAGGATGAAAAATACCAGGGAACATAAGAGACTTGGATTGCCTGCATGCATGGTATGGTAGGTGTTCAACCTATAAACACATGATCAATTACACTAAGTTTTAAGAGTTTTCGAACACCTTGATTTTTATCATGTAAATGATTTTGTTGGGAAAAGGATGTTTATTTTGAAATGTAATAGTTAAAGGCTTGTAGTGTCATACTGTAGGAATGTCAGACTTTAAACAAAGATACTGTATTGTTAGTGGCTCATGTTCATGACACACATGGAATTCCCTCAATACCAGGTTTATGTTAAGATAAAGCAAGGAGTAATTCTCCTATTTTCATTTTTTTGCTGCAGTATGTTTAGAGCTCTACTGAAAGTCACAAGGAAATGTAATAAGAGGTTAGGAAACATTTCTGAAGGAAGCAGGGACATCAGTAGAACACACAGCAGGCAAAAATACTTAGTGACCTTTTATCATAGTGCTTGCAGTTTCCATTTTGTGGCCACAATGCCATAAAAAAAGAGAATAAATTAATCCGTACTCAGAACTTTCGGTAAATAAAATGATGCAGATCTGGCTGCTGCTTCCTCACACCTGTAGGCAAACTTCCTTCTGGAGAGAAAACAATAATCTCTTTCCTTGGTTAAGAGATGCAGCCCACACTGCTCTCTTTTTTTGCAGGGATGGGGCACAGTGGTGGAGGGAATGGGAGAGCTAGGTCTAGATTATGCATTAACTATGAAGGTAGTGGATCTCAAATATCCATGTGGAAGCTCTGCTATTGCTGTTCTCTGTAGTGTTAGGAAACGTACTCTGATAAATATTCTCATGACCAGGTGCATGAATCCTAACCCCAAAATTGCCTCTTTAACCTGTATGGCAGGGCCGCCACGCTAGCCAACTGCAGCACAACATCCCTCCAGAGAGGAGAGTTAGACGGGCCTTCATGGTGTACCACCTACTTCTTTTCCTATACTGGTATCTCTGAGGGTGATTTAGGACTGGTCAGCTTTGTACATCTTGATTATTCTAGTAACCATATTTATGTCAAATTATTTTTCTGTAAAGACTTCATCCACGAAGTCAGATACCTGAGGCCGAGCATTGGCCACATCCAAGTCATGCAGAGTGACATCCTGAATAATTTCCTTTTTCTTGTGCACATCACCCTTTGGCAAGGGAACATACTCTTCAGCTTCAAGGTCAAATTCCGTAGCATAGATATCACACCTGCCTTGCCTCTGAGAGAAAGCAAAAAAAGAGAAATCCAGGTATAGAATTGGTTTCAGTGCCAAAACCTTGAGTGATATGAACTTGATAAAGGGCTTGATTCACAATTCCAGTCCTGACAAGCTTCAACTGACTATTCAGACATCCCACTCCCTGCTTAGCAACAGGCATTCCCTATCTACTGATCAAAGCTCAAATACTCTGTTGAAAAACACCTGATATTTTCAGTGGTAAGAATATTCCACTCCCCTCTCCCCTTCTTTTAACCGTATGCAATTCTTACTAAAGGACAAATCCAACAGATTAAATAAAGATTGGGAGAACTGTTCAAGATTCTTTTGTAGGTAGGTGATTTATTATATGACACAAAATATTACGCTCATCCATTAAACAGCAAGTATTGCTGTACACTACTTTCTAAATCAGATATGAAAAGAATGCTAACTAATGCAGCATTCCCTTCTACATGTATATATCTTGTGGAGAAAATACCAGAGCGATAAAAGAAAGATTAAATACACTGCACATGTCAGCCTGAAAATAACTAAAGTTGCTTGGTTTTTCCCCCCTTCCCTTAAAGATGTCTTGATCTTACAGAAAAGAAAACTCATCCGGACAGCATCAGTGATAGCTTCCTTGCCAGATGACCTTAATTGTGAACCAGATGACCATGTTCTTTCAATGTAAGAGAGAATTTTCTCTCCAGATAAGGAAATTACTGGGCACTTTTTAAAACTTCCATGTAAACATTTCATGTCAGTTAAGGTTAATAAACTGGAGAGCCTTCTGACAACAGCAGAGAAAGGTCTGCAAGGATACATACACCTGCATAAGAGGGCGTAATTTTTACCTTGACGGCTCCACTGTTTGCTTCAATATAAATAACATCACCAGTTTCCACTCGCTCTTTCTGCAAGCTCTCAAATATGCTTGGGTCCAGCTGGAGACAAGTGAACATCACAGTTGGTCAAAACAGTTTCATATTGTTATGGTAATCAAGGAAGAGAAATTTAGTCTAAAGCTCGCTCCCACCAGACAAAATTAAACTGCAACTCCCCCCAACAACAATTCTAAGATTTTATAAAGCTGTAACACTTGGAGTAGGGGTAGAGAATAAAAGTGGAAGCTGCTGCACAGAATTTGCTTTCTTTAAAAAAAAAAAAATCAGCTATCTGAAGGAAGTGACAGTAAGTGCCAGAAATGATACCAGTTACTATCAAGAAGCATGCCTTTGTGTAATGTGACAATGTATTTATACTTAGGATGCAGTACTTCTCTTGCTTTCTAAACAAAACTTTTATAAAAAAATCTGGCTGTAACACTGGATTATGCTATTTGATTTCTTGAATCTGCATCCTCTGTGGAGCTGTGTGAGGGAGAGCAAATGTGGAATATATTCGATGCTTTTGTTGTTTATTCACTTTTGCACTGCATTTTCTTGTTTTCAGAGCAAGATGATGCTTAGCATCAGAAACAGCTTTCAATTCTCTGGTACTCTGACAGGGAAATTGAACAACATGGACAGAGACTTGTAGAAGAAAACAAAGGGAAAGTGAGTCTGAGCTGGTAACAAACCAGCTCAATTTCCAGTTCAGAATCAAATATTCACTAGAGCAAACCTCCCCATGGAAAGCAGGGATGTACAAAAAGAACAATTTATACCAAAGCAGGCAAGATTTCCCAAAAACATCCTTAAAAAAATCAGTTGAGAATCAGGAAAACAAAACCAAACAAGACCTTTCTTGTATGTTTGTTATCATGAACATGAATTTACAGCCAGGGTCAGTGTGAGGTATCACGGACTGAGACAGATCATAGTTCAGATTCCCAACTCAGCCCATTTCTCTGTGGTACTAGTAATGCTGCAGAACTGCACCAGCATCACTGCCTGCCTGCACTCTGCCTTAACTCGTTGAAGACATACAAGTGTGTGCCGCCAACCGGAAACATTACAGGGGCTGCTGAGTGATGGATTTATTCCCAATTTCAATTAGTATGAGACAAGACTAGCATCTAAATATTCTGCACAAAGCAGATAAAAATACATGCTCAGGAGTAGCATAAAGTTGTCTAGCAAAAGAAAACAGCCTCTTGGAATCCCCACTCTAGAGATGGGGATCAAGAGTTTGCAATGGAAATAAGAAGTGCTAAAAATAGAAGATGAAGACCTGAAATACTTCAGGAAATTTTTCAGGCTCTACCATACATACCTTCAACTGTTTGGTTCCCTTTGCAGTTTTGAGTCCTATAATTACGTGGCTGATGGTTTTGCCATAACCCCCCATAGGATTTTCAGTCTCACATGGAGTTAGTTCTGTGACTTCTCCTTCATAAACCTCCTTGGTCTCTTTAATCCTCAGCCCTGCAAGAAATTGTTTAGAAAAATGTCAGTACACAAATTGATGGCTGGATACAGTCTGCTGCATTACTGCCAACAGAATGTAACATATTATTGGGTTACTTTACATTTAAAGGTATTTTTTTACTTTCAAAACTAGGAAGGTGAATTATTGTTCTTCAATATTGTGAGAATATTAATCCTGTGTCATCAGAGTGAAAGTTCACTCAAGTTCTGACCTGCAAAGCAGTTTGTTAAACTCTAAGAAACTATGTTCTTTCTTTCTGTTAATACTACTTCTTAAAGCCAATGTAAGTATCCTCTCTCTTTTCCCTCCCCCAAAGAGGGGATTTGCTTGATTATGCTAAAGTCAAAGAAACAGTTCATCTTCTGAAACTAAAGATCAGTGACATAAATCGTAACTGAGTTTTACACAATTTTTGTACAATCAGAAAACCCCTGCAAAGTAAGGAAAAAGACATGAGAAAAAAAGTAGCTTCATAAAAATCTTAAAATTCTAGCAACCTAGCAAAAATAATGTAAATTGATTAACACGTATTGTATCATAAAATTAAGAAAAAGTTACTGTAGAATTTAAAATCTTTTTCAATTTAATTGCAAAAGATGAACTAGATAATTTAACAGAATCTGTTATAATGCAAATTTTAAAACTATTTCAAAATAGCTGACAAAGCCATCCTTACTTTGTTAGTTTTCAGGCAGTTGAGCAATCATCATAGTATCTGAGTATCTTCTATTTTAGTCAGAGCTATTGCAATTAACTAAGTTATTTTAAATTGATGAAAAATATAGAGCTGAAGAGTTTTACGGTTATACTGTTCCACAGAAAAACCACTATCATCACCGCCACCACTACAATTATGCAGATGTTCTAACTACATAAAAGTTCAAAGAACCCACATCTGAAGAGACTCTATAAAGTATTTTATGAGACACACATGCCACACACATACCAAAAATAATGAATGGGCTGTAACAAGATATAAGGAAGTCATCCTGCCCAGTCTGAGGCTATTAGGACTTTATAAAACTTTCCTTGTTCCATAACTTTTCATTTTGCTTTGAAATAGATCAGACACTTCACCAGTAATCTTGAGTTGCTGATAGGGAGGTATAAAGAACTGACAAATATGAGTCTGTCTCCCTCTACTGGACCCAAATTAAGACTAGGATTTGAAATGTGAGAAATTAGTTAATTGTGGCTAACATAATTTCTTGGTAAGAAATGTTTGCTTCCTCTTATTTACCACTACATAAAAAGTTCTACGTGAAGTTCATTTCAGTAATTTTTAAAAATTTTTTTCAGGTATGCCAAAACATCAGACAAAAAAAAATTAATGAACCGTTGAGTTATAAAAGTGACTTGGACAAGGCTGTATCAGGTAGGCTACACATGCAAGGAATGTGAAGCAATATGGGAACTCCTAGTGGTGAGAACTGGACATTCACAGGTTTGTTTTTCCTTTTCGTTTTGTTTTTAAACTTTCAGCATTATGTCTATTCTGCTCTGATAAATTGGAAGCCCATTTGTGTTTGGGTCATGTTTTGTATGCTGCTAAAGCACATTTTCATTTCATTTCATCTGAAAAGAATCCAGTTCACATGCTCAGTCTGCTCCACAACAAAAAGCCAAAGCCGAGCCAATGAGAGCAACCTAGAGATTTGCTTCAACAGCGTGCCTCTGATCTAAACTAACCTGCTCATATACATGTGTCTATAAAAGATATTTTCAGGTTAACATCATCTGAACAAATGTAATCAATACTTTGAACTTGCTGCTGATTATCCTTTGTTTTCAAATGAATCTGCAACTACAAAATTCACTCTCAAAAGAGTTCTCTAACTTAAACATAGACATTTCCTACTTACAATTCAGAGGCGTGAGTCTAAGAAGGCAACTGCAGGCTATTTCTTGTTTTGGTTCAATAGCACTACACGGAGTTAAATAGTGTTTGTTTGATTTACTGGCAGCTACTATTTGGAGACACGGGGAACAGATACGGTATTTAAGTGGCTATTCCAGTAGTTATTTTTTACTGCAACTGAGCTCTAACATTAGCTACTGTCATCATCCTTGCCAGCTGCTAATAAGCTCTACACAGGATTAACCTCTCTCAGCTTTTTTAACCCATACAACAATTCCATCCTCTCATTTCCCACTCTGTCATTTTATGTTTCTTAGCTATCACAAACTCTACTATACCCCAAGCAGTACTCGGCCACGAGACTGCATCAAGTCTGTTATTAAAAGACTCCCAACAATAAAAATTCTGGAAACTCAGAGTCATCCCAGTTTCCCTATACAGTGATGGGTCCAAACCTGCCAGACTCTGTTGTTTCCAAGAAAAAAAAAGAAAGATAAAGTAAAAAATTTTTATAAATTGATAATACAAGACTCCTCCCCACCCCCGCAAAAAACCCCAAATCCCTACGTGAACACTCATTGCCATGTGAGCTCAAGCTTCTCTTGCACCCAGTCACAGTTGACATTGCACTGTGCACACAAAATAATTTTTTTAAAAATGTGCCCTTGTAAATTATTTATTTACCAGGCAGGGAAGCTAAAACATAACTGAGATTTAAACATGACTGGAAAATGTTCCATTATGAAAAACAGTAGTAACTAGTCCTTTAAAATATTTCAGAGGTTTGGGTTTGTTTTTTAGGTTTTTTTTACATTGATAAAAATATTCAATAAAGGTTGTGTTATGAAAATGTGACATGTAATTCAACAGAAAGGAATAAAAGAAGTTCCATCTTTCATTAACACCAATACTTGTTTAGAAGTGTCTCTCTATTGACATTCAGGGAATGCAGGGAACTAACAATGTAGCTGGCTGTTAAACCTCAGAGAGTTAAAATACTGCTATCTCTAGGAATGACAACATGGATGGCATAAGTTTCATCTGTTGGTTCAGGTTTCCAAATCTCTGACAGGGAACTTCATCACATCAAGGAAATATTGCAGACTACTCAGTTTCTGGCTTCCCTCCCCCAGGCCCTGCCAGATTCGTGGTAACCAGAAGACCAGAGACTACTGAGAGTTGCTTTCTTATAAAAGTCAACCGAATACTTTTGTTTCATTGCAGAATTGAGAGACTTCTTCACCTTACTGCCACCAAATACTTAGATGAATTCCAAAGGAAAACATGGTACAGAAACCAGGAAATTTAACTGTTAATATATTCAGGACTAAAATCAGTTAGGTTATCTTTAGCCAATCCTCATACAAACAAGGGCCACTTCCAGCTGCATTTATCAGCTGTCAGCACCTATCATATAAGAGATTTTAGATACTCCTTGAGGTTGTGTTGCAAATTTAACCGATTTACATCAAGCTTGTAAAAGCACTCTAGAATTGAGGAAGAAATTAAGTTTAAGTATTTATTTTGTTGGCATGGAACTTTCTTTGTCCTTGCTGAAATACTAAGTCAGACTAATGCTGCCATTTGGGAGTCCCTGTTTAAGACTGTTTGCTCACTAGGGTGAAATCACTAAAACGAAAAAGGAGGAGGCATTTTTCTGTCTGCAAATATTTCTGTTAATGTGAGAAGCTACAAATAATTTTTTTTTCAATTTTATTGAGTCACAGGCAAAACCAGGAGATGAAGCTGGAGGATGGGAGGAGACACCAAGGAAGTAGAATGAACCATAATACAACGATTAAGTTATGGTTTATAAACAGAAAACCTTACTGACTGACTCCTAAGCGTGGAAGAGATTCACTAAATTAAGATCAGCATTGAAAAAAAGAACATTCCATGATCTGAAGACAACCATTACCACTGAGAAGCCTTTCCTTTTTAGATGACTGGGAAAAAGGAAAATAAGTATCATGCAAATACTTAATTCTTCTGGTTTTCTGAAACCTACCAATTGCACGCCGGAAGTTTTCCATTAGAACTTCTGTTTTCTTGATCTCAGTGGAATAGACCTCACTTCCAACCATAGGACAAAAGGGAACTTTACTTCCCAGTTCCTGAGCAATAGCTAAAGCCAAAGCAGTCTTAAAAAAATAAAAAAACAAGAACCACACATTAATTTTTATGAGAATTAACAAAGGATTCTTTCTGCACAAAGTTAACTTTTTTCTCATCATATAACCTTCCAGGTATCAACTATCAATTTAATATTAAGACTATTCTGTCCAGTGCATATTTCTCACATATAGCAACCCTCCTCTGCCCAAAATAATCTAGGCACATATAAGGTGACTTTTATAAGACTTATAAAACACTTTAAAGACACTGGGCATTTGAACTTGACATCTGAAACAAATACAAAAAGCCTGAAATAGCATGGGAAAAAAATAAACAAAGTAAAAACTATTTAGGCTTTTAAAATAAAATTAATTTATAAGATTCTTCTTCAGAGACCATATTATGTGTTTGGTAACCTACAACATGTGGTTTCACACTAATGAGGCCTGAGCACACCACTGTATTCTGCCAACGTTGATGACATGGCAAAAATCAAAATATAAAGCAGGAAATCATGTTGATACATTGATGAAAAAAAATTCTAGTAGAAGGAAACATTAGGAAATGACTACCCTAAAATGGTTTTGAAAACAAATGAACATAAAATAGATTTGGGAATATGTCATCTCAAAAAAGAAAAACAATACCTTGCCAGTTCCAGGAGGTCCTGCCAACAGCACAGCTCTGCCAGCCATTTTCTTGCTTTTGATTAGTTCCACTATAACCCCACAAGCCTATAAAGTAAATAGGCATTTACACTGTTAACACAAGTATTGTTATATCTTTTGTTCCAATATTAGAAAAAGTGTTTAGAAATATTAGGTTTTGTGGGCCCACTAAAACTAAATAGGATTTCGATTTCATGTACACAAAAGTGACGAAAGATCAGAAAAAACAACTTCCTACAATCATTTTATCTGACATAGACATTATAAGAAAGCAAAACAAAACAAATCACAGACAACAAAACTCAGCCTAAGAGCACGGACTCCTTTGCCCCTCCTGCACTCGCGTGCATTTTATAAACATTTAAAAATAAAGCTGGAAATGAATCTTTTGAGTTTCAGAACGCCAGATCAGCTAAAGCCACGACCAGACACCGGACTGAAACAGAAGCTCCAATTTCCACTTGTACCAAATCTCTCGATTTTTGGCAGGTTTCATTGCCTTCCATACCCCGATTTCTACGCCTAAAACCCGGGGGACAGTCACCTGCCCTTGGCGCCAGCTAATACAAAAAAAAAAGTAGCGGTGTTAAGGCATAGCCTTCATCACCCCTCGCTCCTCGTACAGCAGCGGAACGCGCGGAGGAGCCCGGCAAAGACTTTCATCCGCTAACGGCACTTATAGGCCCAGCCTGCCCCCCTCGCCGCCCGGGGCCCCTCAGGCTTCACCTCAGCCTGGGGGGAGCCCGCAGAGCCCCCGGGGAGCCCAGGCCGGGCCCTGCCGCCCCCCTTCGCTCACCTCCCGCGCGTTTTCCTGCCCCACCAGCCCGGCCCCCGCCGGCTTGGCGGTGCCGCTCTCGTCCAGCCCCAGCCCCTTGACATGGCTGTGGGCGGCGATGCGCTGCGTCTTCGAGGTGCTCTTCACCTCCTCGATCTTCATGGCGGGGCAGAACCTGGCCCGAACCACCCGCGCTCGCCACACGCGGCCCGCGCGTTACCAAGGCTCCCGGCGCGCGGCCGCCCCTCCCCGCCCAGCCGCGCCATTGGCTCGTGTGGCGGCGCTCTCGATTCTTATTGGGCGCGGCGCACGCCTGTCATCGCCAGGGGAGTGCATATTTTTAGGGTCCGTCAGCCTGTTTCCGTGTGCGACGGCTCCGCAGGGCCCGGCCGGGCGCGGGGCTGTGGCGGAGTCGGGCCGGGGGCGGGAACCGACAGGAGCCGAGAAGGGGGGCGAGCACAGGCTCTCCCGGACAGGGAAAAGCAGCTTGTGTTTGTTCGGCGGTTTTCTTGGCCCTACATCTACTTGAACACCTTTTCCCTTCGCTGAATTCGGTGTGGGGCTGGAGCTAGTGCTTCCTGCTCCCCTCCCGGGGCAGGGAGAGCCCTGGGTGTCCCCTGGCTCTCTGTGGGGCTTGGTGTCCCCTTCCCGGGGCAGGGGGAGCCCTGGGTGTCGCCTGGCTCGCTGTGGGGCAGGGTGTTCCTCTCCCAGGCACTCAGGTTGCCCATGGCCAGCTGTTAGCAATGCTTTCTAAAGATCTGTGCTAGGTTTAGCTTATAGAAGTCAGTCAAGGCTTCCCGTGGGTGTTTTCTAGATCTTTATGAAAGAAAAAAATAAGGGTGATCTCTTAGCTGCTTGGTATCACTCGCTGACTTCTAGCTCTCTGTGTAACTGCTAAATAATTCTGTTCCATGTGTCCAAAGCCCTTATGTAAGCTTCTGAGGCTTTAACAGATGCTGTACCTACAACAAAACTTAGGTTCTCCCTGAGCTTTGACCTACTGAAATGAAAAATACTTCCATCTTCTCAACAGGTAGTTTTGTGGCCTGGCAGACCTTACCCTCATTTCCTCAGGTCTGTGAGGCTCCAGCCTGTAGGCTGTTACAGCTGCTGACTGTGGTTCAGCTGTAATTCTGCTGCACCTTTCACATAGCGTTTAAATGGTTGAGATGAAGATCACTCACAGTGAAATTTTCAATGGGATCTGGGAACCTGCAGTTCCAGTGACTTCTCCTTGTTTGTCGATACTGGGATCTCTCTCTTCAAAGGAGACTCTTTCCATGAACGTATACAGTTTTCTGTGTATGGCTATAAAATTATGGCTGTGTCTGCATTGTTCAAGGCTAATGAATCAACATGGTACGATGCTAGACTGCTGCCCGTGCAAAGGGATAGTGCCGTCTTGGCTCTCCCATGTGCTGCCAGGGAGAATTGCCAGTGGGGTGCTGTGATGGCACAAGCCAGGAGAGTGGCTTTTAGGAAAGATGGGAGTTATGGCTCAACTCGTGGAGCCTGTGAACAATGTATATGCTATTCATTCCCTTTTTGTCTAAGAGCTTCCATTAGTTTTGTTCTAAATGTCATTCAGCAAAGAAAAGACTTTGCTATTTGTTTCTTTCTTTTTCTGTTAATTGTTCTGTCAGTTTATATTTACATAATCGAGCTTAAATTTGTAATTACAATATAATTGCACACATATGTAGTTCAACACCTTTGTAAGGATATCCTATTATACAGCTGTTTAGCTAAGAATTTTTGAATGTAACAAATATAAGCTATCCTTTAAATAATTAAAAAAGCATGTATACTATTGGACTATACATCCTCTAAGGGTCATATTAGTCACAGAATACAAATGCCTAATACGTACTGAACTTCTTTGTAAAAAAGCAAATATACAACTTTGATTTCTCTAGTGCATTGAACTGCCGCAAGTGTTGTGGGTAAGTCTGCTCAGAGCTCAAGTTTCTGCCAGTTCTGGAAGAATAATTAGCAAGTCTTCTAAGGGCTTTGAAGGCAGTGATGCTGTTAACGAGGTCCAGGCTGGGTATGGCCGTCCTTTACAAAGGACTAGCAATGGATGAAATACGTATTCTTCTGTTAACTTAAA
The DNA here is from genome assembly GCF_001431845.1 of Calidris pugnax. NCBI lineage: Eukaryota > Metazoa > Chordata > Aves > Charadriiformes > Scolopacidae > Calidris > Calidris pugnax. The sequence continues at coordinate 3,072,707 of NW_015090851.1, read as the reverse complement.
CTGAAATCTGTCCATACATTCCATGTTATCTTGTTTGATGTTGCAGTGAGGTCTATTTTTGAGATTATGGAGTTTCAAAGACCATTTAATAACATTTGTTAATTTCTTTTTGGTGAAATTGATTATATAGGCAGAATAGAGAATTGCTGTTAATCTTCATTATAGCTTAGGAGGAGGATAAAAATATTAGATATATGTAAAAATCAGATATACTACATGAGGTTCTTTAACTTTAGCAATACTAATTCAATTAGAGGCTTTTCCTGATAAAAGTGAGTAATGAAGAGAAGTGTTAATTGTTTTATGTCCCAAAAATAGAATCGGAGTAGAGTCTAAAACTTTGCTAGTGACCATTGCTGTTCAGTAAATAAAATCTACTGCCACGATAAAAAGAATATTTCCATATGAAAAAGAACCAGTAAACAATTGTTTGCTTGCTAGATGTGGAGCTGGCTTCTTTCTCTTACGTTCTCAAGTTGTATCACTTAACAGAGTTTACAATCATCCATGAGCTATGAGTGGTTTGACACATCTCATTGTATTGATTATTTTACTAATTCCATATGTTCTTTGAGCATCATACTGAAATCGCAGTTAAAAAGGGGGAGAAGAGTAGGTTTGGGTGAGGGAAAATAAACAATAATACTTAAGACCACACAGGATTAATTGTTTTTTCCCCAGAAAGAGCAGGGTATATGTAGAACTACTGGAAAGTTTAGAATTGAACTTAAATAGCTTAAATGATCTTTTATGATTGATGTCTGATGTGTTATGATGCATCAGTATGAGGAAGTATTGAACCTCAACCTTAACACGATTTTTGCAATTATTTTCTTTTAATAGCTAACACATTAGAGGGAGTGGGTAAAATAATTAAGTTGCAAAGCATGAGTCATCTTTCTCCTTTGTCCATGCCACCAGATGGAACATAAGTAGGTTGTTTGACCATTCTGCCCATCTCATATTATAGATGCTTTGAGTATAATTTAATATTTCACTAGCCAGCTAACCAGAAAAAATAATACCTGTCACTAACAGTCTGAACTGTTATTCCCCAGGTTTAATCAACTCATTTTACCAACGTTTCTTTTGCCCCCCTCTTTGAGGTCTCCTATTTGGCACAGACGTCATGCGATACCCGATGTGGGAGCTGGAGACTTGAGAGCTGTTTTCCTAGACTAAATGTTTGAGGTTACAGGACGTGGCCCAGTTTCACATAAGCTTTCAAATTTCAATGGGACATGCTGAATCCTGAAACTGTCAAATAGTGTATTATTTTTGGAGTGAGAGAGAGTACGTGTGTGTGAGTGTGTGAATGACCTTTACATTTTTACCCTATCCCAAAAGTCTGACTTCCTGCCCTTTCTCCCATGAGTCCATAAACTTTAGCAATTAAAGTGAACACTCCTTAAGGAAGAAATTCAGTACAGGAGAGAACAACTGGGACGAGGAATGGTGTATTAAGGAGAAAACAAGGAAAATAGCTTAAATACTACAGAAAAATGCTATAGTGATATAGAAAAAATCTGGAGAAGTTGGGATTCTTTCATTTTGCTATGTTCCCTTCTACATCTTAGTAATCAAGACCTCTGTGTTTGTGGTTGTTCTGGTTTGTTTCCTGCAAAAGAAGCTGAAAGGTTTTTCCTACTCTTCAGCAAAGCAATAGGAGTGAGGAATCTTAATGAATGTTATCTCTCAATTTCCAAATCTGTAATTCTAAAATGTTGTAAGCTAACAGAATGGACCTCTTGAAACACTGAATAAAGGTGCTTATGTCTCTATTTATCAAATTTCACCTCTTTGATATAAATGTATTCATTTCACAGGTACCATGTGCACCCTGAGATTGCAAAGAGCTGTGTCTTCAAGTGGTATATTGGGAAATCAGTTCCACAGACTCTAAAATCCTGGAGAGAGGGATATGTTTTGAGCGGTACTAACAAAACAGTTAACATTGTAGCAAATTTACATGTTTGTTTGTCTTTTTCCTTCCCACTATGCAAAGACAGCTGCCTTCCCTATCTAGAGAATTTTACATCTTTCCTGTGTCTAAAGGAAGAAAGTAAAGAACAAATCCACATTTCTACCTGACACACCTCCTCCTTGCAGGTGACTCATGAGTATAAGGTTATAAAAGAAATGCCATCACTTTTATGTGAGCTGTGGAATTAAATCCATTTTCCTATGGATTTTTATCTTCCTTGCTTACATCTCCTTAGGAAAGATATTTTTTTTTTCCCCATGATTTCTGTCCAGTATTCCTCTAGTTATTGTCTGAGGAAAATGCAGCTCATCATTCCATCAGTAAGTTGCCAGGCCAAGGAAAACGGGTCACACCTGAGCTCTTGCTGTAGCCTCTTGCCCTGTGGGCCATTGAAATGGGCACCTCCTTTACCTCATTGCCAGTTTTCACAAGACTTGTAGAAACTTTTAGATCTCTGTGCTTTGTCAAACCTTGTTGAAAATAACAGTTATTTTAGAAGTTCTGGGAGGGCCTCCGAATAAAGCCTCTTCTGGTTAGGAATCAGATCTTTCTCCACCTCTTCCTTCTAAACTCATCTAATAATTAATGCTAAAAAAATAATTAAGTGGTAGGTAATGTGATACAGGGATATCTGTGTGGATTATAACTGTGTAGGGCCTTTTCTCATGGGAATAGAACTTCACTTTGCAAGTATGTATTGATATAACAGATTGAGACGTTCAGGGCAAAGAAGTGTACGTGAGCCTTATGATTTAACAGGAAACTATTCGAAGCCTGGGAACTTGGTCTGAAAAGTGACATTATGCTTAATTTGGCTCCCATGACAGAGCTCCCATCAAACTGAGCTATTCTGCTTCAGAAGCCGATTAACCAGGCTAGCTCAGTGCCTTGGCAGCGCTCCTTGTGAGTTCATTTCTTTCCTTTAGGGAGATACTTGTCTCTCAAATAGCACTGAGCGCTAGGAATGACTGCTATTTTTTTCCCTCTGTCACTGAGTCATTGATTCTGTCATCTTGACTTCTGTGTATTTGGGAAGGAGGGGGAATTTGTACCCAACTTGAAAGTGTTGTTATATGAAGCAACTTTCTTTGTAAGGAAAAAGCCTGGAGTTTGGAGTCAAAGCCTAAAAACTAAATCCATGATGCTGGCAATAACCTCCGGCAAGTCATCTTACACTTCTGCCTCATTCATTAGTTATTCAGATGTGAATGCTAAACACAATTAGTAACATATATTAGTGCATAGGGAGTAACATATATTACTGCACTGCTCTCAAAGAAAAAAAATCTGTAGAATATAGTGCATGTCTAGCCTACTTGGACACCTATGAGAGGTCTATAACATGGTATTGCTTCCTTGGCTGGAAAACAGCTGTTATCGCTTGCAGTGGTATTTAGGAGTAATTAGTAGTCACTAATGAAGATGCAGAGGACATGTGTTAAGCTTTATGGTGTAATGCATTTGGCCCTGTGTGCCTCCTGGGTGATCAGTGAAGCCAAGTGACTTAAACCAGTGAAAATGTGCTCTGAAATGGCTGAGACCCCTTACCCTCTCCAGTGCTCTCCAGCCTCTCCAGTGCTCATCTCCCCAGGTGTGTTTTTTTGTTGGTGGTGGTTTGAAGGAGGGCTGTTCACCACTGTTGTTATTCTTGATTATTCTTAATCCCTTAAAGGTATGATTTTTAAAAACATCCTACCCAACACGAATACACTTTTTAAAGGAAAATGAATGATGCAAACCCAGAAGTTGATGATTAAGCATCAGGAGAGCAAATGATCCAAATCTTAACCTGGTCTTTCATGTGAATTTGCAATGTCTGTTGGACTTTGAAATCAAATCTCAGCACCAGCCTTCCAGGGGCAGCAGAGTGGGGGGGTCTCCTTGCAGGCAGAACCAAGGTGCGCTGTGACAGCGAGCGGGATGAGCTCAGCAGCCTAATTAGTGTGGCGAGCCTAATTAGTGAGACGAGAGCCAAGTGCCAGTGCCCCAGGGGCAGTTACAACAACCCCTGCCCCAGGGCTCTCTGCAGCCGCTGCTCTTGGCTCCCTCCTGCTGCCATTAGCCCCGGTGAGCCCGCACCTGGGCAGGGGGCACCAGCTGTTGGGTGGGTGGCCATTAAAGTAAACTGCTTTAATTGCCTCTCCTGGCGGGGGGGGAGGTTGGGCAGAAGTGGCTGAGGAGTCCCGTGAGTAGGCGCTAAGGTGAGTTAAGGCTGTTTTTCGGGGGTCGGGTGGTTGTCACCCTGCGGGTTTGGCCACTTAATACACGAATAGCGATGAATTTGGCGGAATATTGGCGGAATATGGCTGTTTTAGCACCCTGCGGTACCGTGGAAGGGGGACCTCGCGGCGTGTGGCGGGGGTGGCCGCCTTCCCTTCAGCCTTCGTGTCGCCCCGCACCGTCACCGCGGCGGGGCAGGGGCTGAGGCGGCGGAACGGCGGCGGCGGGGCCCGCGTTGCCGCTGGGGCGCTGTTGGGACGGACCGGCCGGGTGCAACGCCGTCATGGCCGCCGGGTCCGCCGCCGCCCCCCGCGTCCTCAACTTTAACGTGGGCGTCCTGGGTCACATCGACAGCGGGAAGACGGCGCTGGCCCGGGCGTTGAGCACCACCGGCTCCACCGCCGCTTTCGACCGGGCGCCTCAGAGCCGGGCGCGGGGCATCACGCTGGACCTGGGTTTCTCCTGCCTGCGCACCGCCCTGCCGCCCCAGCTGGGCCCCGGGCCCGGCGAGCTCCAGTTCACCCTGGTCGACTGCCCGGGGCACGCCTCCCTCATCCGCACCATCATCGGCGGTAAGGGGGGCAGCGGGGGCGGCCACCCCCGCCCCGGCGACGGGGAGTCTCCCGTTGGGGTGCCCCGGCCCTCGGTGGGGTGTCCCGGTGTCCCCCGGTAAAGGCGAGCAGGGCCCTTCCTGCCCGCGGGAGCCCGCCGGTACCGGGAGCTTTGCCCGAGGCCGCGGGGTGCCCGGCGAGGGGAAGGTGTGGGTGGGGTGTCGGGCTTGTCAGGGGCCTCGGGACTTGGTCACATTAAAGAATTGCCCCTTAAATAAAATACTGATACTGGGAGAGAAGCGCTTTGTAAATGTCAGTCCTTGGGGTGCGCACTGGGCAGCCGGGCCTGGTCAGTTTCCTACCGTCTCTCCGGAGACCTTGTTTGCGGTTTCAGGGGGGTGTTAATTTCTCTTCTATCACCCGTTAGAGCTGGGGAGCTCAGAGCGGGTTCCCCCACTGAGAGCTCTGCTGCACCTGCTCTTGCTGGACTTCTGCCTTGGGCACACTGGGGAGTTCTACCTGGATAACCTTATGTGTACTAAAATCCACAAAACTATTTCTAACTTTCCTTTCAGTCTTTGTAGATGATATCGGAAAGTTAACCTGGTTTGCATTAGAGCTCTTTTTAAATTAGTTCACCTTGCTCTATAAGAAATAACACCTCCCCTGTCCATCTGCTGTAAAAGAGTTAAGAGGTGGTTGGTGCTTGGCTGCAGCTGTTAAAGTAATCACAGGTCAATTAACTGCACCTACGGGGACCTCTGAAAGTTCGGTTCCTATGCATTTCCATTGCTGGTGTCTCTTCAGTGTCAACTGGTAGTTTTGTAGCACCTGTAATCAGCTGGTGGTTTTGTAATGAAGTCTTACGTTTCTTCTCAGCTAGACTGAGGTTCAGACCGAGTTACTTTTCGTGAAGATGAATGAATGCGTTTCATCTGTTTTGAAAAGATTTAATATTTTTAAATAGTGTTAGCAGCAACTGCATTGTATTGTTTGTGTTTCTTTTGGATAGGATAATAAACGCTTACTTAGTTCTCGATTTCACCAGCAGCAAAGAGCTCTGTGCCATTAACGTGTGCTCTGCAGCTGCGAGGGAGGAGTGGCTGTGAGCTAAATTGCAGAAACCTGTGATCTCTTAGGCTTCTTTTGTACTTCACAATCAGCTGTTATCCTTAAGTAATCGTAAGCACCTGATTATCTTCTAAAGAACAAAGTTTACTTTGGCAAACGGTAACTTTTCTTGGATGTACTGAAGAGTGACTTGTAGTTAGACATTCCTTTCTGCCAGAAACAACTAATCTGAGTAGGGCAAACTTTCTCATGAAGAGGACATGGGAAAACCTGGTAAAACAGGGCTGCTTTTTTTTTTAATCACTTTAACACTTATCTGAGGTGATTGTTTAACACATAGAGTTCTTGTTGCTTCCTATCGTTTGTATGAAGAATTTAAAAGCATTTAGTTACAGCACTCCACGATGGTTAAATTATTCAAATTTCCTTATAGGCTGTGTTGGGAGAAGAAAGGCTCTGGACAGTGGATTAGACTAGATTGTGTGATAGAGTTGTCTTCCCAGCAAAAATGATTCTTTACAGGTAGCAATTCAGATGCATAAGCATGTCAAAATCACTTAGTTCCAGTTATACCAGATTATATATCTTAGTGAAAACATTTGATTAGTGTGACTTACTGCAATTCTGTGTACTAAGGAAGAATTGTAGAGAAAATGCAGTATTGTGTTAATACTTAGTTTAAAGAGTTAGAAACTTCAGTTTTCTGCTATATAGCATACATGTATCTTGATAGTGGATGCTTTTTTTTCTTTTAACTACCAAGTTTAAAAGGTGAAACCTTGATGATAAAACCTGATCTGTGCCTGTGGGACTACTTAGGTGCTTATGGTTTCAGTATGGTTTGGTGAAACTCAAACTGAAGTATAGCATATCTTGTGTAACAGGATACATCCTTCACTGTTTAGGTGTTCATATTTCAATGTTACCAACTTTTCCTGCTCTTCAGAAATGGAAAACCAGGCCTCCCAGATAATGATACTTTAAAAATCTGGGTTATTTTCATCTGTTTCCTAATAATGGCTGTTTAGAGTTCACCATTCCAAGCATTGTCTTTGCAACCAGGAATGCTACTGCTTTTTTCATTTTCATTGAATCTGTGATTTCCTTGTTACTACAGATTTTCTATATAAAATGTTTTTAAATAAAACATAAGTGCAAAGTACTTTATTTTCCTGTGTTTATTCTGCACCTCAGATTTCTCACACCTGTTTAAAATACTGCTCTTCTGAAATGAAGTCCTGCAGTAGCTGTAGATGTGAGTTAACCTACAGAAAAGCAAGAGCTGGGAGGGCTGTGGGAAAGGGAGCTGGATGTGAGGAATCAGAGGGTGGAAAGACAGCAGAGGGCTCTGAAGTATCTTCTTGTCTGTGTTAGTCCTGTGCATGCAGCTTTTGCAGTAGAAGCTACAGGTGGGAAAATGTTATTGCGTGCTCTTAGTTGAAGCTCTCTTTTTTTTCTGTTTGTTTTTGTTGTTTTTTTTTTTTTTCCTTATTGAAAATGGTGTAAACTAGTTGGCTCCTCCTTGAGTGACCTTGTCTTATGGAAACGCTATCAGCTGTGTTTCTGTAGTACCACCATTATTCAGTCAGGTCTCCCAGAAGGCAACTAGCTCAAGGGGTTCCTTCTCAGGAGCTCGTCACTGGCTTCACAAGGGAAGCCAGAAGTCTTTTTATTTTATTTCAGTTCTTCTCTTCTGGGGTGCCATTTTCATCGGTGGTGTCCCAGGGTATCTTCTAGTCCGATTCCATCCTCTCTAATTGGCATCTTTTCTGTGCTCCCAGAGTCTTCTGAGGGTTAACTTCTTTGCTGTACAAATCTGATAAATCTGCTTGCAGATCAAATTATACTATTTACCATGCTTACAGATCAAATTATACTATTTACCATTCTTTAACATTTCTGTATCTAGGTGATACTTGAAGTGGATTTTTTCATGGCTGGATCTAGTATTGTGTTTTTGTCATGCTATGCCAGATTGTGCTTGACCTTGCAAATACTTCTCACAGTCACTCACAAGATGCTTATTTGGAGACAATGCCTTAGGATTAAATGAATGCAGAATAGTTGAGCAGTAACCGAATGGAAAATAGAAGTCGTATTTCATTCTGTGTGGCTACATTTTTCTTGCAAAGCTTGTCCTTGAAAACAAAACGTATCAAATGTTAAATCAAAAGATTATTTTTTTTTAACCTGCATGCTGGGAATTGGAAATGTTGCAGATAGTTCCACCCAAGATGCTTTCTTAAAATTTTAACTGGAAGGTGATAGTCAAGGTTGGAATGGAATAAACGATAGGCACTTACTACAGAACGGCTTACGATGTTGTGGCTTTCACTTGTATTTAAACTCTACTGGTTTATTCTTGTGTGTCTGTGTCAGGAATGTATTAAGTTATTCTGGACGTCTGTATGGCTTACACTGTGTTACATATTTCTTTTTGTCTTATTCTTTCAAACAGCAAGAACAGAATGCTTTATTTTGCAATAATTTAAAGACTTTTTCTCATGGTCTAGCAGGATTTTGTATATCATGTATCAAGCAACTCAAAAAATACTGTATTTATAGCCATTCCTTGTTGACTTGCTAAACCTGAATAACTGAATTTTAAGGGTCAGTTCTTTAGCTTGTCACAAACAGTAAGAAGCACCCACATCAGCCTTACGGCTGCTTTCTGCACTGAGGGAATCATGCAAAATGCAATGCTGCTGCTTTTATAATTTCTGTGCTTTTCTATTGCTGTAGAGGTTTAGAGTGTGATTTTGTTGAAATTTCACACTGAGATGCGGTAGTTTCTGTCACTGTTCTATGGGTTTTTTTTTTTTAAGCTTTAGTTCTTCTGTTAAACTTCAGTAAAGTAAAACAAGAGTTGTTTTTCCATTTGTTTGTTGCAGAGCTCTGCATCCAGCAGGGTCTGGAATGGTTTCTCCGATGAGTTCAGCAGTAAGGGATGCCTGCAGAGAGGTTATACGAGTTAATCTGCCTGAAGAAATTCAATCCCCATATTTCATTTTAAGACCACTTTGCGTAGCAAAGTAGTTTAACCAGTAGCAGATTTTTTACTTGCTGATGGTTAATTTCATGCCCTACAAAGGGTCAGCACACTAATACAGAAGAACATGATTACCTCATCCTGGCTTCCCCACACAGGCAGCGAAGGGACGCCGCCGTGTTTGGTTTGGGTGAGCTGTTGTCAGATGCCCTTTATCTGTTGGATTTTGAGATGGGTCCTCAAAAGAACTTCTGAAAAAGAAAGTTGTCTTTTTTTTTTCTCCCCCCTTCCCCCCGCCCTCGCCATGAAGTTCAAAGGACAGAGTAGCCTTATAGAGTTTTAATTGGAAAGCTACTGCTTGACCCTGGTTGTCTAAACCTGGGAGGGGGAAATTCTGACAAACTTGTAGTTTTGTAGTTCTTATGCCGGTCTGAACCTTTGACCTTTTTACTTTATAACTAGAGCTTCATTGTCACCATTTGTCCCTGCAGTTCCTTTCAAAGAAAAGTGCCTCGCGAGTGTCTGTTTCCACTTTGCTGCTGTGTTCTGTTAAGGAAGGGTATTAATTCATACCTGATACATTGGAGGGGCCAAGACTTTTGAACTTGCACAAGAGCTTGGGGAGGGGGAAATGAGCGTAGCAAAAGCATGTCTTGCTGATGCAAATGAGTACAATGAAAACAGTCTTGGGAGATCAAGGGAAATGTGGTCTTGCTACCAGCATTCAAATTCAGTCAGATGCAGATTATTTGTAAGATTAACAGAGTGCACACAAAAAAGTATTTTTATCACATATTGTTTTGCTGAGTTTTAAGAGGATTTGTAAACTCAGGGTTACCTTTGTGTTACTGTCATGAAAATGCACTTCTGTGAGTGTCAACTCTTGCTTGTTGATGCCTTTGTGAAGGTGTGACAGTTCTTGTTTTTTCCATTCCAGGTGAGTGAGCAAGTAGAGTTTTATAGTTGTAGAGTGTATGGACAGATGGCGTAAGTTTATGCTGTTGAATGCACATGTTGAAGGGAAACCTAATGTTCTCTGGAGGAAAGTGCCTTGTGTTATTCAGCGGATACCATTCTGGTTAGAGAGAACTCACTGGAGAGTCTTGAAGACTCTGGCTGCCTGCTTGAAGTGAGAATAATGTAGTAATGAACCTTGCTCTGGCGAAAAAAAATATTAAAATACAACTCCCATGTCACGTAATTCATATTAACGAGCCTTTATGTAGTGGTTGATGTTATGGAAGTACACATGGGGCAAGAGAGTTCAACTAGCACTAATGTGAATGTTTTCTAAGCCCTATTAAACTTGTTGGGTTCGTGGTGCTTGTAAATTGCTGACACTGCTTTGTATTAAAAATGCAAATAAATAAACTTTATTTCTGTAAATGAAAACACTTTCCTCTTGACATTGAAACAGTGTCTTTTTTTTTTTTTTAATTCACTTAATTCGTTTGGCTGGTGCCTGATACTTGTCTGAGAAATTAAAGGAGTATTTTTATTGACATTTTAAAGTGAAGCCCCCTTCTAATTAAGGAGCTATGCATAAAGAAAAGGCAACTGGGATAAAAAAAAATACTGCTGCTCTACAATTCCCCCTCTCTCCAACCCCCAAAGTGCGGCTTTGCCTCCCGGCCGTGTCAGTGCACAAGAGGGCAGTGTTTGCTCACGATGTGGGATGCTGAGGATGAGGACACAGGGTAACAGGTCAGCAGGGATGGAGTGACCTCACTTTGAATCGAAACAGAATTAAGGAGAAGATTTGGAACATAACTGGGGATTAATTTTTCCCATTCCTAAAGAAAATATCCACTGTGTTTTAAGGAAGGTTAGTCTTATTCCATCTACGCTTTGAATAGTGCTTTTTATACCTGACGCAATAAAGCTCTATGGGGTGTTGTCTTACACGGTACATGAGGTGTGAGTTACACAGGTGAGATGAAACAGCTGGTTTTCACTCAAGTTCCATGTGAGTGCTGTGACTCTTCATTCCACACAGAAAGGGCTATTTTTTTATTTTACATTTATGGAACGTTTTATCTGGTTTAACCTGTAAAACAATTGGTGATGTGGGACCTATGGAATTTAGTGTACACAGTTATTTTTTCTGCATTTCTCCATGTCACTGAGTAACTGAGCAAAAGCAAGGTAGTTGTACTGGATCTGTTTTGAACCACTTTTGTGCTATATAGGGTTTGTTGGATGAGATTAAGAGTAGAAAAAGCTTGGTTTGGTGTTTGTAGCAGAGCACTTTAAAATACTAGTCTTCAAGTAGAATTTTTATCTATCTGTATCATAACTGTGATGGTTCTAATTTTCCATTTATTGTGCAAAGCTTCTCACTTCTGTGTGTATTAATGTTTTTTGAGTTATGTGACAGTAAGACTAGTCTAATTGGCTGCTACAATTTCTATTTTAAGCCCTTTTCCACTTTTTTGACTTGAAGCTGATTTCTCTATTAAAGTTACACAGAATCAACAAGCTCCTAAACTATGCATCAACTCTTAAGCAATATTACAGAGCAAAACAGGGAGAGTCTTCCTTTCCTTTTATGGGTTGAAAAGTTTAAAAGAAGCAGGAGACCACCATCTTCTGGTCTCAAAAGTTATAGTGAATAATCACATTTTCTTCTTGTAAGAATCCTGATAGTAATGTACTATTTCCTGTGTTTGGTTAAAAAAAAAAAAATTAATCCTGCATATCTTGTTCTGAAGATGTGATTTATAATTGAATTCTCAATGGTAAATGTTGATTGTAAACATGAGTGGCTTTATGGAACCTTGTTTGAATGCTAAATTGTCTCTTGCTAATATAGGACAATTTTTCTACAAAGCTTTTGAGTGGTTGTGTGCCTACTTGCTTGCATACAACAAAATTGTGCTAATTCACACTTCGTTATTTGACACAAAAACTTGACAGCTTCTCAGGAAAACATAATAACCAAGTGCTGTAATTGTGCTGACTAAGTCTGTTTGATCATTCTTCCTATTGATTTAAAAACAGAATTTCTTTGTTCCATCATACTGTGTGCAAGCATTCATCAGCCAGCCACACGCCCTTTCATTTCACTTTTGCTTCGTGTTTCTCCTTGCTTGAAATTTATTTTCTAAGCTGCTTGGGGGAGTTGTCAAGCTTTATTAATCCATTTTTAGATGTTTTAAAGTATCAGCTAACATCATGAAGTCTTATAAATACCTGCATAAAATCTAGAACAACTTACTGTATAATATGAAGCATGGTTATAGTTAAAATTCCGCATCAAAATAAAGCACATTTTTCCAAGTAGTATTTTTACTGGTGATGAGTATGTTTGCTTACTAGATAGTCCAATTTAGCAATTCGGTGGTCTTCTAATCAACAAACTGGCTTAATAAGGTTCTACTGTATTTGTTCTACAGCTTGATTTAGAAGTTGTCTTCAATTAGTAGATACTAGATAGACGTTGAATGATATGTTGCTTATTACAGAACCCACTTTTAATAGCGGGTTTAACTTGATGAAACCATGAACTGAGCTTCCTTAGTATGTTTCTCTGGGGTTTTTTGTTTGTTTGTACTAGAAGTAATAACTTGTGTTCTTGGTTGACTGTTGTAAAGTACTGTTTATCAAAACCCCTAGAAAAGCAAATAGCCAATGGAAAAATCTAAGTTATAAATGTTAAGTAGACACGCGACAGATCTTGTAGCAAAGCGAGCAAACCAAACCCCCACATTGTCATTGTTAAAGTCCCTTAAGTGGAATAAAAAGTTGTTTCTTTGTGTGGCAGCCAGTTGTTTTCTGTCTAGGAACTCTAAGGTTGGCCTGGCAAGCTGGAGAGCAAGGACAGATGTTTTGTGGTGGTAGTTTCCAGCTGGATTCTTGAATGCATTGTGTTCTGTGGGTCACAGCTCATAACAGAGCAAAAGTGAGTGAGAGCTCCAGGAAAGAAAGACTTGAACAGCTCGTACGATAGCTACGATTGCAAAGATACCGCACATTCTGTGAGAAAATATTCTCTGTGCTATCTGTAAAATTCAGATTAAATAGCCATTCTGAAGTGCTTCCTTTAAACTGTTTGCTTCCAAAAAGCATTACAGGCAAAGTAAATACCAATAATTCTTATTTCCCATCTCCTTATCAGTTACTCTACCAAAATGTTCTTGCACAGCCTATCTAATCTCTTCAAGTGAACATGAAATGGTTAGTGTTGGCTTCCAATTTGAGTTATGATCTCTGTTTCAAACTTCAGCTGATTAATTCTACATTAGATTGTAATTATCAGCATTAGCAGCACTAGGGGTGGTTGCAGCCAGACAAACATATATACGTATGTTGAATGTAACAACAAAGCAAGTTGGTGAATAGTGGAAGAAAAGGAAATGGAATAGAGATGAAAGCTTACACAAAAATGAATAAATTTATGTTCAGACGCATCATGGGGGTAAGGGATGGTACGGGGGAGTGAAAAATCAAAGTTTGAATTTTCAGATTTGTGGGAGAAGTTGACCTGAGTAAAAATCCAGCCCCTCACCCCTGGTTCCAGAGAAGAAATGATTTATTTGGGGTTATGGTTTTGTCTAAAAACTTATTTTTCTTTTACTCCATGCGATAGAAGGAACACGAACGTTGTTTTGTCCACTGCAGATCTGCTTTTTCTTCAGTGCCAGAGACATGAATTTAATCCAATCCCCTGTAGCAGTTGCTTGTCTTCTGTGCCAAAGTTCTCCTTTGTTTTGTGTCTTATTTGGGATGCAACAAATGGTTGGCAAATAAGAGGAGCTGGTACTCTGAGATTTTGGGTGGTCTTTTTAATTGTGGAACTTTGCCTCATTTTGTTTGGCAAAGTTTTGACCTGTGTTTATTTCCATTAAATGTATTGTGGAGCAGGTGAGCATATTTTAGAGATGATTCCTGTGTATGTGAAATTTGCAAACGGTCTTTAAGAACCTGTTGGATAAGGAAATGCTATAGAAATGTTTGAGAATTGTTGATAGAACTATCCAGTTATATTAATGGGTCTAGGCAATGGGAAATGTCTTTTGTCGTAGAAGTTTATTCATACTTAAATCTGCTTTTCTTATATTAAAGGCTCCCCTTCCAGCGGTATTGCTTTGGAGGAGAAAATTTCCAAAGCATGCAAAAACTGCGTTTCAGAGAAAGAAACAAAATTATTGTAGTTTTCTTTTTTAGGATCAAGAAGAGGGGGAGGGAAAATGGTTTCCTTGTATTTGACCGTGCTGTTGGATGGAAGACAAAGCTTAGTCTCTCTTGCTGACTAATGTCATCATCGAGGCATTTTTTTCTCCCACAGAGCAATTTTGTCTCCGTTGAGACCCCCACAGCCATTGGCAAGACCATGGCCTGAGATTAAATCTCATGCTTGGGTGAAATTCTAATGACTGTAATTGTTTCCTCTTTTTAAGTCTGTGGTCCCTTCATCAAAGAGCGGTGCGGAAATTATGCATTTATGTTGTAAAAAGGGAGGTCATGATTACCTGAACCTGTGGTTGACTTCGGGGGATTCTGCATCGTGTTCTGGCAGTGGTTATCCACGCTGACATTCTAGTATGTGAAATGATTTAAAGTGTGGCTTGGAGTGTATACGTAAAGTACTAGTGCTGTGCCTCGGTCCTCTCGGGTTTGTGCCGCTCTCATTTGGCTGTCACCCGCTGCCGGGTGACCGCACCGCGCAGGGGAGCGGTAGCAGCTCTTGTGTTTTGGTGACTTGTTGGAATAGGAGAGAAGGAAAAATAGTAAATATGGGTCGAGGTAGATATCTGTGAGTGATCTGTTGCAAGGGTGAGCTCCTAACCTAGTGTAGCCATGAAATAGTGCTGGACTTGTGTCTCCCAAAAATTGTGAAGGGCTTAGGACCTATCAGCAAGTGTTGCTGTTAACCCAGAAAAGTTAACACTTAAAAGTTAAGTGTTTACTGGAGGTGTTCGGCATCTTGAAGGATCGCACTGGTGTGGTAGTGCTGGTTGTGGAGGAACTGAACATCAGTGTGGCTCTGAATGTGGATATGAAAAAAAAAAAAAATTACACACAATTTCATAGAGGTAGCTTGCCTGATCCTGCAACATTGGAACATTTGCGTGTGTCAGTGTTGCTGTGTGATGGAAAAATTCAGATAAATATTTTGTGTTATTTGACTTCATTGTGAAGTTCTATATGTATGCAACTTTGGAACCGTACTCTCCCCTGAATTCTTTGAAGATTTATGAAAGAATAACATACTGTGCGTGTAGCATAAAATTTTTGGAGTTTATACTCTAATTTATGAAGTAGCCTTTAAACACATCAGAAGAACTGACCAAGAGGCATTTCATCAGAGAATAAGGAAAATGTTTCAAATGATTCTTAATTTTAAGCATGTAGGCTGCGTTTAGAGACTAAAACTTCAAACGTTGTCATTCTTAAAACTGTTCAGCATCAGAATCTTTCCCTGAAGTGAGACAATAACTATTCAGTTTAGAGTGTTGAAAAGTACAACGACAAAATCCCAAGTGTCAGCAGTGCCGTTCACTTCAGGAACCAGCTTTGGGCATTTAACACTGAAAATTTGACTGCTGCCTGGCAATAGAACTTGATAATATGCCTTATTTTAAAAGTTCCTTAAAGCATGAAATGCAAGATTTTACACCAAAACTATAATTGTGTGTTTATACTTGTATAAATAAAATAAAATAAAAAAACCAACCACCTTGAAATAATTGTCAGTAATATTTATCCCTGTGTATGGCATACGAACAGTATTGCTAAACATTCAAAAATCAAGGCAGTTGCATAAGGAAATAGTTTTGTTCTTTCAAAGTCTTTGCTCTGTGGTGGGTTTTTACCCTGTGGCAGGGACCAACGTGTATTTCTTTCCCTGAGCAGGCTTTTCACCTGACTAACAGCTGAGATCCTCCCATCGTTTCAAGTGCAGTGATAAAGTTTGTGGTGCCTGGTGATGTTTACCCATGTGTTTGTAATTGAGCCTTTACTCCCTTTACTCTCTCTGGTGTTTATTATGATACCCAGTATCTGTCCAAAATTGCTATTTAACTGGAATCTCTTGTGGGAAGAGATTGACTTGTCTGTGGTGCTGTACAGTGCATCGAGGGGCAATATAAAAAAAAGGCATATTTGGTTAAATCAAACTGTGCCAAACTTTGCATGGAGAAAATACTCTTTTGCTTAGGGGAAAGAAAGAGTTTTGAACTGAAGCTGGATTCTTTAAAAAAAAAAAACCTCCAAGAATCAGCGGCTGAAAATCCAGTCTTTACAGAAAGTTCATCTCCAGATGTGTTTTCATTACCGAACTGTGTTCACTAACAAATTGTGTGTGTGTTTGGGTGTTTATTCATTATGTGTCTCTAAATGTGTTTTCTTTTTTGATTTGAAGCTTTATTTACTGTATGAAATAGTTGATTATTCTAGTGGTAGCCAGCACTGCTTTTGTGGGGTTTGATGTTTTCTTTGTTGTAATTTAAAGCCAAACAAATCAAATGCGAAGATAAATTTAACTTTTGGGTTTTTTTAAACACAAACCTCACTGTCCATTTCTTTACCCACTCTGCAGCAGGAAACCAGCGCATGCTTAACTTAATTTAAAAGAGCACTTTTTTTTTTTAGAAATGTAGTGAAATTGCGGTGGTTGAAAGTTATTTTGATTACTCTACTTGTTTCTTTTCCCTTTGAATTTTAAAAATCTTTATTTTTGTCCCATTAAGAAAATGGGAGACTATAGCTGGGAAAATTGTAGACCACATATTAGGTGGTGTCAGGTCTATGGAACTTTTTTGTGTGTTCTTACATAGAATTGAGTCAATCCTAGGTAAAACCAGAATTGACTAATGTGCAATTTAAATTAGTTGACAGTATCCTTTCAAAGCTTATGTTTACCATCTTAGACATTTTTGCACTAACTTATGAGTTCATATAAAACATTCTTGTAACTATTATTCCAATTGTTTTTAAGTTGTCTAATATCTATTTAGCAGCATATGATATTTCAGCAGCCTTTTCAGTTTGTATTGGGGAGGTAACAAATTCATAGCATCTCAAATGCAACCATGTTTACTGCTTTTCCTGGATGTGGAAAATTTTCAGGACACCAGGATGAAATAATCAAAAAGCACACATTTTGGGGATGTTGTTACTCTGTTTGGAAGCTGTTACACTTTCTGTGAAAGATCTGTAATTTTGTCTCAGTCTGTGTAGGTTCCCCTTTATGTGCTGTTTGTTCAGAAGTGAAATAAGTTCCAGGAATGAGAAATGGGTTTCTGCTAAGAGGATGCTAAAATGGGATCTGTTCCCTAAAATAAATAAATATTCATTTAGGTGTCAGAAGCGTCATACAGTTCATAAGAAGCAGAGCTGTGCGGTTAACAGTCATGGTTGAAATAGAGGCTGGTCAGGCACTAGCTTATAGGTGGCAAACATGACTTTCTCAGCAAATAGACCATCAAGCTAGTTTTCCAAAACTAAATATATTCTGGAAAACACGGTTTGCTGCGAAGTGGTAATGATCATTGCGACATACTTTAAATGCCTGAGTTGTATTCTCTCTTTCTACTTCTGTTAGCTCTGAGCAACCAAAAAAAATTGAGCTTTAATTACCAAGGCTGTACTCTTTCTTGGTGACTTCAGCATTTCATTTAGCAGTGATTAGTACTCTTCAATTATGCGTTCGTTTATCTTAGTGATGCATTTACAGTTAGAGATAAGTTGGTTTATTGAATTTGGCTGATGCTTAGCAGTTTCAGCAGGGTTTTTTTTCTTGCTATGTAAGAACATGCAAGAAAGCAGTAGAGAAGGGTTTATAGTCTTGGCATTGCTTTTAATGATAATCTTACCTGAGGGGTTTTTTTTAAGAAAAGTAAAAAATATGAGTTTTTGGTCCTCCTCCTCCCTCCCCCAAAGTTATAACTTTTTAGAAATTCTGTTCTGAAGTCCATCTTCAGGCTTTGCCTTTGTCTGCTGGACATCAGTGGTCCATGGAATGCCTCTTCCAAGTGCAGGGGAATAAGCAGTGAAGCTGGCTGATCCTGAAGCTTGTAATTGGAATGGTTTTTTCTCCATGTTCATAAATTGGCAGTTCCACCAATGAATTAAAAGATCTTTTCACATTTGCTTAGGGGGGTCAGGGAAGAAGGAAAAGAGGAGGGACAGTGCAGTGGGAAATAGAGTTGAAGAGCAATTTCTTGGTACTTATATGTTGTCCTTTCCTATATGAGTAAGAGGGAGGAGGAGAGAAAAGGTTCTCAATACTCTTAAAAGCTGCCCTTGTTTGTTTTTTTTTTTTTGTCATGACTGGATAAGGATTAAATTTGTTGGACTGGGAGTGGGACTAGAATGGTTTGTGGCAAGGGGAGTGGTGTTGCTGATAACCCACCTTGGCTTTGCTTCTGATTGTCCCATGTTGTTTGTTTGTATGTGTTTATGTATTGTTTGTTTCCAGATTTAACAAGATACAAGCCTGACTTCTAGTTTATAAACAGAACTGAAATATTCTTATTTTCTTGCCCAGTGCTGCTGCAGAGGGAATAGATTGTTGCTGCTATTTCTTGGTACTGAAAACTTCAAAGCTTTCATTTTGCTGGTAAAGCCCTTCCCAAAACTTGTATGCTCTGAGATGTTGTGATTTAATTTTCCTTGGACCAACATATTCTAGTGCTCTGGGAAAGGCAAATCTTCTCATTGCACACTTAACTCTGACCTTTCTGAGTAAGAGAGACCATTATGGATGTTTAAACATGGTGACTACAAATGAGCAAATCTTTTGGTTTTTTTTAATTTTTTTTTTCCCCTTGTGGTCTTTTATGTCTCCTCCCCATCTCTAATGTGTACCTTACTTAACAGGACACTCTAGAGGTAAAAATCATAGAAATGGATGATAGTGTTACTTTATTAAGGAAGGAAAAAAAATTAAATACCCATTTATGTGATTTTTTTTTTTTTTTGCTTCTCTGTAGACCAGTCACTAATGACTATTTCATTTTCTGTACTTATATTACTTACCTTTTTTCCTCCTCATACACTTTATTTCAATGTTATATTTTAACAAAATGGCAAGATAATTTTTTCCTCAAAAGCAGATTAACTGTGATATTTTAAACATAATTAATAAAAATAATCTATTGGAAGTTCTTTAAGGAACTCTAATAAAATTTAATTTAATTCTGTAGTAAATTGTCAGTAAGAATATACTTAATAAAGTTCCTTTGTATTTCTCTTCTGTTATTATTATATGGTTCTTCAACAGCAATTGTCTTTATCATTTGATATGAAGACTGAAGTGGCTAGATAACAAATGAAGCATATTTACTTAAGTTCATTTGAAATTAAATTCTCATTCTGAGCTTTTCCTCCCTTGTTCTGTAATTCTAGTTCTTGCTGTCAGAAAGCTTAATTTAGAATCTATTGTTCTCTCGGAGTCTAGAAGATGTGAATGGGGAAACAAGACCTAACAAAATGTGAAAAGTAATAGCTAAGAATGAAAAAAAACCTCACACGAGGCAAAAGCATCTAAGGATGGGTTTCTGTGGAGTGGGAAGTGTGTAATCTTCAGATATTCTTCATATACTTTTGATACTGTTTTGTATTCTGGTGTAGGAATTTCTTCTCTTGGTCACCTGTGAAATTGTATCGTGGAGGTTAGATCAGTGAGTGCAGGTGATTTTTCTGGGCACTTTATTTCCATAGTCCCATCTGAGCTGGATAGTGATGGCTCAGGGCTTGTAGTTGCTGCTCTTTGAACTGTCACTAGTGGTCTCTTGAAATGTGCCATTTTTAAACAGTGAAAATGCAAATTTACAGGTATGGCATACTATGGAATAGAAGCATTACTGCTTTGCACTCGATATTATTTTCTTGTTTATCTGGGATTCTTAGTGTGTGTTGTGTATTTCCATTGAATAACTTCAGCAGTGCCAGCATTCCTGAGAGCTGGTCACATGAGCCTGGCAGAGCAATGTGTGTTCTGAGCAGACTTTGTTTTCTGTAGGCTTTCTTCCCACTTCCCTGTGGATGTTTTAGCTTGAAAATTTTGATTTACATTTGGGAGAGAAGTAGTGGTTCTTAATTATCAGCTGAAACCTAGGAGGGTGAGTGTGGGATGCAGAGCTGGGAGACCTGTTGGACTTTTTCTTCTGATGACCCTTCTTGGTCACAGGAGCACAGCTCTGGTCATGAGGAAGGTTTTGATCTTGAGTAATGTTCTATTTAACCAACAGGTGCTACTGCTCACAGACAGTGTCTACAAACTGCTGCTACTACTTGTAAAATGCCTGTACCTTTGAGTCAGCACTTGCATTTTGTTCAGTTGTTCATTCATCCTAGAGAAAATGCTGGGGGACTTGCTCTTGATTATTCTGAAATACCAATGCTAATCTAACCATGTTCTGTTACATGTAGTATTTGAGCTGTACTGTGAAATTACTGTGCAGGGTTGAATAGCTTCACCTTTTGAGAGTCCTCAAAATACCTAATAGAAAACTGTTTTTCTCTAATTATAAGGGGTTTTAGAGATAAAAAGGACTGTTTTTATATGTTGATGGTTTCTGTATGTTCACCTCAGAAGATCTATGCTTTTCTAAGTATAAAGCTTGAAGCAGTACAATAACCTGGCTGTGTCTGAGATGAAAATGTTTTCATTATTGGTCTAAATTTAACCTGTGAGCTTTCTAAAGCTGGGGACTTGTTTTGTGTTCATCTGTGAGGTGCCACATGTGCTTGTGGCTCTGGAGAGGTAACAGTTCAGAGCCCAGCTGGGGGATCTGCATCCACGCAGCCGTGTAGCAATGAGCTCTGTAAGGGAGCTTGCAGGAGTCAGGTCCAAACTAGTATGAACTCAGACCAGGTCTGTATTTTGATCCTTAGTTGGCTGCAAAGCTTCATTCACACAAGTATCTCCTTTTAAATGATAAAGTAAATAATCCAAAGCATTTTATTATTATTTTCTTTTAAACTAATACTCTACCAGTGAAATTTGTGATACCTTTTTATGGCACTTACTCTGCTGTCAAATTTTTTTACAAGTCATCTGTTTGTAAATTATGATGCGTTAGCTTTTTCATCTTCCCTCCTATTAGTGTTGTTGAAAACATTTACCTCGAGTATTGCTACTGTCTCTTATCTCTGTGTAGTTATAGATCATTAAATTCCAGCCCCTCTTAATTCAGTATAAATTCTAATCTTGGCAAGTATTGTGTCTAGTTTTATTTAGTAATTAAACTCTGCAGTGCTTTCCTGCTTTACAGTGAGCATCACCTTTTGTATTACAGTGGACTTTTATTAATTATGTGGAGAATGTATTAATGTGAGACACAAATACGGTACAACCTGCAATATCTGGAGTGCTTTGTAGCATTGGCAATTTAGATAGTGTATCCAGCATGATATAGTTTGTTTTATCCTGAAGTAGTGGGATGTGAGATTTACATGACTGTTGACCCCTTGGGACTATTCTGAAATGAGGTGTGTATCTTGTGCAATCCTAGTCAGCAAAAATTTAAATAAAAATAAGTCTACTGTCAAAAGCCCTTCTGTTGGCCTGGCAGGAAGTATGAAATAATACCATATTCTCGATAACGGCTTCCTAGAAGAAGATTCTCTGGCACAATGTGACATGACTTACTGGAACAGCAAGCTGTGCGGAATGCTTGTTATTGTCATGATTTGATATTGAATTGTTAGGCAGGGCCTGATGTCTGCCATGGACGGAAGGCCAGAGAACAGAGTACAAAATAAATCTCTTTTTTGGAATTGGAGGGGTGAGTCAAATTTATCTTTTAAAACAAACAGTAGTTACGGCCTTTGTGAATATTGAAAAGTTTGTTAAAGTGAACCTGAGAATAAACTAGGAGATGGCTGCTTTAAGTCTGGTTTCAAGTGATAAGTTTGCAGTGGTTTTGCCTGTAAAAACTTTCCTTGGTAGTGCAGAATTAACTCTTAAAACCTTAGCAAGAACAATTTAATATCAACATTAATTCTTCAACTGCTCGTATCTTCATCTGAAATGTGTAAGTTAACAAAGCACCTAATATTCAACGTTGCAGCAAGGCAGGTTAACGGACTGCTGGCTACACTGTGTCCAGAAAAATTTCTCTTCCAAAATATTGCTGCTTACTTTGGCTCTTATCTGTGCAGAGAATGAAAGTATCCTATTTCCCAGAGCTGGCATCCTTAATTTAATTGTTCGGGACTGATTTGTTTTAGAGATTTCTTTTTTCCTGTGTGCTGGACTGCTGTAGCTGTTCAGTAATACAGGTGCTTGAAATAAAACTTGGAATAAAAACTGAGATTGTTTGCAGGGTGTCTTTCCTGAGAACAACCTTACATTTTTTTTAGATAAATGTATTTTTCATCCTTGATCAACACTGCTGTTCTTGTAAGGGTTATAATTCTTGTTGGCTTTTAGATGTGGTGAAGGTGTTAAGTGGGCGTGTTAGTCGTAGAAGTCTTGGAGAATTGCATATTGTGAAGTTGAATGAATTTTCTGTCTGCATATGGGTGGGTGGAGTTACGTAACACAAGGGGTAATATACTTGTTCTTCTATCTTTATTTTTCCAGTTAGTTACATGCTGCAGCAGAAATACAAGCACAACAGTTTTCTGCATTACTGTCACTGAAATTAAGGAGTTTGTGTCATAATTAGGTTTCACTGTGCTTCAAAATAAAGAAGACTGTGAAGGCTAAATGTAATATAGTCCTACTAACTTCATCTCCTGGTTTCAGGTAGAACAGGACCAACTATATTCCTTCTTTTCTAGCTTCTCACTAGATAATGGTAGCTTTTTTAGTCATTCTAGATTGACCTGTGTTACAGAGAAGGTAAGTTGAATGTATGAGAGATGTGTAGAAGGTATAAACTGAAATAGGCACGTTTATTACTGTTAGTAATAACAGTAGATCTCTTCTTTGTTCATTGTTTTCCCCCTCCATTTGATTCTCAGTTGTAGTGAGATTTTCCCTTCCTTGATCGGCGTAATTTTCAGACTCTCCATAGCATTCCATCAATGCAGGTGATGCCCAAGCATTACTTAGCTCTGCAGCCTTGATGTCATTCTGCGACTGGACACCATGTTCAGCTGTTGGGCAAGCTCTCATGGCTTCTGATCAAAGCTGGGGTTCCCTCCAAGAACTTCTTGACCCTTTGTACTTGTACAGTATCCGCCTCGCGGGCGGACTCCGGAGCCATCCTCTGGAATGCGTGTCTAACGCGTTCCACTCAGACCCTCAGTTCCATTCCATAATGTTAGCTTTAATTGGCTGTTTTTAAACTTTCATGTACAATTTGGTCGTACACGGTAAATTACCACCCTCTTGGCCTTTTCCTAAGAGCAAGAAACTAGAACCCAGCTCTTTTAGAGACAGTGCTGGTGGGTAGTGTTTCTGTCAGAGGACAGACCTTTTAATAGTGGTTTTCTTCTCTTGTCTCCTGAAGACTGTACTTTTTAAACATTTGTTGTGATTTTGGACTGACTGCTGCATTTGAAAGTTTTAAAAAATGATTAATGCTTTCTGTCCAAAGAAGTCCCAATTAAGTTTTTCCAATTTAGTAACTGTTGCCTAACTCCTAGAGTGGCTAGGTATCCAGTCTGTCTTCCAAGTGTTTTTTTTTATATTAATATTTTTTTAATTTTAATTCACTTGTTTCTGCATATGAGAACTACATGACAGAATGCATCGCATACAAGGTTTGCCTTTACTATAATAGAATGCCTTTGTATGTGCTTCTGAAGTGTCGAAATTTATAGTATAGGCAGAATTATAGTCTCTGCTATTACACAGATTTCATCTAGACTTAAGTACTTGATCGGAGCATCAGCAGAAGCTGCTTTTGAGAAAGGGGTAGTTTGGGGGGGGGTGGGGGGGAGAGAAGTTGGCAGTACTGCATATAAAACAAATTTTGCAGTTCAAGCTCCAAACCAGTGATGAGCCTCTTGCTCATACTTGGTATGAATAAAGTAAAACAAAGCCTGCCTTTATCCTCCGTAACAGGCTTATGAGCTCATGTTTCGGCTTTTCCTTTCCTTTCCCCTCCTTTTCTGATATCAACTCTCTTTTTTTTTTTTTTTTTTTCCTTTGCTAAACAGACAGTAACTCTCCACAATATTTTTACTCTCAACAAGACGTCCAGCGGCTGATGATGCAAAAGTGTTGCATCAACAGAGGGGATGATAGTTGGAGCATTCCAGGTCTGACACTTTTGGGCAAGGAGCCGTGTATTGTGGCCACTGGTTCCTCCCTGCACAGCGTGCGTGCTTTGGGCAAGAGACTACATTTCGTTGGCTCCTGTTGTGTGCCTCCCTGCTCCTTATTTTAGGCTTCCCCAAGAAGTTATGACTGGGAGTCTGATGGTTTTGGATGAAAGAGCCTGTTGTCTTCTTGAATTATCTCCTTTCTGTCTATATTTAAAGCAAAGCTGGCAGGTATAAAAAAAGAAAATAGAGGTGAAAGAAAAGCTCTGTTATAGTAACATTTTAGGCTAGATTAGAATAAAAATTAAAGCGTGATCTAATGAGTTTTTTATGTGTTTGTTTAGGCTGCTTGTTTACCTGTAGTCCATTGGTACCTGGCAATGGAACTGGACTCATTGTATGCAACTGCAGATGGGTTCCTGGGCACTGGTGGGATCTAACCCACAAAAATCTGTTCACTGAAACAAATAATAAGTATTTCTCCTTTTAGATTAAAAATTGTCCTTACACGAATTGGATATTATGGAATTTTAAAATAATATACATGTGTAATCCTGGATATTGAGAAGCCGTAAGCATCTTGTACTCTTAGATTTTTGGGAGAATTGTTTTTAAAATCTGAAACAAACACTTTATTTTTTTTTTTAATACTCTAGTGTAATAATTTAAGATAACAATTTTTTACTAGTGACTGAAGTGAAGGCAACTTGTGAAAACCTTTTTGCTCACTAAAAGTATAGCTGATATTTTAAAATTAGATTTAAGAACTTCCTCATGACAGCTAAACTTCTTGAATCCATATAAAAATCTGCTTAGATCATATAATTTAGCCTTGGCCTTGCAGCACTGGTTTTATTGTGCAAATAAACTATCAGAAATTGATTTATAAGCTGGTTGTTTCATAGTTGTGCCTGCTTGTTATGTACGACTGTTATTGTCGTAGTCTGTATTCCTTCACGGCATAAAGCCTTCAGACATCTCTTCAGCCGTGTCTGTTGGGCTGGTACAATCAGGTACTTCTTCTAGTCATGAAGTTTTCCCTGATTTAATAAAGGCAAGGTGGGATAATTTGTTGATTTCTACCTGAATGCATCATTAACCATTACAAGAGGGGAAATTAGGGCAGGGGTTTGGTGTCTTTTTTTTTTTTTCCTTTTTTGTAAATCTTGTTTTTGATGCAAAGGCAGTTCTGTCGCCAGCCAGTCCAGCGTGCGTAGACTCTCCCCCCCACCATAAAACAATGAGCACATTCAGGCACAACTCGTGTTTTCAGTTATTAAAAAACGGAGCCGTCTGTCTCTGCCTGTGACTTTAATCTTTAAGCCTTTATTCCCTGTACCCCACCCCCTCTTTCTTTCCCCAACCTTTTGTTTGTGAAGTGCAGAGCTACAGGATATGTGGGCCTGGAGTTTCTGAATGTATTGTACATTCCCCTGGCAATTACAGATGTTTATAACCCTGACTGATGTTATTTCAGTATTGTGGAGGGTGAAGAGAAAATTAAAGAACTCCTTTTATTTATTTATATATATTTATATTTTTAGTCCTTTGCCCCTAGCAGTCTGTAATTTTTTTGGGGGGAGGAGAATTGTAAACTCTTAATTTCTTCTCTTTCAAACAAATCTTGTTCAGCATCCTTGGATGAAAAATATCTTCCTATAGCCTCTTATGCTGAGACAGTGTGTTCAGTGTTGTAAAAAGTGTAATAGTTCTGTTTTTTAGTTCAAAACAAGCTTCTTGGTGTAGGCTCTGTGACTTTTGGATGCTTTATTTCAAAGACAGATACAGGGTAGATCAGGGCTTGCAATGCTTTAAGAGTAAAATCACATTCATTTATTTTTCAGCTTTACACAGAACCTGAGTTTTCCTTTTTATAGAAGAATGATTTAGAATGTGATGAATGGGAGATTTTTTTGGACTGGTGACTTGCAGAATTGTTCAAGAAAATTTATTTTTAAGTCTTGTAGAAATATGCTCTTGATCTGTCCAAGGTTTATAATCTGTTGTTGGTGTTTCTTGAGCAATCTAAAGCTGCAGGTGTACTGTGAAATTAATGTCCTTGAACTGGCAGGAGAGGTAGAAAGAAGAGAATTTAGCTACAAATTTCTGTGATTAAAGTGTTATTTTGCATGTTTCTTGAGGATTCCTGAGCGTTCTGTGGTCTCCAGGGTAGTTGGCCTAAACGTTGAATTCAAGCAGAGAAAAGTTTAATGGAGTTGTGAAATTCAGGGTGGTTTGGCAGGGTCTCGAAGGCACAACTTTCATACCCGTTTTCCAGCTGTATGTGAACTGCTGTTTATTGGTTGAGCGAGTTCAGAGTTGCACATCTAAGTGTATATTCAGGTCTGTCTGGCTACACTTGATGTGGTGATGGTCCTTATTTCTTAAGACTGCTGCATGAAACTTTTTGTTAGATTGATCTGTTGAAGGTAGAACAGAAGAATAAGAATTCACAGCAAGATATCCTTTGGCGAGGCAGGACTTTAAGAAGGTAACACAAAACAAAAAAGTCTTACCATCACCTAATATTAAACTGACTAAAATATGTTTAAAAAAATTGTAACGTGTTTTAAGATGTTCATAATTCAGTAATTCTCTTAAGCACCCAGAGGGAGGCAATAGTTGCTCTGTAGTAACGGATCTCCAGTCCTTCGGGAGGGAAAAAAACTCAACTAGTTGGTCATTGAGCACAGCACATTCTTTTTATCCTGAGATAGGCAAGTGCTGCAGTTGTATATTGCTTCTGTAAGGATTCCTGAAATGTGCTGTTTCTTTTTGTACTACAACACGGGCGTAGATATGATTGAAACCTAGATAGCAACGATATCATCTTGTAAGAATTTTAAAAGAACTTGAAAAGATGAAGAGCTGAGTATGAAATATTACTCATATAGAAGAGAATTTATGGAAACTTCGTAGTTGTTATTCAGGTGTCTGGTTCCCCTACCTCCCTGAGTCCAGAACTGGGCCTGTATATAACGTTATAGTCAAATGCATACAAAATATGAACACATCAGTTAAAAAACATTTCAGTTAGTTGTGCTGTTCTTGGAAAACAGTGTGTTACATTTTACGAAAAGCTAATAGAGAAGTTCGCTGCCAGCTTGAAGGTTTGAAGGAAGGTGTGTGCCTGTAGGTACTGTTTGCCTGTTTATGTACTGCACTTCTTTCCCTGAAACAACCTTGGAAACTATCGAGTTATTCCAGTCAACTTTAATGTACCGCTTTTCTCTCTGCAGTACAAACCTGGTTTTCTATGATTGTTGTAATTCATAATGATAGGCATATAGGTATATCCTTCTGTAACTGAAGCCTTAGGATCCTGTAGTATCCAGGAATTAGTAGGAATTTCACTCAGTCTGTTTCCACACTCTGGTGTTTATCATTAGTGGAGAAACTTCAGGTGCAACATTCTGGAAGCTGGAAAAATAGTCCGTTTCTGTCTGGTGTGAACTGAGTCTTTAGAAGATGGAGCGGGACTCCAGATGGGTGGAAGTCTGGCAGAACTGGGGATGGGCTCATGTCCTTGTTCGTGCAGGTTCCAGGTACTTGATTCCTTTTATGCTGTTCAGTCACAATTCTCTTTCTAGTCTTGGAAATAGTTTCAAAGGTGACGTCTGTCTGTACTCTTTGAGAGATGGAGCAGGCAGAATGGTTGTACTTGTAGTCATATTTTTTGCAATATATTTAGCATCATATGCAAATATATTAGTGGGGTTTTTTGTAACTTGATGGGAAGTCCTATAGAGAGCAAATGTAAAGCTGATATGAGTCAAGACGATAAACGTGTATATTTTATCTTGTTTCTTCTGACCTGTTTGCTTTTAGTGTTTACTGTAAAGACTTTTATGGACCTTCAGGGACCATTTATGGCCACTGTGTAAGGCCCATGTGTAATGTTACATTATATTTAATTCTTCAGAACAGTGAAAAAGCACATGTGGCCGTGATACCAAAGCAAAATATCTCTGAATAAGAAGTCTGAAACTTGAACTAATCACTCATCAGGCCTTGAGCACACAATATCATCTGAGGAGGTCAGAGTGAGATTTTGCAAGTATCCTTTTTTTTTTATTTTGCACCTTTCTTTTTCTTGAAGTAAGAACATAGAGCGTTGATTTACTTGCTGCCATATTGTTTCAGAAACCTTGTTTTATGAACTCAACAGCTCTAGACAGAATAAACAGGTCACTTTATTGGGACCTCTAAGGTTGAGTCTGATACAAATCAGTGGAATTACAGGCACTATTTTTGTATATCATTTGGGAACCCAGAAATTTGACATGACTTTCTCTTGTTGAGATGTTTTATAGTCTGGATGCAAAATTATGGAGGTGAACCTGTTTGCACTAGAGATGTAACACAGGCACGTAGCGGGGGGAAAAAAAAAGGTTAAACCCAAATGCTAATAACCCAATTGTTTTCTTTGCTTTTTTTTTTTGCTTTCAAGTGTATGAAATAACTGTTTTTCCTACTATATGCTATGGATTGTACTCCAAGGATGATGAATGGTGTAATGACGTTCAGTCTGAAATGTTAGGTAACTTTTACTTTAGTTTTGTGCAGTATCCTAAATATTTAAACTTTCCAGCTTTACTGGTATCTGTATTTGCATATACATATATATGAATGACACTTTAAAAAGTTAATGTTTGCTAACTAATTCACAATTTATGCACTTTCAACTTCAAGCCAAGAAAGAAATTAATGCAGCTGAAATACCATGGTGTTGTGTAATTCAGCAAATGCTAACTTTCTTTGTAGCAGTCATCTGTGTCCACTCAGAATGATTGTTGCTTTTTTCAAGATATGTAGGCTTTTTTAAACCCTTCCACAGTTAATGTTTTGAGCCTTAAAATAAGCAGAGGTCTCTCTTGGATTCTGTCCAGTTTGTGTGTTGTCAATATAGAAGTTCAGCTCTAGTAATGGGTAGTATTAGAGAAAAGAGACTTCATTACATGTGATGTTTTCTCTCAGTTTTTACACATGCTACGCATTATGCGGCATTTCTTGTTACGAGGTTGTTTACTTTCCAATAGACAATGAGGGGAGAGCATTCTAATTTGTGGTGATATTCTGGTTTTCTTCAGAAATGTTTTGAAGAACAGGAATTGAAATGCCAGACCCTAATAGTTACTCATCTAATTTGTTACATTTTCTTTGGAAACAAAGTGACTGGTTCAGAGGGTCAAAGCAAGAAAGTCAATGATGAAATGACGTGTGCCTTGCTTTAAGTTTTATCCTAGTGCCTCTTAAAATGTTTTATAAAAAATGAAACTTCATCCAGATGGAGGTAGCTTTAAAAATCTTAATTGTGTAAATATCAAATCTGTATTTTCATTTGTCAGAAGCCAAAGGGTGTCTAGCAGCACCAAGTTTGGGATTGTTGTGCAATTCACCGGTACATAATTGATTGTGCTCTTTCAATAGAGGTGTTTTATTTCTCTTCTCTCGCTCAGCTTTGTGTGCTTTTGTCATTGCATGCTGTTAACATGGATTTTTTTTGGTAAATGAAGTTGTATGTGAAGAGCTTAACTGCATTTTTCTTGTTTCCTTTTTTTTGAAGCCACTTTATCTTTCAGATTCCTTTTTCAGAAAGTGATTAGATCTAAAAGGCAGTATTTTGTTTCAGTTTACATCACATATGCAGTCTAATAATTTTGACTGCTTCTAAACATAAACAATTTTGTGAAAAGACAGTCATTATGTGCTGTTCAAGTCAATTTTCTAAAGCAATAGCACTAGTTTTATATAAATACATGTGTACTTAGTAAGTTTCTTCCGACACTTCCCAACAATACCAGCTGACCATTTATTCAGCTTTAAGTTTCTCTGAAATTCCTCAGGCTGCTGTTTGATGACCAGCTTGGCCTGCAGCAGCGTCCTGTCTCTAGGAGCAGGAGGGTTGCTTTGCTCTTGCCTCTTTTCCCCTTCACAGCTCCTGGTGATTTGGTCCTGCTGCCTCCCTTGTGCCATCTCTAGCTCTCCCTGAAGCCCTGCATCAGCTGGGTCATCTCACTAGCCCATGGGAGAGCTGTCTGGTGTTGAACTGAGAGGTCTGAGCTTCAGCTTTGCCTTTCTTCACACCCTTGGTGAGCTGTGGGAGAATAAGCACGGTGTTGGGGAAGCAAAGGTGGGAGCAGGAACTTTCCAGCTTGCAGAACTGCGGCCTCCATCACCAGGGTATGTTGGAGTGAATACCTTCTCAGCGTGCTCCACTGATGACAGCTTCTAGGTAGCTGATTAAATACAATAGCTATATAGATTAACATAATAACAAAGTAAAAAAATCTGATTGCCCTGGCTTGAAACTACATAGGTAAAAATGCCTTTTTGACTTGTGTATTTTATCTTTCAAATGGAAGTGAAAAAAAAAATCTACTCTCGTGCTTCTGAAAGTATGCTTAAAGTGAGGTGGAGCCTTTCCTTGCCTGTAGAAGTGGGTAACCTTAGTTGTGGCTGTTACTTGTGCTGTTCTTGCTTATGCACAGGCTGAGGGAGGGTTAGGTGTGTTTGGCTTCGGTTTGCCTTGAGCAGAGGGGAGGAGAAGTGTACGAAATTATTCTGATACCTAAATTTAAAAGTTTCACATGTTTGAGACCATAAGCACAAGTATGCAGTGAGGAAAAAACTTATTCAAAGCATTATTTACTTTGTAGTAAGAATGAAATACTTGGAGAGGGGGGCAAAAGTGGACTTAAAAATAATTGGTCTACACGCACAGTTGTTCTGCTTGAAACTTCTTATTGTTATGAAATAATTCATAACAATGAATTATTTAAGCCTAAGATCTCCAGGTGCATATGGACGAGTCTTGTTCTATACTCTTGTGGGTTTTTTAAGTTGTTTTTCCTCTTATAGCATTGTCTCATCATGAAATAGTTCAGGTTGGAAGCAACCTCTGGAAGTGGTCTGGTTTTACCCCTTTAAGGTGGGCTGGCCATCTCGAAGTGGGCACCTTTAAGGTAGGTCAAGTTTCCCAAGGTGATTTAGAGCTCCATGGATGACCTAGTGACAACACTTCTCTGAAGAGGCTAAAGGCAACACAGGACTCCTTACGTTCTGTAAAATCTTGCAAAGGTTCTCTTGATGACCTTCTTTCTTCCTGTGTTGTAGTGCTTTTTTTGGGAGAGTTTTCACTTTACGGTTTGTAGGGTTTTTTTCCCCTCAATAAGTCATCCGTTTAAAATAAGCTTATTCCCCTGTGTAATATTGCAATAGCTAGATCAGCATGTAATAATAAGTTACTGGAAGATATGCCTCAGTCTTTCTTAGCGTGACCTTCACAGAGGCTGTATCAGCTTTGTTCATGCCATTTCAGCATGGCCAATCAAGGCCTATCGACAAACTCTAATCATTATAGGCATTTCCTCCTGTTGAAGAACACAGACTTGTGTCTGACATGTAGTTAGAACATGTTCAAACAAGTAAGATCCTTGGATGACTTGACAAAGGAGAGGGTAGAGGCATTCATTGCCTTTATATTCTCTGGGACAATATTGCACACTGGTCCATGTGGGAGATGAAGTATAAAGTATATTCTGAGTGAGTTCTTATGTGAGGTCTTTTCCAAAGAACCCTTTTATTCCTTATTAGCAGTTACCTCTTTCCATTGCTTACTATTTGCAGCCGAGATGAACTCAGGATTACAAATAAATAACTGTAAAAAATGGGTTATTTGACATATAAGAAATGGACTTAGAACTATGCCCTTATGGTCAGCCTGCTTTCTCTTTGTAGCTCTCAGTTTAGGAAAGATCTTAGTGCCTGGTTTTCATTTAAAGGGAATTTGTGCAACCAGCGGTTTCTTTATTGTTCAAAAATCAAATATAATGCGTATAATTCTAAGCTTTACTGTGCATTCAGGAAGAAGTCTTGTGGGTTGCCAGTCTGACCCTCTCTATCGGAGAGACTCCACGCTGGCCAGATTTTGAAGCTGCTCAGCTCCCTGTTTGTGCTGAGAGCTGCTGAAATCTTTAGGGCTTGCCTGGGAAACGGTGGTGGGACGCTTGAACCTCTGCGAGTTCCTGTTCTTTTCAAAGCATTTCCTAACGAAAGTTGTGGTATCGGTTTTGAGCCATGATTTGCATTGCTTTACAGAGGGTTTCTTCATGAGTAATTCATGCTCTCCAGTTGTGCGTGTCTGTCTCCCCCTCACACCTCCTATTTCATTTTAAATTTGGGGAGATTTCCTATCCTGTAAAACATCTTCCTTATTCATCACAATGCCTCCCCTAAGGTACCTAGCAAAATCCTGTGTGAATTGTAGCATCTGCCAAGGTGTTACTGTATATGAAAGCAGAGAATAATTTAGTTGTTTCTGAATAAAGACTCTTAACAAAAAAATAAGGAGGGTGGCTGGGCAGGGGGAAGTTTCATACTCGCTGCATGATATAGACAATATTTCCTGAGACAGGAGATACTAACCTCAAAGAATTTAAAATAAAACATTGATTTTATTATTTTTTTGAAGGGGGAATAGGGGAGGCAAAAATGGTAGAATAGTCAGTCTTTTTATCCTATGTGCAGATGAAATTGATTAAACCTTAAAAACTCGCCTCAGTCCACCCGGTTTATTAATTGAAGAATTTCCTCTTCCCCAGAATGGGAAGTGCACATTAAAACACAGCTTTGCCCCTGAGTAGCAATGATACTTGAGAACAGTGCATTTTCTACAATCCTATTTTCTCTTCTGCACTAGAGGAAATCCTAACATGGTAAAAAGCATATTTAAAAAAAAAAAGTATGTTTAAGGAAGTCCTCTTTCATTTCCTTGTAAAGCATGAAATCAAATTATAGCCCGTGGCCCACAATTATTTTATTTTTACATTTCAAATTCCATTTTCTGCTTCCTTTCGGGGCCTGTGAACAGGAGTTGTACTGTTTGTGCAAAGTCAGTTAAAAAGATTACCGCAAACAGAACAGGACACAGTAGCTTAAAGAAGCCATGAGTCGGAATCTGTGCTTGTGTTCTCTGCTCGTGCGGCAGCAAAACCTCCCACTCCTTCACACAGGGGCTCAACCCCCTCCTCTTCCCTCCACTAGCCCAGCTTTTATTGTTTTTATACATAAATATATATATAGCCAAGTTGCTTTATGTTGATGGGTTTGGGGGAATCTAATGCGATACTAAACTTGTGCTGGCCAAAATAGTAGTACTTGTAAATGCTGTAATATTCTTGATCTTTATTTGCTGAAGAGAAAACAATTGAGATTCTGCTTACAGCTAGTTTAGTGCTTGGAGTTTATAACCAAATGGTTCTGGAAGTGGGTGCAGTGCACATAAAATAATAATAAGCTTTTGGAACTGATAAGCTAATGCGAGAGGCTGAAATATTTTGGTTGTTGGTTTGTTGGTTTTCTTTTTTTTCCCCTCTTTTCCCTAGACCTTATATTGCCCTCTTGAACATACTCTAAATGTTGTGCTTTGCTGTAGGGCTCCATCTACACACAGCTCAGTCTGGGAGTTTGGGTACATCGTTTAGAAGTGTGCAACAGGTTGCACAAACAGAAGGTGTTTTGAGGTCATGTACATGCAGAACTGCAACCACTTCTGTGATCGAGGTTGAAGATTTCTTTTTTAGGATGTAATGCTCTATTCCAAAATAAACATGGCAATTACAGGGCTTTACAGGTTTTTAAATGTGCAGCCAGTAGGTTGGGTTACTCACATGGTGTTTTCCTGTGAATACTGATACAACAGATTGGGTTTTACAAATTGAATGCTTTTGTGTAAGGAAGTAGCATGTAAATATTGCAGAGTTTGTCCACTTCAGCTTCAGTGAACAAAACCAAGTGTGCTTTATTTATATAAGCTGTGTGGAAATCAAAGGTGCACGTGATACTACTTAACACATTTGAGGAGTGAATCTAATGGAGGGGGTGAAGGTCTGCAGCCTTGTTGTCCCGGGCTCTGGGCAGCCCTTTCTTCCTGTTTCAGTAAAGGTTTGAAGATACAATATACCAAATAACATAAATGCAGGGAATGCAATAAATTTTCTCCTAAAGATTAAAAGTTCATCAGTCCATATATATTTTTTTTAATGCATACTGTTCTTTGGGGTCATTTTTCGATGTGCTCGGGCAGCAGCAGGTGAGTTCTTTCAGGATCAAGAGTGAGAGGTGGCTACAAAGGACGTGATACAAGTGGTATCATTTCACTCTTCCCTTGGAGAAACAGAGCCAGTGGCCAATTTAGGGAAATGGAGTTGCTGGTGGCTGCTGCCTTCTGTGTTTTTGAATTTTGCCATAATCTGTGACATCTCCAATTCAGCCAGTGCGATGAATGAAGAGTAATAAATCACTTCCCTGATGGCTGTTTATAATTGCTTACTCCCCAAAATTCAGAAGCAGGAGTGGGCTGGATGTGATTGTTCAAAGCAGGGGCTAGACTTTTTCTTCTCTGTGAAGGTATTTTTCTTCCTCTCCGAGTGCTGTGTTCCCTGACCCTTTTGTGATACGAGCGAGCGCTGCTGCCTGGTCTTGCTGTGTTTTCCCCGTATCTGGCCGTCATCCAGATTCTCTCTGTTCACGTGTCATCTTCCTTGTTTGTTTTTCTTCACTCGGACTATCTACTTTACTTTGTGTTTTTGCTGTGATTTAGCTGCTTATCTTGCGATGTAATTCCCATCTTTCCCCACCCCCTTGTGTTTTCTGATGACAACTGGTTTGTTTCGTTTGCTTTGTGCAGGGCTCCATCTGAGCTGTATGTCAGCACTCAAAGGATACTCCCATAGTTGATCTTTCATTTTCAAGCAAAGTGAGAAATCACACGTCAGGAAGACTTTTTGTCTTCCTGAATGTTCTTGAGCGCCTCTTTTCATAGATGAAACGGCAAATGAAAGGTTACACCCCTGTCTTTTCAGTTGGGGGAATCGTTTGAATACCTTAGTTTAACTTTATCATCGATCTGTTCAATGCAGATAAAATATTTTTGTTAATTGCTGTGCTTCCTTGTATGCAGACCTGTCCTATCATAGAATGGTTAGAGTTGGAAGGGACCTTAAAGATCATCTAGTTCCAACACCTCCACTAGAGCAGGTTGCTCAAAGCCCCATCCAGCCTGGCCTTGAACGCTTCCAGGGATGGGGCAGCCCTGACTTCTCTGGGCAACCTGTTCCAGTGTCTCACCACCTTCACAGTAAAGAATTTATTTCTATATCAAATATAAATCTCTCCTCTTTCAATTTAAACCATTACCTCATGTAATTACACTTTGCATGTGTATCTGCTTCATTCAGAATAATTTCAAGCAGTTTGTCTGCTTTGAGTGATTGAGGAATGCTCTTCTTTTTCCATATTGCTCTTCTTAACTGTGTAGGACAATATCCTTGTCTCCTTTTTTGAGCAAAAGCAAAGTGTCTCAGTTCTTTTTTTTGTTCAATTTCACACAAGGGCCCATGGCAGGCGTTCTGTGGTCAGACAATGCAGATGTAGTGAGTGATATTGTCACCTTCTTGCGTTGCTGTTTTTGGAGTCTCCATTTGGTGTGGCTGTAATATTTTTATGTCCCAGTTAAAAGGTCTTTCCAAGTGAGATTACATACATGAGACTACTCTTAGATAATCCATCCTCACTTTACCTTTTCTAGTGAAATCTTTCTCTGCTAAAGTTCTCCATGTTGTTCCTTTTGTTGACAGAAATCCAACATGGTAGTGATTTGATTGATTACTAGTGTGATAGAAATTATTTAAATAGTGCATATGAAGTTAAGCATATTGTTAGTCTGCTATTACTGCTATTTACATGCTGTGAGGAAAAAGTACACTGAATGAGATGTTCCACGTTCACTGAGGGGGGGTTATAGTTCTGTCACCTTGTTACAAGTGACTCACCAACTTTCCTTAGAAATGTTACATTTGTGAATCCCTGTGCACTTTGTTTTGACTCCCCTAGGCTATTTCGTTTCAGTATTTAATGAACTATTATGCATAGATGAAGGGCAACTAAGGAAATGGGTTATAGAATAAAACAAAATGTTTAGGAGAAGATTGAGGGGTTGGGAAAAAGATGAATTGTCAAAGATGGCTTATTAAACAGCTCAAAGAGGAAAATTATTGAACTAAATCTCAGTATTATTCTTCTTTTGCCTTGTTGCCCGAGGGTCCTGTAAACTTGAGCATTTGTGTCTTGCTGTGCATGAGTAGACATGTACAAAACACCCTCATGCCTCGGGGAGAATGCAGTTAAAATATTTCTGTCAATGCTGTCCTGGTCTTTCCCTTGGTTCCACGACTCTGTCAAAGGGCTGCAGCTTCCCACCTTGCTTGGGTGCCAGCACTCATTGCCAGGCTCTCTGTTCCATCCTGCAATGTCTCTTAGGACCTGTGGCCAGTTGGCACGTTAAGGCTTTAGAGGGGAGGCACAATATTTGTACTGAGGCACCTATTTATGAACTTGGGTGTGCTGCCGTTTCCTTGACTTGTAATATATTTTTGTCTGGAGTGTTGGGGCTATTTTTGCTTTGTTTATCTTCTCTTTGCTTTGAAATGCCCTGAGGTAGACATCTTGACCTTCTAGCAACCGATAATTTTTATAGCTCTTTCGACGTATTTCTAATAGATTAGTAACTACAGCAAAGACAAGTATTTGCTTTAACAAATGTATTCAAAGCAGCTGATTTAGTGTTTCAAGATAAAGTGGCCCTTGTACTGAAACTACATACAGCAGTTTCAGTGCAGATCTCGCCGCCTCTTGGAGGGATGAGGCAGCATCTATCACATAAAAAGCATCTTGTCAGCCACCCTTTTTGAGGCCAGATTTGGATCTGGTTGCTTTGGCTTAATTCTGGAGTATAAGGATTGCTGTGCTCTAGCAGTCATAGCAGAGTTAGCCAAAAGTTAAGCTGCAGCATTGTTATTTTACTAGATGCACTTTTAATAGTATTAATAATCCATTTGACTTGGTGGTTTATTAATTATTAATTCCCATTCGTTTTAAGGATGTCACCTGTGTAGTAAGAATTACTGTGTGGTTTAGTTTACTACAAAATACATGTGTTGTATTAAGTCTAAAAAAACCCTGCTGTATGTACTCACAAAATTGGATGCATTAGGATTGTTCAGCATTTTGTCCTACTTTAACTATTTGCATGCTCTTTGTTCCCTTTGCTTCCTCTCCTTTAGGTGTGCACTTCTGCGTGGTGTATAAAGTCTGAGCCTTTTGTACAGCTTTGATGATGCTTGTGTTATAATTTAATCGAGTAATAAATCAATACAATTCTTGAAACAGTAAAAATTAAAAATACTTTTGAGGATATAAAGTTTATCTTCAATTTGTTATGGAGAGATATTTTAAATAATTGGTGAAAATTCTGCAGGAGCTTTGGAAATGTCATAATTATCCGACTAGCACTCTGAAGGGTTTAGCATTCATTATTTCAAGATGAAAGCTTTGGTAGGTTGAAAATAGTCATTTGTTGTAACCATAATTTTTTTTTCTTGTCGTAGCTCCCACCCATTCATTCACCCCTGCACTTCAACCTCAGAATGATTTCCTATCCCGAGTTCATGGGAATTATGAACAAGGGTAGCTGTCCCCCCCCCCCCCCCAGCCCCCCCCCAAAAAAAGGCGGGAGGGGGGGGAAGGTTGGAGAGGGTGAAGGAACAAGGAACAGTTGTATTGATTTCTTGTTCTTCTGATCAAAAGCTTAAGGCAAACATTTAAAGTACTTGATTTCAGAATGCAGCAACTTTGCATGATTTCTAACTTCTATCATTTTTTAAAATGTTTTTTGACATGACTTTCTGGTAACTGTGCTTTGGATTTTGTTTTAGTTTTTTATGTTTAAACTTTTTTAACATTAAAGTCTGTTGCACTTTACTTTTTTGGTATTCAGAGTATTTCAGTTACCTGGAGATGGGAAAACTCTGAATGTGATTAGTGGAAGGCCCAACATTCATCAAAAACTTCCTTGAAAACTTATTTAAATCCATAAAATTCAGGTTGCTTCAATTAAATGACTAAGGGTTCATGACAACAATACTTTGAAAAATAAAAATAATCCATAAGCATGATAGGTAATTTCAGCCTGAAATTTTTCTTGAAGAGATCTAAGAGCCAGATCTGTTTGTGGCTGGGTATGAAGATATATATTCAAGAAATAGATCTGAATTGGAACTAAATGGTTATCTTTGTTTCACTTTTATCAAATTTTGGGCTTTGAAAGAAGAAATGTTGGGAAGCAGATGGGGACTGAGGGTTGCAGATGTAGGTATGTGGCATGTAGGTGGCTCTTATTGGGGTTGCTCTGAGTGTGCAGCTGTCTACAGTGCTATTATGTGATTCTTTGGCTGAACCATATTCTTATTTAGCTTCTTAGATTATCTTTTAATTGAGGCAAATGTCATACTTGTGTTGCTGCAGGGGTAGTTTTCTTAGTGGTTTGGTTTTTTAATGCAGTATTAACATCTTATATTTGAGCTGTTAATATGGAGGAATATGTAGGCTGTCACATGCTTCCATATTTTTTCTGATCTGATGGTAGCATATGATAGCTTAGATTTCTGAGGTCTTACTTTTAAACACAGCCGTGCATTTAGTGCTTACTTTGACTTGTGTTTTATTCATATTTCTAGGAGTTGATACATATCCTGACAGCTTTAATGGAAACTATTTGAGAAAATGATCTTTTTATGCTACTGCAATACTGACTGTGTATTCTCCTCCAGGTGCCCAGATTATTGATTTGATGATGCTTGTAATAGATGTGACAAAAGGAATGCAGACACAGTCAGCAGAGTGCCTGGTAATTGGGCAAATTGCCTGCCAGAAGATGGTGGTAGTTCTGAACAAAATAGATCTCCTTCCAGAGGGGAAGAGACAAAGTGCCATTGAGAAGATGACTAAGAAAATGCAGAAGACCTTGGAAAATACAAAGTAAGTTAACAGTAATATTGTCAGCTAACTTGTAACAAAATGTTTAACAAATACTCAACAAATCTGGTCCCTGGGAAATGCAAACATAGAGAAGTCTAGCAAAGACAATGAGAAGAGTGGGAAGACTACCAGAAACTCAAATGCAGTCCTGAATTTGCATCTGCAAGTATTGTGTGTAGAGAATATTTTCCTATAATGAAGTTTAAAGAGATGCTTGGAGTTCGGATTGGATAAAACAAAGCCAGAATACCAAGAACTGGGTAAAAAACTACTTTTTTTTTTGGTTGCTGAAAAGAAAATGGTAGAGCTTTTCCTTAACTGAGGGTGAAAAATGTGATTACCCTGACTAGGGAGAGCAGAATGATGGATGCTTATATAATGTAATGTGGCTCTGGCTGGGATGGTGGTTGCTAGTCCTGTTTAGGTAAATTGCGGTGTGCATAATGAGTGAAGTGCAGTGAGATTCATAAGTAGAAATATGGCTGTTATGAAGTGGGAAGATACAGTACAGACACAATACTCATTTAGTGGTTGCACAAACTGAAGCAAAACTTCTCTTTCAACTCTGCAGCTGCCACGCAGTTGGCAGACCTTGGTGTCCTTCCAGCTCCTGTGTTGTTCTTGGGTCTCTTCATTTTGCTGGGAACATTACAGAGGTCACCAAGAAAGTGGAATTCTGTCTTGTGAACCCAGAATCCTACAACTTCCAATTCTCTCTGGCAGATGTTGATTTAAGGGCAAATAAATACAGGGTGGCTTGGTTTTCTCTGTAGGTTCCTGCCCCCTTTTTAGGGAAGCTGGAGAAAGGAGACACCTGTAATCTCTCAAAGCATTTTGAATCAACAATTTTTTTATAGCTGTGAGTTTGTTGATCACATTCACAGGTAATCCCAATGGGGGATAGCAGTGAGATAATAAAGGTAATAAAAATTAAGAGATAATTATCTAATGGTTTTCTTATGGTTTTATTTGGTTGTTTGAAAGGTTGACACATAGAATGTGAATTAAGCAGCATGACAATTAATTGTTATTTTGTATCTTTTTCTCATCTATGCCAAGAAGCTAACGATTTTTAAGAGAGTTTATCTTAATCTGTTGCTCCCTTGTATTTTGTCTTCCTTATTTTAAAATTTGTTTATTCTTCTTGAAGGGCAGTAATGGCTGCTGCAGGTGGTACTTCATTCTTGGTTTAGTCCAAGATGGTATTGTGAATGAAAAAGACATTGCTAGTTGCATATTCATAAAAGGAAGACAAATTTTTTTTGTGTTCAGAAATACTTTTTATGTACACTGTTTGAATTAAATCTTCTTTTTTGCTTGTGTGGTCTGTGCTTTATGGTGCTTTGAAAGCACTGCTGACCTGGGCTTGATTGTAAAGTGTTTGTCCTGTTGTATCTTGGGCATGTCTTTTTTCTCAACAGCCTCTTTTCCCACTTGACTTCAAATTTCCAAATGCATGTTTTCTAACTGTTTTTGTATTTCTAAACTACTCTTATTAGCAAAGCATGTGCTGAGACCATTTGACAGCTGCCTCTCACCCCAAATGCTTGGCAATGAGGTTTTTTTTTTTTTCAAGAATAGTTTACTTGTTGATTATTATTTCCCTACATACACAGGTGTGCCTGCATAATTCCATAGCAGTAAGCGAATCTGAAGTCTGTTGCAGCTATAGAGTAGGTGTTGCCCTTGACGCTGGGGAAATTATTGTAATGTTGTCAGGAGATTCCATGGAAAGTGGAAAAAAATAGGTAGAGGAAAGTAGCTGTCATATATATGAATAGTTTGACACTTGTAAATTTAACCTAATCAAAACTTGCTTGTTCCATGGATTGATGCCAAAAGTAAAAGCAAGCTGTCCCTCTGAATGGAATTGCTATTTTTTTTCATAATTTTTTGCTTGTGCCAGCTTTTATCTTTGTCCAGCAGGATCTAAACTTTGACAATAAATCAGTGTGATGAAATAAGAGTTTTAGTAGGGCTGAATCACGTTTGGAAGTGACTCCAAAGGCAGTATGTGGTTACTCCAGTTCTGGTATATGGGAAAAGAAGTAACGCACCTGGTTCAGCATAAATTTCTATTTATTGCAATATAGTGCCCTGAAGCATTTGTATGAAAATAAATTTACAAAATTTTTATGGTTTATCACAGGGATTTTCAGTGCACGTTTTTAAATTAGCCTTTATTCCTAGATACCTCAGACTTATGGCACATAAAGAATATTCCTTATATACTTGATTACTGTTTGGTCACTAAATGAGCTCCCTTTATAGAACTTAGCAATTTTTCTTTATCAAGACACTGTCTTTTTCCTCCCAGCTCACTCCCTTTGTGAGATAAAATTTTTGGAGGGTGGATGTCAAAAGGATGACAATAATAATTAGTTTTCGTCTGAATCATAAGAATAAAGTATCTATGAGAGCCAATTGCTTTTTTGTTGTATTAATGATTATTATTCCATTGCTTTAAAAATATTTATGTATTTTACGTGTTTAATCCTGACTTGTGCAAAAATGCAGTAGTAATTTGGCTTGTAGTCTAACTTCCTTTCCAAAATAAAGGCAAAACAAGCTATCAGATGAATGAAACACTAGGTTTTAGGGAGCAAAAGTCTAGGGAGCAAAAATTCAGTCGACAGACCTTAAAAAAGCTGTTCAATATTTAGGATTTGAAGAGTAAAAATGATTGCAAGAGAAAAACTGAAGTCAACGGTGGAAGTACTGCTCTGCTCTGAACCTTTACATGTTTGAGAGCATGGGTTTCATGAACTTTGATTTCAGTAGATTTAGACCTTTGTTGTCTGCAGCTCTTGCAGTCTGCCTGCAGACCTGGGTAGACATCATGTGCCATCTTGCATTTGGCTCCTGTTTTGAAGGGTATGACTCTACAGCTAGGATTCTAATTGCTTTAATGACAGTTGAAAGCCGTGCCAGTCTCTAGGTAAAATGGCTTGAGTGCAAAGCCACTGCAATAAGACTGGGTAACAGACCCTTGCTTCTGAAATAAACTGAAGTCTTGCTTTTGACTGCCACAGCATTGAATTGGTAGCAAATAAACAAGATTGAAGATTTCACAATGAAGTCCAGTAACACAGATGCTTGTAATTCAAGAAAAGAATTGTCAGTTCTTCACTAATGGGGAAGAGCAGATAAATGAGAATTTGAGGGAATTTCCTTGCCTTCATTGTTAGATGAGTCTGGAACTGCTTTACGTTGACACAGGTAGGAGATCTGTGGTCTAATGGTGGGAGTCTTTCTCTCTTTCAGGTTCTGTGGGTGTCCCATTGTTGCTGTTGCAGCAAAGCCCGGTGGACCAGAAGCCCCAGAGTCTGAGAATCCACTAGGTGTTTCTGAATTAATTGAGGTACCTGCTGAAGAACATAATAATAACGTAAAATGTGCTAAATCTTTTCTTTAGGTCTTCAGGAGTATACTCTATTAGTATCTAGAGCTGGGGAGCTCCTGCATTAATGTCAGTTTTAAGGAACCTGATTCTTCAGGGATTCCTTCTCCAGTGAATGGAGAAGCTGAGCTTGCACACCCCAAAAGTAGATCTTCTTTTTCAACTAATAGGCTTCAATACCTTTGAATAGCTATGTCTTAAGAGACAGCTATCACGCGTCGTGAAATTGGTTTTAAACTTGTAAAGAATTATGAAGCATAACGAATAAAAATAGCTTTAAGATTCCACCATATCCTTGGTAGTAGATGCTGTTTTGTGATTGTACCACAGTTAAGAGAACAGTAAAGCTGTGGTCAAGCACTTAAAAATTGCGTGTTGGGAATTGTCTCCTTCCTTCATATGTATTAAGATCCAGTGTTTAAGTGCATGATTCTTTATTCCAAACAACCCCTACTTTCTTCCTTGCACGGGATGGACAGGCTCAACTAGTGAGCAGGTAGTCTGTATTTTGTTTTAATTCTCATTATTCTCTGTGTGGCCTCATGACTCCATTCAAATACTGCTCTGCATTCAGAATGATTAATTTCCTCCTGGACTTTTCTTTGGCACACATCACTGTGGTCATGAGCACTTGGCAAACAGTTAATTTACTTCCAAAAGACCTATAGGAAGTGTAGAGGTGACTTTAATCCATATTTAGATTGGGAAGCTGAGGCACAAAGGAGTTAAGTCCACTGAATTTACTAATTTTGGTTGCCAAATTTGAGGAAACCAGGAACTCTTTTGGGACATGCTTGTTTTCAGATCATAGTACCTGCCAATTTTGATTGCAATTGTGAGTGCTTAGCACTTCTGTTAAGCTTTGAGGTTTCTGTTTTGACAGTCTGAGGTGTATAGTCAGTGATTACCTGTGGAAAGTTCCATTTTTTAAGAGAATGACAGTACATGGGAGTTCTGGCATAAGCAAGTGTAGAATCCATTCTGTAGAGGAGCACCATCTGCCTTCATGATAAGCCCATCTTTCTCTGTGATAGGCTGCCTCGCTGACTGCATGCCTTGCACATCTGCAAAAGATAAAATGCATGGCCTCGATTTACCCTGTGCCCTGAATGAGGCAGGGCCTGGAAAAAACTATGTGATTGTATAACTAACGTTATATCACACCCACACGAACAAGAGAAGATTCTAAGCAAACTGGTGCTTCACAGGTATAATTAGCTCCAGCAATGTGAGTTGGGTTTTTTGGTTGGTTGTGGGGTGTTGGTTGGTTTGTGGGTTTTTTTTTTTTGAGGTGGGGGGAAGGCAGGTGGGAGAGAATAAATTGTCAGGTTTTCAAAGTTATACAACAAGTTATATGGCATGAAGCTTATACTGTGAAGGGCAGGACGCTTAAAATAGCTGTTTGAGAGCAGTTTGTAGCTTGTAGTAGACTTGTCACCCTTTCTGTGAATAAGCTTCAGGGAAAAATAGCATCTTTGCCCTGAAGGGGTGTCACTGTTATTTGCAGACAGCAGAAAGCAGTCCTAAAGCAAAGGCATCATTCTTTGCAGACTTAGCAAGGTCTGATTCGGAAGCTTTGGATGCTGCCAGGTTTAAAATACTTGTAAACTGCTGAAGTTAGGGTGCAGCACCAGTCATCAAAAATCTAGGGATGCCTGGCACAGGGCAGCCTGGCTTCTGCAAAGACAGGATGTTCCCCAGAGCTGCTGAGCATGGAATGTCCTACCTCCTCCCAGGCACGTGTAACCTGCAGTGGGAATGGCGGGGGTGTGATGTGGCCTCAGGAAAGACTTAGCAAGAACAAGGCTGGCCACAGCGGTCTAGAGAGGTAGAGATGGGCAAGTCCTTAGTTCTGCCTTCATCTGGTTCCAGGTGGAGTTACTGGGCTGTTCCCAAGGGTTAAAAATGTTGAAGAAAATACATTGCGCTGGTTCTGTCAGCTCTGAGACCTAATATTAGTAGAGCTGGCGAATGCTGTGTGAGCCCTGCCATTGAGCTTCAAGGTATTATCCTTTCTGTCCTTGATAAGAGACCCTCTCCATTGTTCTGCCACTACAATTTGGGCTTAACCTGCAATTTCTGACCTTAAAAGGAGACATTAAAGTCAGTGCCAAGTTTATATGCTGATGTTATAACAGAGGCAGAGCTCAAAAGTGATTTGAGGCAGGGGTGAACCAGTTCCTCTGAAGCACTATTGGGTACATGACTGCATTTTTGTAATTAAGGTCTTCTCTCTATGATGATATATTTTAAAAAACATAGTATTTATAAGCAAAACAGAAATCCCAAACTTGGAGAATTTCTCTAGAAAATGATACTTATGTAGTTATTTTTCTTAGTGGTTTAATCCCCCAAGAAGTGTTAACAGAAATCTGAAGGGGAAGTTGACTTTGAAAACTTAAATGATGTAATAGTTTTTCTGGGAGGGGGGCAGGGATGGGCTACTAATATCTGTGTATAAGTTCATTTTCACGAAATCCAAAGAAGCTGGAGTAGCAAAACACACTATAAAATTGTGCTTCTGAGAGAGAGGAGCTAAAAAAAAAAAGGTTGGGGGGCTGGGGTGTGGGGACATAAAGGATTTTTTTTCCTCTTTGCTTTGCTGCAGTGTTTATATTGAGTTTGG
Organism: Calidris pugnax; assembly: GCF_001431845.1. Taxonomy (NCBI): domain Eukaryota; kingdom Metazoa; phylum Chordata; class Aves; order Charadriiformes; family Scolopacidae; genus Calidris; species Calidris pugnax. The sequence continues at coordinate 3,027,824 of NW_015090851.1, read as the reverse complement.
CAGCAACTTTATTGCCAGTGCAGTTTTGCTAACCAAGCTAAATGTGCAGCACCAAATCTTTCTAAGGCAGAAAATCGAACTGTTCCTGCTGCTAAGTGTGCATCTCCTCTATGGCACGCAGAGTTAGTTTGACATTGGTGTGTTCTAAGCTCATTGGGAGATGCTTGAAATCAGTAAAATTGCAAGCTCATTCAATCAATCATCCGCTTGCCTTCCTTTTGCTGTATGACTGTCATGACTTTTCACCCAGGCATGGTGCTGCTTTTATCTCTTTTTTCAGGTCCTGAAGTCTCAGGCTTACCTGCCATCAAGAGACCCCTCGGGACACTTCCTTATGGCAGTTGACCACTGTTTCTCTATCAAGGGTCAAGGCACGGTGATGACAGGAACTATTCTTTCTGGCTCTGTTAGCCTTGGTGACAATGTGGAGATTCCTGCCCTGAAGGTGAGTCTCTCATTTTCACTCCCCCCTCCCCAGTTTTCCGTATAGAAAGACACACTCAACAAAGAAGAGAGTGTTCTCTTCCAATCTGAAATTATTCAATTATTTTCAACGTCTGTCTTTTTTTTGCAGTCTACCATAAGTCAGCTTGTAATAGGAAGAGATATAAGAGATTTCTGAATAAGGCAGCTAGTAAAGTTACCTGCTCAATTTTAGTTGAATGAAGAGGAGACTGACCTAGATTACTGTGTTAGACTTTCAAATTCAGAAAAGCAAGGTGGGCATGTTTCCAAGATGGGGTGTCCCCGAGGACTGAACAAGGCTTGAGTTGAGGTTACTTTCATTTAAGAGGTGCTGCAGTGAGAAGGCTTGCAAAAACCCCTGAGTTTTAGGTAGACTTCTTGAGATGTCTGGAACTGAAGGAAATGACAAGAAGAGAGCAGTGAAATGCTTGATGCACATTCTCTTTGTTTGCTGGGACTTTAATTGATGTCAGCATGTTCTGGGAGAACTGCAGGGACGCAGGAGGTGCCCTGCTGGGTTGGGTGTTTTAGAGAGCCTGTAGAAAGTCAAGAGGCCTTTGAATGGCCCCTTAACTGATGTTACTGTTATTTTTTTTTTCTCAAAATATATTCATCCTTTAAAAGAAAACAAGGTGACTTCATGGTTGGAACAGGTGAAGCCTATTTCATAGATGCTGATCTGGACTGCTTGGACTTTCCCTTTTTATTAATTGCCCAAAATGAGTCAAGACTTGAGGAGTGTTTTGCAGCTGCCACTTGACGTGGAGATCCAGCCGGTTATGTTCTGAGAGTGGGCAGCTCTTGGCTGAACAAGCCTGGATGGGACCCTTTTGGTGCTGTCAGTGTTATCCTCAAGGTGTGTTACTATAAGGACCTCATTCTTTCATTGAGTAAACATGCTGATTTCTCATTTTTGCCTATACCTTGTGGGCGAGTGGAGGACTAAGTGAGATGTTTTGATTTCACCTGAAATATTTTACTCGTAGCTGTGACAATTAATTTTTGGTCAGTCTCTTTTGTGATACCTGTGGCCATCTAATTTATACCATATTGTCCTTTGTGTAAAAGTGATTTGCATTCTATGTACCCTGTTGTGTCTGCTTTCCCAGTGGAGTTCCTCACTGTCTGTATCAGCCCATCCTGGGAGCCATGCTTGTAATTCCTGCAGGGAATATGTTTCCTTCCACCTCTCCTGCCTCCCCCTTCCCAGTGGTTTTTTCCCTTTTCTGTTGCATCCTTCTTGCTGTCCTGGGCCTGCCTGCACAAGAAGGGGTCCAAGGAGGGACAAGTCATTAGGAGTGCAAGGCTGATGGCTCCTGCCCAAGAGGGGCCTTGCACAGCTAGTTAGCTGCTTTCCTTTAGGAATAACACTGGCCAAACTTCCTGTCACCCTGCACTCTGGGAGATGGGGGTGAGACAGAGCAGAGTAATTATTTCTTGCAAAGAAAGAATGCATAACTAGATCATATCTGGAAATGACTGTTCAGCTCTTCGTGTATAGTCCAAGAATGTTTTGGAGAAATAAGTTTAGGAATTAGTCTGCTCTTCGAGAATTCATATGAAGGGGAAAATGACAAAAATCGAGCAAATATGTTGCATATTGCAAATGGGTGTTTAAAAGGAGAGTAGGGAAGGCTTCAAGCGGGACTTTAAAAAATGCTTTCTTCCCAGGTGACTGGGGGAGCAGTGAAGTGAAAGGCAGGTTTAGCACATGCACAGGTAACTGACAAACAGAAGCCAGATTACTTGGCTTTTATGGCATTAACAAATTCCCTCAGAGTTTTAGTTTCAATTGCTGTTACTGAATTAACATGATTGTTAATCCTTCCACTGCCTTGTGTGAAACAGAAGATGTGTCCAGACCTCTGAGTGGTAATAGTGGTGGGCAAGAGTTTTGCATTTTGTTTTTTGCCACTAGGAGCTTGTGAATATTCATGTTGATATCGTACAGGTATGGAAACCAACGTGCAGTAAAAGGAAGCAACTTTTGTAAGCTTGAGTTGTGTGTTGTACTTACCCCTGCTAGCATCATGCAGAGTTGGGTTTAGGATACCTATAAAAGGTCAAACCTTTCTCAGGCCTACAAGGTAACGGAGGAAGCACATTTCACAACACATTGTGGTTTATGACTCTCTCTGACCTTTTTTTGCCCTGACCCCACAGTAACTGAGATTGACAGCTGGTGCCCACTGGGCATTTAGGGACATTACAAACCAGCTGCTTTTTAAATTTGAGGAACCCTCTCACCAAATGAAGTGGCATCACCTTCCAGTTCTACTAATGGACTTCGACGTCTTTGACCGCTTGAACCTGCACAAAGGAGGGACACAGCAATTAAAAATAAACAGTGACATTCTCGAACACCCGTGCTTGCTCTGATTGAGGCTGAGAGCACCAGCAGTGCATGGATTCCTTTATGCTGTTGCCTATGTAAATTGCCATCTGGGGTTGATTATCCATATAGCGAAAAGAAAAATTATATATATGTGTTTGGGAAAAAGCTTTGACACAGCAAACTGTTCACTATCCAATTGAGTTAGTACTATTTGCGCACTAGCACTTGAAATCTACCTTGAAGAGCATGAACCTAGGATTTCTGCAGCAAAAATGTAGTGTTGGCAGAATTCTGAATGTCCTTTAAGATTATTTCAGTGGTCTTTCAGTCTCTATAGTCTTCCAGTTTATAAACTGTAACAACTCGTGACATTTTTATTTCTGTTTTATAAAAGTTCCTGGACTTTGAAAGTAAGGATTTTTCCAATATAGATTCATTCTATTTTACTGACAAGTTTGGCAATAATCACTTCAAAATACTGATCTAAGTATATTTTGTTCAGTGAATTTAGTTGAAGTGAGCATGACTGTCAAGTTCTAGTGCTGCTGTGTCCTTTTGTAGCGTGCTTTAATTGAAAATGGAAACTGTTTTCAGTGGGGGAGAGTTATCTTTGCCTTCCATATCCAGGTGAAAAAAATCACAGAAGCTCAAGAACAGCAGCAAGGCTGGAGCGAATCAGGCGAGAATTAGGACTTTTGCTGTTCATTGAGACATCATTGGTTGTCTCAAAACAAAAAAAAAATCCATGCGTGATAAGTAATGCAAAATGTTATATGGTATGTAGTCTTCCTTCTGCCTGGTGTTAGTGATTCTAGCCTTGGATTGCACAGTTGGAAGCACATTAAAAATACTGGAAGACTGAGTAAAACAGATGATAATATGTTAACATTCCTTTAAAGATGGTGTGCAGCACAAAAAATGTTCCAGGTTGGTTAATAAGAATCACTCTCTCTGTCTTAAGAGTTGTGGAAGATCATAGGAGAGGTCAAGTCTGAACTGAGTGAGGAGGCAGAGATAGATGTACACAGTTAATGGATATAAATCTCGTCATCCTGAAAGTGGTGACTCAGCGTTGCCTTACCCATGATCAAGCACTGCAGGTATCAAGCAGCCACAAAGCATGTACGTGGCAGCTGAGTACAAAGACCACTGTTGGGGTTTTTTTCAGGACTTAAGTAGAAACTTTTCTTCTTGCACTATGTTCAAGTTTCTGTCTGTTCTCTTTAGTGTAATTACTGGCAAATGTTAGAGCAAGCTGGTGCAAGCTGAAAGGCTGCTGGATGTTCATAGCTTCATTGGAGCATATCTGAAAGTAATCCCCGAGGTTTGCAGTAGACAGTTGCCATTATTAATGTTGAGCATTTCAATCTCAAAAGTTGCAAGTGTGTTTGTGAAATGCTTCTCTTATAGTTGGAGAGTAGTCATCCAGGTGTTTGAGTACTCTGATATACTTTCAAGAGATCACCTGAGACATCAAATATGAAAATTGTGGGAAACTTTCTTCTCTTTGTTGAGTCTCCTAATAAATGAGTGCCAGGTTAAAGCAGTAGTGAACCCTGTCTTGGCAAGGGCCTATTTGCTGTTAAGTTATATTGACTTTATGAACTTTTAACAAGTATAATTTTTTAAGTGTGATACTGAGAAGCTTCATGGCTTCATACAGCTTCACCATGTGAAAACAGATATTTTATTTTTTTAAAGTTTCTTTGTTGGCTAGATAACCTTAGTGTGTTTTCTGGCAAACATTCTTTAGTTTTTATGGCTCATCCAACAGAAGAATTCTCCAGTGTCTGAAATAATAACCCAAATAGTGTTTGCAACACTATTTCCTTCAAACCACTGTAGCTGCTCAAGTCATAACAGATGTATCTGCTCTTGCCCACTTGAGTACTTCAGCTGATCTGGTGTCCCAAGACCTCTGATTAGTGAGCTTTAGTGTATAAATGTAGTTAAGAACTAATTTCAGTGTATTTAAGGCCTTTTTGCAGCATCATAGAGTTGCATGGTTAAGTCTTGTCAGAGAACAGTTAAATCTTAGAAAACAAAGTTAGATCAAACCCCACTGAGTAGGATCATGAATACACTTGCATATGGACTTGCATGGTGAAAGCTTAAATATGTTTTTACCACGTTCATTTTACATTCTTTGGTCTTCATGAATATACCCCTTCCAAATTTCAGGATATCCTGGATGGTTTTTGCACTGCAAATAGAACCCTTGCTAAATTTTCTGAGAGTACATCTGATCTTGGGTTTTTTTTCCCAACGCATCTTGGATTTTTCTTGCCTAATGCTGAGAAAAACAGCCTTTAAAATGCTATGGTTCATCTGCTGTGGAAGAAGTCTAGCTTGCCTTGAACATTTTCTTTTCATAGAAATGCTGGAAAGAAGAGCAGTTCATAAAATTGGGTTGGGGGAGTCACAATCAACTAAATGTAACAGATAAAATCGTGAAAAGGCAGTTCATAATACATATTAAAATATTTGGGCGATAGAACACAAGAATCTTAAATCCTAAATCAATAAATTAAACATGTACACATAATGTTATACATGCAGTTTAATTCAGTATAAGTATTAAACCATCTCTTTAATTGTCTGCCACTTCTAAAGCACGGGTTGTGTTTTTTGGAGATTTTCTCCTTTCCTAGAAAACATCCGTGTGAATCCTACTGGTTTTGCATCTGCTGTGGCATTTACTTAGAAGCAAAACATGCAGGATTTGGCTTACACTGGAAAGTACTCCGCTTTCAACATTTAGGATATTATCAGTTGTTTTGGAAGAATTAAACTCCTCAGCACAGTTCTTTGTGGTTAAGTAAAGGATTAAAGACCTGATCCAGTGCCTGTGGAATGAAATTTAGATCTGGCAATAAAAACTTCTCAAATCTTTTTGGCTCGATCTCTTGAGAGAATAAGAGTAGCAGATGCTGAGCTCTTTCTAAAGACCAGTTCCCTCATTTTCAGTGTATGGTTTTGTAACGTTTTACTATGTGGGTGTTTTTTTGTTTGTTTTATTTTTTATTTCTTTTTTTAGTTCATGCTTTAAAAAAACCAAAACACCACCACACCCTCAAAAAAAACCAACACCGGAACAAAACCACAAGACCCCGCAGAATAGAATGCATTTTAATTTTTTATTTTAAAAAAAGAAAAATTCTAGTTAACTTTAGATTTAAAAGGGCTGAGGAAGAGGTTTGTGTGTTGCTATTCTTTCCCTAACTGTTACTGAAGTACAGTCGCTTCATTCATATCACTTGCAATTTTTTGTTAAGTATCATGGAGGTACAGTAAAAAGAGGGAGCAAGATAAAGGACTTGGTGTGTTCGGGGTTGTTTTATTCAGGACCAGGGATAAGACATAATAGAAAAGGAGCTGGATATGTATCATGGGGTTTTCAAATTTTTTCTACTTGGTCAGAGCAGAAGGGAAGGCAGCCAGGGGAGAGCAGCCAACCTGCGCAGTGCTAATCCAAACCATACACTGTATTTCTGGAGCTTGTGTTTCTAATGTGATCTCTGTAGGCAGAAAAGTGGCCTCGGCACTGCTGGCCAATTAACTCTTCAAATACTAAAATTCCTCTCTAGCTTTTCTTGGAGGTCTAGGTGTATCCTGTGCTCCCTGCCAGCTAGAGATAGTTGGGATGCAGAATGCCTTCTAATGGATTAGAAAAGTTACCTCAAATATCCAAGTTTCTTCCCGCAGTGGATCTGAAATGCAAGGGATTTGTGTGTAATTTCTGTATCGCTTCTATGCACTTAAACTATCTTTAAGTGACTGTTCAGGATTCGGGCTGCACATGGAAATGCAGCATTGCTGGAAACAATACTGTTCTCCAAGGTGCACTTCTGCAGTATTTCTGTGATACCGATTGTGCATTCAGGGCTCTCTGCAATGCTGACTGCTTGTGGTTAACACATGAGGTAATTTGAAGTGTGTATTTTGTGCTATTGCCACACAGATAATTTTCCATTAATAGTTAGTGCAGTTTTGATTGTCTAAAAACTGGTATGCTGTTCAATGGAGTCAAAATGAAAAAGAAACATATGATCATCTTGACTCTGAGTGATGAAAATATGAGCTGAACGTCATGTTTTTATTTGATACAATGACTGATTTTCTTAGATGAATCAAATTACATTCTTTCTGTCCAGATTTCAGTAAGTCATTTCTCTCATGAGAACTGTTAAAGCTGGAGAAAGTTGTTACAGAAATACAAGGTGGGAAAGCAAATGAGCTGAAGAAGAGGGAACCAATGGACTAAGAGGAAAACTATTCAGGTAGAGTTGTTCTGAGGTTGGTCTTGGCACTGAAATTTAATAGCTTCACTCGTGACTGCGTGCACTCTCCCACGAATGTGGGCATTCTCCCCACTAGTGTGTGCCACACCAGTGTGCTCTCCTGACTAGTGTAGGCTGCTGGCAGGCACGACTTCTATGCATTAGTCTATGATGCTCTGTGTTCTGTAGCTCTTTGGGAATTATCATACTGGGTTGCTGGATCTGATGGAAAAGCCCAGTATCGCAGTACAAGAGTGCCACAATGGGTTAAATGGAGGATGTGTTTATATGTCACATTAGGGAGCAATTTGGCTTCAGTATGGCAACTTATTTAAGGATAAACAAATATGTAGGTTTGTGACTGCAAAGCAAAGTTGAAAAGAAAACCAAACATCTAATAAGCTATTGACACCTGACATTTACATTTCTCTATTGCTTTAACTTCCCTCATCTGCTCGTTCTACTTTTTATCCTACCTATTTCCATCTTTAGCATCTTTTCCAGTCTCAAAGTTTGCTCTTCAAAGTGACTTATCTTATCCACTTACACCACAGATTGAAGAAACAGTTTTTCCCTCCTTTTTCTCAGCTGCTGTTGCAATTTTGAGTGACAGTGCTGTTGTGTATGTTTCATTCCCCTCAACTATATCTTGGCTTGAAACCTCTGGTACTTGAAACAAGCATCAGTCAGTCAGGTGAGAAAACTTAGAATGGTGTTTTCGAACTTGTTTCCATAGGCTGAAACTAGACTGATGAGGGAAAGGACAAGATGTGATAAACATTGAGTGGCGTTACCCTCTCAAGGGCAGTTTTTGAAGATGATCAAGCAGGTTCTGATACCTCCTCTAGGGGATGTGCCAACTATTTTTTTTTTCCTAGGGCTAAATGGCTTGCATTTTGAGTTTGAAAAGGAATTCTGGAGCTATCTAAAGTGGGTACCCTACGCAATGGTTCTGTAAGCTGCGTACAGGAGGAGGAAGGTTTTAAGATGACTTGAGCCGTGATGGGGATGCAACTGAACAAACCTATGCATGTTATCTTGTGACTTGATAACGTATTTCCTGTTGAACAGTTGCTGCTCCAGTGATCAAGTGTTGTGTTCTTGGGTTTGTGTACCCTCGGGTTCAAGATTAGTTTGAAACTTAATTTAATGGACATTGCTATAGTAATCACAAACTTTTGTCCAAATGCCTTTTTGTTTAAACTTTATGGTAACTTTTTAAAGCAAAGGATGGCTGGTTTGTGTTTGCATAACTTGTTTGCTTTAGCATTGCTGCTGCCAGGTCATTAACCTTATTTTTATTTCTTTTAATTTATCAGGTAGAATTGTTCTCAATCAAATTCAATTGAAAACAGACCCACATGCACGTACGCATACCATCTGAGCAAGAGTCTTAGTGGAACGGTTGAATAGTAATTGGAAAGGTAGCCTCCTGTATGGTAAACACAGCTTTCACATTGCATTCCTGCTGGGAATGTAACTTTAGTATGGGCAGGCTTAGTTAGGGCAGTGAGTAACTATCATGTTTTAAATATTTAAGTTCAAGTGCTGGAGGCTTTGGCAAAATTTCAGTAACCAGAATGAAGGAAGGGAATGTCACTTTTTGTTCTTCCTTGGTCATCCATATACAGTACAGTTCCTCATTTGATCAGGCTTTTAAGAAGCAGAACGATTCAGCAAGCACTGCATTAACTAAGCCATGGTCTGTATATGATGTTCTGCTCAGATCTGGGCACTGGCATAAAAAGGATCTGAATGTTGAAAACATTATTTAACCAAGACTGAAGATAAACTTCTAAATTTGATCAAAAGACATAAGTAAGGGAACTAGTGCACAAGTGCCCATGAATCTATAATTAGTCTACTAGCAGAGTACGTTCTTGAAGTATTACTATAATACCATAGCAAGTCCTCTGGATTTCATGCCTTGTACTGTGTGTTCCTGAGATGACCCCATTTATAAAACTCTTAATTTTAATCTTTGTTACTACCATGAAAACTGCGTGAGAATTGACTCTGCTTTTTAAATGTTTTTTCAGCTCATCACCTGAATCTGTTGTCATGTGCCTGTGACAATAAATGACACGTATTGTTGAAATTGTTGGATGCATCTCTTCACTAGAGTATTCCCATAACTTTATATTATAATAGCCAGTGCAGTTCGAAATGAAAGAAAAAGTAATTCTAGAGAGAGCCAATATTTACAGTATCAGATGGAATAATATAATTATGTAAGCTGCCCAGATAGCACTGTGATGAACATGATACGAATGCCTAGATACAGATTTTCATTTGTAACTGTCTGAAATGAAAACTACAAACTCCTAGGCTGTTGTAAAGATTAGCTTGAAAGCATATGCCATAAAGTACAGTTGGATTCTCTTTCTTTCTCCTCTAATGAATAAATAATCAAGAATAAACATTTCACACTTTAAAAATCACGATGGAAAGGTCAAAGAGGCTTTTTAGAGTCAGTGTAGCTAATCCATCTTTAAATACTTAAAGTGTAGACTTAAAAACTATCAAGCCTTTGTGAAAGACAGATTTAGTAGTTGATCTGTCTTCTGTCTAGGCAACCTGGTTTTTAAGATATGTTCTATGTATAGGGTGTGTAATAGATTCTGCAGAAGGATAGCAGAGATGGCCTTACTCCTTGTTCAGCTGAGGTGGAAGAAATGAGCCATGAGAACAGGTAAACTGATTAGAAGCAATGACCCTGTCATATATATATATATAAGCATCAATTTTTTTTCTTCAACAGAAAAAAGTCTGTCACTGAAGTTTTTTGTGTGGCTTCAGCACCCTTTGGAATTTTTTCTATTCTTTCTCAGTATTCAGCTAACAACTTTGTTTTTGTTTTCTTCATTGCAGTTACTAAGTTGCAGTTGCTTTCTCTTAATATTATATTAATTACACGATGAATTTCAATAGCCTTCTATGCTCACCGTCCCTAAAAAATGTTGTTGCCTGATGTGCAACACCTAGTACGTAGGACTGCAAAAAGGTAAATAGTGGCTTAGGGAAAAAAAAATCTGTGCTATTATAAATCAGTTCAGATTTGAATTATGGGTGTTATTTATGTGGCATTTTCTTTGCCTAGCTGAAGACATTGATCCTACTCATGGAGATTAGTTGACAATAATTTGAAGTCTTCAGGGAGCAGGTATACATGCAGGTATACCACAAACACTCAAAGCAAAACCACAGAAAAGAAGGATGATAAGGGGAAACTTGAAAATACGTATTTTTAGTAAAAGACTGAAAGAAGTGCCAATAACACTAAAATAAATGCCCAGTTTGGCCTTGAGTTAACATAAGGCAACACCAGTTAGTTTAGTCTAAATGCAAAGAAGCATACAAATCTTTGTAAAAATAAAACACAAAATCCCACCCTGGACTATTTTGCATTGAGTTTTAGGAGAGAATTGGAGTCATGTGGTGATTGAATAATATTTTGTGCAACATGTATTTCTATTTAAAATACTCCTTTTCTGTTGCTGATGTGATGTTCTTATTTGGGGAGAAACAGTTGTTTGCACAAAACGTAGTCAGTGGCAAGGACCCTCAAATTAATGCTTAATTTGTCAAAGGCTATTTGATTGTTTGGGCTTTAGAGGAGGTAATTAAGTATCTTCACTTCTTATGGGTGGAAGAAGTTCTCCAGTGTGCTGACAGAGTGGGGTTTTAACTTGCTCTGAGCCTCCCGTGAGGCTTAATGTGAGCCTGAGATGCTACATGAGATTGAAGTTCAACATGATTTATTCTGATGTGTTAATATTTGTCAGGTATGCAGTTCCCTAAATAGTGGGGAAAATCTCCAAGTGGTAGAAATCATGATGTGTCTGCTTTTCCTTCTTGCAGCAAGTCCTAACGGATCGGTCAAAAGTTCTAAGTTACATTCATACTCAAAGACTTTTGTAGTACAAAAAGTTAATTTTTTTTCAAGCCTTTCCTTTTACTTGTGTCCTTGCTTTTGTTTTCCTCTTCACTTTTACTGCCCACTCATCCTATCTGTTCAGGTTGTTGAACTGCTATTTTTAAATCTGTTTTCTAGATGAGCGATATGTGCAGACAGCACCCAAGTGGTTGCTCCCTCTGGGATCATGGGCTATATCCCTGCTATTGGAAAGGTTCTTAAAGATTTTAAAATCTATGGGGGAGGAGAGGAAATATTTGCAAACTTCAGGTTTACTTTTGGGAACAGAGGTAATAAGATTAAAAATAATATATTTAGGGAAGACAATTGTGGCTTCAGCAGCCTCTGCCTCTTTAAAAGATGTATTTTTGGACTGATTTGGTGGATTAGCAGAAACATTGAGGATATTTTTTTTAAGAGATACTTTTGGCAGGAAGCTAAGTAGTATTTTTAAAAAGTTACATTAATTTTATAGAAAAACACACAAATGTGAAGGTAAGGGTTCTATTCACTTTTTTGAAATTATTTTCAGGGGGTTGGGTTTTTTTTTGGTTTGTTTTTTTTTTTAACACAAGTGTCCTGTTCTAATTTTTATTAGAAACAGCAAAAGTATGATAAACTCTTTGTTTTGGGGTTTTTTTTTGTTTGGTTGGTTGTCTTTTTCAAATAAGGGTGATTCTAATTCTTGTCTGTGGGGGTTGTATGAAGGTAATTAATATTAGCAAGATATTTTAAAGATTCATATGTGGGAAGAGAGATGGGCAAAGCAATTTTTGCATCAGACTTAAATGGGGAGAAAGAAAGAAAAGTTAACATTAAGGCATAGTTTTGTGGTTATGGTGTGACTCACAAGAAAGACTTTAGGCCATCTGACATGTACATTACAAACAGTTGTAAAAACATACCATTAGATATCCACAATGTGTAGTGGGCTGGGTTAATGTTACTTTGAATCCATAATGTTAAAGTTATCTGGCACAGTGAGTGTAACTCCACAAATCAAACCTTGTATGATTGCTTTTTGTTTTATGTTATGTTGTTGTCCCTGATGGACAAGGTTCTTTCTGACCAGTGCAGTGAAGTTTTAATCCTACCTTTCATTTGTTCAGTGTCATCCAGCAACGCTGACATCAACCAGGGCTTTTTCTTGTGTCAGGATTTAAACAGACTTCAATGGAGAATACATTGATGTGATTAAAAATTTTATAATTATGCATGCATGCTCATTTTCTTGCTGTTCTCCTACATATGGAAAATCAAATTGCAGGAGTTTAGATTTATGCTTAAATGTGATCATATTTTTAGGTTTCCCTTAATATCTCAAACTAAATCTCAAACTGTGTGGTGATAATTTTTCCCGACATGAACCTTTGCATAAGTATAATTTTGAACCTATTGGACCTGTACTTGTATCTGAGCATGACCATATGGAAACAAGTCCTGTATCTTCCTAATGTTTCATATACTGTTAAAACTTACTGGGAATCTTTGTTCAGAATTTGAATCCATGTGTTTTGTTTTCAGTTTTTGTAATGGATTCTTTAGCTTCAGTCTCAACTCTGGAGGAGACATTCTAAACATTTAAGAGCTTTAGAAGAACCATTTTGGAAACTACAGTATCTGTGGTATGTGCTGTATGTAAAGAGGGTTTTTTATATTTTCATTTCAGAAAAGTGTTGGTATTTTTCTACAAAGCTATGAAGATGAGCTTTTTTTAACACCTTTGTGATAAAGCATGAGCTTTAGGGTCTGGTTCATATTCTGTTTAATCTTGGCTTTAGCACAGTTAAGGCTTCATTCTGTGTTTAAATCCCCTTGCAAAAATAATTGATTCCATCTATTGTTTTTTACCTGTGTTTTTGCAAGTCAAATACTGAAAATTTAGTAGGTTGATATAGCAGCTATGAATGGCATGTAAAAAAAATAAATCTTCCCCGTACGTAGCAATTGTAACAGGTGGGGTTTGGTTTGAGAGGCTGAGCGTGTCTTCTGCGCTGACAGGAAGAGGGAAGTACTTTTCAGAGATGGCACAGCAAGTCTTGAAAGCTGAATGTGTTGGGTTTTGTATGCGTGTTTGTTAGATTTTTCTAATACAGGTACTCAAAGTTAGAGTCATAAAGGAAAAAGGATTGTCAGAGATGCTAATTATCTCAGTTACCACTCAAATAATTTCCAACCACGAGAGCTCAGTGTTCATGTAAATCAGGCTGCTTTTATTTAATGATAGATTTAGTTGTTCAACTGTAAAAAATGGCCAATGAAGTACTGTAACTGTTTTTTACTTTGGGGGTCTAAGACTTTCTCCTGCAATATATAAAGAGTATTTGAGATGCATTTCTCATATGCAATTTTTTGTGTGGAATATCTATCTAGTTTGAGTTTGTAGCACTCTGATAATGACCAGAATTCTGTAATAATGAAAAATAAATCAGAGCTGCAACAGGCAAATATTTGGGCTTTTGAACCTTCAGAGTGATTGTATTATGGTGGTTTTTATTCATAAATGCAACAAGCTTTAGTTTCTGTGAAGCAAATGTCTCAGTGAAAATGGGAGAAGCTGAAACCTGCACAGGCAGGTGTTGAGCAAATGTCTCCAACGAGCTCCCATGAGGGCTGTCTTAGAGATCTTCAGTTCTTTTTATTAGTCGGCTCAGAATCTCACTTCTCAGATTTGGACTTCATTCCTGGGTGATTTTGTGACAGAAACACCCAGATCTGTACCTGTTGCTTAAATCTCATTCCAGCCAGTCTTCCAAGTAAGATTTGTTTGTCCCTTGTGCATCCCAGGCTCGTTCAGGTACCTTCTCCTCAGGGCTGGTATTTTGTTTCTTCAAGATAATTTTAACTGACAAAATAACAAGACCACACACTTGGGATATTTAGTCATACCTTTTGAACCACACTTACAAAAATGTAGAGGACTGAAGTGTTCCAAAAGCGTGAACGTTTTCAGTCTCATCAATTATTTTTAATATTAAAAGTCAGCAGATGGAGCCAAAGGCTTGCAGAAAAATTACTTGTGCTGAATGCATATTAAACCACAAAGCCCACTAAGTTTAACTAATAATGTTCCTACTGAAATTTGTTAACAGCAAAGCTATTTATTTGCTGCTAAGCCTCATACTAGCATCCCTTTTTCATTCCCTTGTCTCTGTGTAGATTGAGAGTTCACCTCTTCATATACCAGGGCATCTAACAAGACTAAAAAAGTGAAGTTTGAGTGGGAACCTGATTTTCTTTGTAGATTTATATCTGCGGGATGGTTTTCTGCAGCATTGTTCCCTGCTTTATCAGAAAAACGGTGTTATATTTTGTCAATATTTTTACTTCTCATACGAGTACAGTAATTGGAATCCACTAGTGAGGGTTAGATTGGAATTCATTACAATCTCATTTTCATTATTGCACAGTTGGTAAGGTACTGGGGTTTCATGTTTTTATTTTGAAGCAACTAAAGTAAGTCTTCGCTTTAGATAACGTGTCAGACTTGATATTCTAATAGGCTAACCCTATGCTTTCATTAAATATTAACATCCTTTGGGGATTTTAAATAATATCTTTAGAAAAATAAGAAGGTGGAATGTTTTCCAAACACTTCCAAAAAGTAATCCCACTTCAATAAAATAAGAAAAACAAAGGCAGTAAGTGGTACCTACCTTTTGCAGGAAAAGGGAGAAAACAGTGTCGTAGTTACAAAATGATATCCAAAGAGGATGCAAAAAACCATGCTGCTGATTGAACAGAGAATATTCCAGTGGTACGATATTGTTTTGCCTTTTAGTAAAGACAGAAAAATTAAAATGTTCACTGACCTAAAGCAGCCGTTTTGTCTATTAAACTTAATTTAAAAAATTCTTTCTCCTCTAAATCTAATCTTCTGAAGGATTATGAAATGTACATATGTTTCACATAGAGTAAGTGGTATATAAATGTATGCTTAAGTATTGCATGTATATTTTTCTTCACTTCTGTTTTACTGATTCTTGAAGCTAGGGCTCTTTAGTTTGGAGCAAGCATCTACTTAGAGTGACTTTGGAAACTTGGCTTATTGGCCAAGTTAAAAGCTTTTCTTATTTTTCTGTTTATCTTTGGCCTCATCTGTGTTTAAATTATCTTTCCCCGACTCCTCCTGTTGAAAGACAGTGATAAAACTTCAACCAGTTGTACCAGCTTGCTGACTTAATTTCCTCTAATCAACATTGGCTGTAGTAGCAAGATTTTCTAACGCTGACATTTTTCTTTTGAATGATATGATCAGTTCTTAGTTTCAGATTCAGTCCTGACTTACTGTAGTTTTTTCTATTTAGACCTTTTTTCTCTTCCTAAATAAAGATACCCAGTCACTTCCAGTAAAATTATATTTTCTTTTCAAGCCGTTTGACTTTCGCTAAAAAACTCATCAAATACAGGACCAGAGTGTGCATCCCGAATTGTGTCTTAGTCCAGTGTCCTAAAATTGCAAGTAACCAAATCTTGCAGTTTCACTGTGATGAGTATCTTCTATATTTATATTTACTGTAGAAGAATATTAATGCATCTTTTAGAATAAAGAGAACATAAACTTGTAACATAGGAAGACACAGTGCTTTTTTGCCGTATTTAAGAGACTCTTGGATATACAATCCAAGTTCAGTGTTGATTTGCACTGAGATAAACGCCGATATCCTCTGCATAACGTTGTCCTTAAAGATGAGGGCAAATGCTGTTTTGGTTTTTGAGAAGAATGTTTTGGATAACGAAGAACAGTCGGTAGATGTGTTGGCCGATGCGGTGGGGTCTCCTTAGCAGAGCCACTCTACAAAGAGCAGCAGAAACTTCCTGGTGCTACGGTGGTGCGTTTTCAATTGCAAGCTGTTGCCTTTGATTTCCTTTAAAATGCTCTTCTGGTACTAGAAATCTCTCCATTTTAGTAATGAGCAAACCTTACTGGGTGTTTTTTAATTTTGTATGTTTTTTCAGATATGTCTACCTCCATAGTGCGTGGGGGTTATCTAGTAGCTAGCAACTACAGTGAAAAATCTACAAATGAGGAAGCCTGGTCATAAAGAAGTAATTCTAAAAAATCTGATGGAACTTTAAAAAAATACACTGGCCAAAAAAACCCAAACCTGAATAATACAGTGAATAAGGACAAATTTTTGCATTGGTGGTTAGGCTAGATAAGCTTCTTTGGACTGGATCCAGTCATCTCAAAGAATTGTTTCTGGCCTGCAAGCTTTGGATTACATGTAATTTCAACTTTAATTTAAAAAGAAAAGGTTCTAGCTTTCAAGAATCCGAGGGAGTGACAGTTGCAGTTTTCCAGCCCTGACTGCAGGCAGAGCAGAGACATGTGAAATCTTCTTCCAGACTTAGAATGTTCATTTTGAGGCCCAACTGTGGTACTTTGAAATGTCATTGGCCATTTTGGTGAAGGTCGTCTGTGCGGGTGGGACTGGGCAGGCACCAGCCCCGAGGCCAAATGACAGCAAGTGGAGGATTCTGCAAGGAGAGAAAGAGGGTATGCATGGATAGGAAAAAAAAAAAAGAGAGAGAAACAAAAGGCAAGAGAAGTTGGTTTTGGTGTGCCCCTATACTGTCTAAAGTATCAAAGATTGTTCTTTACTATGTGTAATACCTTCTCATGCTAGTGTTAATAGGGCACTCTTTCGTAGGCTTCAGGTGGTCCTCCTTACTTCTACCAAGCTTCTGACATTGATGATCTGCTGTCAGGTATTTTTGCGTGATGACTCTAGTGCTGTCTTGTCTGATAGCCATGCATGTTGCAGCCTCAGTGAGCCTATTTTTAAGGTCCCTTCATGGAGCACATTTAGCTTCCTTTTAAAAGACCCATAATGGATTAAAATGATTTTTAAATTGACAGCTGTTTTGCATCTCTTCCTCCTGACTGATGACCATCTCCTTATCATTGATATATAAACTCCCAGAGTAGATCTTCCTCAAATATTTTAGAAAATATTTTGACAGAGTGAATCTTAAAATAAATCAATGAATAAAGGCACCAATACAAGCAAAATTGTGTTTTGTTCATAGTTTATGCTGAATATTTTGGTAAACATCATGTTAGGAAACAGAATCCTGTTGAGCATCCACTGTGCCCCAGTGGTACTCGCACACCTCTGCACGATGGACTTGTTCCTGGAGTTGCAGTAGGTTTCCCATGTTTCTGCTACAGGTGTCTGTGATACTGGAAAATGAGGCAGCTTATTTTAAATAAGAAATGAATTTGCACGGGTACTCAGAAATACTGAAATGCATAGGTGATAGTTGTAACTTCTTTGGATCTTGATAAAGGTTTAAAAAAATCATGTCAGTAGGACTGCCACCATAAAAAAGGTGTGTGCGTGAAATATAGAAATATTTATTTACCTGATGACAGCTGAGAGGTTTAGGCAAATAGAAAGTGTGTTTAGAAGATAATAGTCTGGAGTTCTATCATTTGAATACAGCTCCTGGTTGTCATTGTCAGAATATACTAGGTATGCTTGTAGTATGTATTAGGAGTTATTTCTTTTATAATCAAGCCTAGGGTTTTTTGAAATTGGACAGCTCTTCCATAGCAAGTTAACAAATCCTTGAGAGGCAAAGGAGTCGTAACTCTATGTCTATTGTAAATGCTTGTTGTATGAGAGGTGAGGGACCCTTTTCATGAGTTAATCAAAAAGACCTATGCAAACAAGCAAGAGGATTTTTTTCCTCAGTCAGTCACTACAGTTACAGAGCCTGACATTGTTAGGAGAACCTTTGTGATCTCATAGGCTACTGCATACTCTTGTGCGCCAGACCCCTCTTAATAAAAATGTGGGGCACTGGATACACAAATTCATAGCAGCTGTCACAGCTGGGCTGTGGTGAAGTTTGGTCAAGACCCTTTGAACTTTTTATTTCACACTAATCCCATTTAGTGTGATCAATATATGGACCTCCAGCTCCTAGGTCTGTTAATTAGGTGTCAAGTGTTGGGTTGGCCGGTGTCAGGCTGTAAAATACAAACACAGAAGAGACTATCGGTAGGGAAGTGAAGTGTTTATTGTCTGAATGTATATGAGCCATCGGTTCTGAAAAGTTGCCTTCCTAGTAGGAAATGTCCTTAGGGATCTTGAGAGTCTTTTGTTTCTCTCAGTGAGGAAAATGTATAGTGAAATAAGCATTTTACGAAAAATATTGGTGTGGTTGGGAGCTGCAAAATAATGTAAAAGATTGAATTCTACCAAGATTTTGATGTTGGAGTAGCTCTTTGCTTATCTTCCCCCCAGCTTTTTTCCCTATTAATAAAA
Organism: Calidris pugnax; assembly: GCF_001431845.1. NCBI lineage: Eukaryota > Metazoa > Chordata > Aves > Charadriiformes > Scolopacidae > Calidris > Calidris pugnax. The sequence goes on along the minus strand of NW_015090851.1, from coordinate 3,009,551 downwards.
AAGCTTAATAATTGCTCTGGTAACTATTTTCATTTGGTTGTTTAGGATGGGAGTCCTTTCTTGTTTTATGTATGTACATCTAAAATGACGCTTCTCCTAAGATTTTACTAACATTTATTTTAACATGTACTTTGTAGTATTCAGGGAATGGACAGGATAACTTAGATCTTCATTTCCCCATCTCAAAGAATCTTGGGAGCTTTTTGAACTCCCCCATCTTTAGTTCTCTATCATTCAGGGAAGGGTAAATATGTAGAATGATATTTCAGCTTTCATACATTTTTGGGTTCCTTTATTTCAGTCTTCCAGTGACAGAATGGACTGGGGAGTTGCGAGTAGTTTGTTTCATCTCCTTTGAAGAAAACCTTAAATTTATAATCCCAGATCAGACCTTTCCTATAACTCACGCAACTCATCCTGTTAACTGTTTTAATATATGGCACCGCTATTTCATTAAACAACATCCAGGAATAATTAGTTCAGCAACGATGCCTCGGAACAAAAGCCCTTGATTTCGTTTAGCTTTATAAGTTGGTCTCTTTTGATCTGCAAGAACACATCTGGGGCCTTTAAGAAAGCAGAAAGAAAAATATTAAATGTTTAGTAAGGCCGTTGGTGAAGGTTTCAAAGCACAGTAACCCTTTGGTACCAGGATGTAGCTCAGAGGCAAAAAAAGTGTGAATTTCTTACTTCATAAGATATGGCACCTCTGAATGGTAAATGCTGTTTTTCCTAGCTGATGTCCACTTCTTTTTTGCTTTATTTCCAGTTTCAAAAGATGCAGTCTCTTCATTCTTTCCTCCATTTTCCTTTCCTTCTGCCCCCTTTCGTCCCCCAGCTGCACGTGAATGCATTAATTGAAATCATTGCTGTAGACAGGGCATTTGTTTTTTTACCATGTATCTGTGCATTGGAATTTGGGTTTGCTATATCAAACTTTGCACCATGCTGCTTTGTTCCTTTTATAGTTCAGTATTAGTTGCCAAGGTGGTAGGGATAAATCCGTTTGTTTTTTACTCTAGACTCAACTGCTGAGATTTGGGAAAATATATGGTGCAGAGGATATAAATTCACTCGTGTAATCTTAATACCTATTACTGACTTTTATCAAAATTTGCCACCAAAAAAATCCTACCTCAAGGAAAAAAAATCTATAAAGATTTTGTATACCAACTGGTTTTTATTTCATAAAAGGGATTATTATGAAAAAATACTTGTCTGGTAGTAATTCATTCCTTTTTCTTCTCATAGCAGAGGTAGCCTTTGTTTTGATTGTAATTAGTAAAAGGAATTCACCATATCATTTGATTTGTACTGATGTGCATACTTGTGTTTGCTTGTTTGCTGCATGGCACTAAAATGCTGTTGTGTTTATATTCTGAGTATTTCCTAGAAAATGTACAAATCATCACGATTAATGTTAACGTTTGCCACAGCTAATGAAGCCTACCAGATCTCTCGGTAATTATTCATCACCTTTGTTTCATTATGTATAAATCATGGCTTCTATTAACGAGCTTATTTTACAGAAGTGACAGGAGAATTTTGTTCACGAGAAAGAAATGAGCAAAAGAACTTTGTTCTTATTTTTCCCCTTGACCTGTCAAAATAGAAGTGAAAAGAGCTGAAAATATTATTTTTCATTACAGGTTTTATTTTTAAATGCAGCTTTATGTTCGCTCTGTGTTTGTTTTCCTTAGTGAGCCTTTAACTCCAAGGTTATGACCCAATAATGACCTCCTCTTTCCACTCTCAATTGCTTTTGACCTACTCCATTAAGTAAAAAGAAATAACCTAACAGAAGGGTAACCAGATCACTGCTACCACACCAAGGAAACAGGCAGGCTTTGGGATGCTCTTCTTTAATCTCTCTATCCACAGAGCCTTCATTTTAATTTGCAAAATTGAACCCAGATCGAGAGCAGTAAAGCCTGAATACGGTAAATATTCATGCCTCAGTGATCTAGAGTGGCTCCATTACATTTCAGAGATTGGGAGAATTACCTTTTGGATTATGTATATTCATGGGCTGATTTTTATTTGAGATATAATATTACTCACATTGGGCTACATGTCGCACATTCTACCAAAACCAGCCTTCTCACAAAGATCCAAATGTTCCTTACACGTAAAAGTTTTACTTCTTTACCCTATAGTTTCCTCCCTTTTATGCTTTTCAAAGACTGGTAGTAAACAAATTTCTTTTAAAGAAGAAGAAAAAAAAAAATCCCAGTAGAAGTTCTTCTATAAAACCTTCAACCCTGTGTTTACTGTGATATATTCTTTTGCATGTGACTTTGAAGTCTTCAGATAAAAGTATTATTATTGTTCTAAACCTAAATCTATTTGGAAAAAAGAATTCAGTTCATTCTGTTGGAAGAAGAAAATTCCAGCCTTTATTTAACCTATCATTTTGCATTGGTTTTGACTTCTTTTTGGATTTTTTTCCTTTGAAAAATGTTTTATTAAAATATTTTTTGATAAGTTGCAGAAATTTTAATTGGTATAGAAACGTTAAGCCTATTCTATGTCATAGTATTGCTATGGGCCTGACATCCTCTGCCTGGATACTTGTTGGCTAAACTCATTGCCACTATTATGCTTTTAAAAATGCATACTTTGTCATCTGTAGTGATAGATGGCACAAGTAGTATCGCTTAATTGAAGGATACCTGACATCTTGGGATTCCTTTTTCAGGGAGATGATAGTCGTTTGGAGCTGAGAGGATATATAGTACGTCTTCGACTTATACTTCCTTCCACATACCCTTGGAGTGTGGGAATCTCTTCCCTACCTACAGCCCCAAGTGTTAACATGTATGGCTGTTACGCTCTTTTGGCCAGAGGAATAAAAGGGGCTGTGGTTCTCCCTGGTGCACAGGTTCACCCAAACCCAGAAGAGACAGCGCAGAGAGAAACTAAAGGTGCAGTGAAGTTTAGTGCTCTTGCTGTTCCTCTTGTGAATCCCAGGCAGAGGAAGAGGTGTAGAGGGTGGAAGTGGAAGAATGTATTAAGAACACGTAATTACTGGGAAATACTGCAAGGAGAAACAGTGCTTGACCAGCCTGATTGCCTTCTGTAGCAAAATGCAGAGACAGGAGGAGTCATGACTTAGTAAGGCTTGGGAAACATCTCTCGCAGCATTCTCATGTGGAAGCTGACAGGGTGTGGGTCAGAATTGGGGGTTTTGGTGCGAGCTGAAAATTGGCTGCGGCCGTTGCAAGCTTTGCTGTGAATGAGGAAAATAGCTATGAAATGACAAATATTCTGAGAAATCAGTCTTTTGTTTTCAAAGACTAGACACTGAGTTTTTCTTGAGAACTTGGATTGTGGCAGATTATGCAGCTGAGTTTCCTATCTGCAGTGAGGCATAATGCCACGTTATACCACAAGGGTGATGAGATTACTGAATTTTACCAAATAAAGGCTCCAGTAAGATAACATACATGCAATCCAGTGTGAATGTAATGGTTTACATTACATAACTAATTCAGGGCAATTCAGTCACGAGAAGAAAAGAAATAGAAGATAGTTTTCTTATTCAGTGAGCTTTGTCCAGCCTGTGCATGGGATGGATTCAGTTCTGCTGAAAAAAATTGAGATTGTATACTTAAAGGCTACAGTAGAACACATAGGCACAGATGATTACTTAACTTCATGTGCAAAATCTTAACATTTGCTAATTTTTGATTTGTGATTGTGTGCATGAACATAGCATACATGTAATTTAAATTGCGGTTACAGTATTAAAGTAGAGGAGCATCAGAGTAGGGTCACTGACCTGATTCTTTATTGACTGAGTGCATAGCCATATTTTAGATGATGAGAAAGGAATTAAGCTAAAGGGATTTTGGTATCCCTCTTTATATTTCTTTATTTCAGTGTTACAGTGCAGGCTTTTCAGGTTGTGGTATTATTTTCTCGGGGGAGGAGTATATTGAATAAAATCTGATAGTGCGTGTGGCATTACTTAAGCACCACAGTGTTCATATAGTGATGCCCTTATAAACTTTGCTTAAAAAAATTAGGTTAAGGAATCATTCTATGTGAAATAGTTTTTCCTCCAGATGATATATTCCTTTGCCACCTGGATGCAAAGCAAGAGCATGTACAAATAATAGATTCTAAATCAAGATCTTTCAGAAAATTGTTACTAAAGCCACGTGATCTTGGCAGCACCTGCAAACTTGGAATTGTTTCTGACTCTTTGAGGTTTCTGCTTTTTGTAGTTGGTCCCTGCTGCCATTCCGATGCTGAATCGGAAGAGATGACTTTCTACAACAGTGGACAAAGTTTGCATCGTGTGATTGCTGTTGGACAGTGTGCTGTTGGCAGCTCCTGTTTCAGCTTCATTTTATGCTGTTCTGAAATACTAGCTGAAGATTTGGAACTAATGTTTCTCAATGTTCACTGAGATGTGACATGAACCCCAAAGGCATCTCAGAATTAAGAAAATATTCCATATCCTAGCTTTTAAAATAACAGGGTTTTTAATGTATGTTGGTGGAGTAGGGCAGAGACCTTGACTCATGATTTCTGAAAGCTTGTTGTTGCTGTCTCGTGCCTTCACAGCTTAGGTGTCTTTTTGACACTTTCAAACAGGAATGGTTTGCCTTCTTTACTAAGCAGACTGCTGTTTACTGAATTTCACTGAATTTCACTGAATTTCTAGAGTTGGAAGGGACCATAGAGATCATCTAGTCCAACTCCCCTGCTGAAGCAGGATTGCCCAGAGCTAGAGCATGTTACTCAGGACTGCATCCAGGCGGGTTTTGAAAATCTCCAAAGAAGGGGACTCCACAACCTCCCTGGGCAGCCTGTTCCAGGGTTCCGTCACCCTCACCGTGAAGAAGTTTCTCCTCATATTTGAGTGGAACCTCTTATGTTCCAACTTGTGCCCGTTGCCCCTCCTCTATAGGACTCAGCTTTGCTTGGGAGTGATCATCCCTCATAAAGTAAAGACTTCATCATGCTCTGTGTTTAGATGAGAATTTATGGAAATATCTGCTTGTGCATAAGAGCAGTCTTATGTCTGAATTAGAGCTTTGCTTAGTTTCAGTGTTTGTGCTTAAACAATGGTTGGCTGAAACCTAAAAACTGTGATAGCCTTTCAGACGTGTATGCTGCATTATTTTTTTTTTTTGACAGCGTAGCTTGATATCCTGTGACCACCAAGTGGTAGTACTGGAAGCAGGAAGATGAGATGCCGCCTTCTTTATTTGGATTCGTAGTAGAGCAATAGGGAGGAAGGCAGCCCTTGCTTTCAAAGGCAGCAGATACAGGATACGTTTTGGTTGTGCAGTTGGGTCTTAGTTCACTGCTCCTCCTCTGCTGTAAGACCTCATCTTCTACCAGATGACATTAAGGTGGTGGTTCTTTAATTTGGGATTGTGCTGCAGTATATGGTCAGGTTATACCTCTCAAGGGTTTTCTTGTTTGAGTGCTGGTTCAGGCAGGCTTCCTCTTGATGTATTTCTAAACCTCAGGCCTGAAACGGTTCTTTCTTCATTTATCCATTCCTCCCCCTTCTTGGATGTAAGTTTAAAGATGGAGCTCTTAGCAGCTGGGCTCTGAGATGTGATCTTTGTTTTAAACTGGTTGGAGACCTCTGCAGTTGAAGCAGGGTCTTTTTTTTTTT